>NC_041383.1:263871356-263888262 GCF_002162155.2 Triticum dicoccoides | reverse complement strand
GCCAAATCACCTTCTCCCCGGGAAGCTCCCTTCTCCCGAGCCGCGAAACCTCAGCCCCACCTCCATGGTGCCCCCCACCGCACCAATTTCACAGCCGCCCTCCTCCCTAATGCCGGAGACGCTGTCCAACTGCCATCGTGCACTGGGCCGTGTGCCTTTTACTCCATGCTACTGGTGCTGCCTCAACGATGGTCGCGTGAACCGTACCGAAGCTGATTCACCCCCGCCGTTGTTCACGGCGCAGGAGCGGCTCCAACTTCGGATCCGTCCAGAGTCCTGGCGCTGCTTCCGTGTAGCCGTCGACCGTCGCAACATCGCTCTTTCCCTGTCGCCGGTCACCACGGCAACCGCGCCGGCCTCACCAACTCGGCAGCTGGACTTTCCTACTTCACCATGCCGCCAGATAGGTCGCACCCTCATCTGAAATCACTTTATTTAGGCGTCAGTTGATTGAATTTTTATTCTGGGCCAATTGATTCCCAATGGGAAGCAGCACCCCTCGAGGCGGCGGAGCTCCTAGGCTGCCGGTTGGCTGGTGTCTAACGTAAGGGTGCGGGGCCGCAAGTTCCCCGTGGAAGCAGCGCTTAGATGGCTATCTTTTAGAGTTGCGTGGGTTGAAGGTACTGCCGCCGCCGGATCTGGATGACGGGGAGTCTTTGTGGATTAGCCCGGGGGCGGCGCAACCACGGCAGTGCGGTGGGGTGGGGAGCGGGGTTTTGGACGGGGCCACGGACGGCGGAGGCAGGCTGCTCTGCTGTTGGTCGCTGGCTCTTCAGGGAAGATTCCGAACAGTGTCAGCCGGGAGGCACAAGACGGCCATCAAGCCATCCGGCGTAGATCGAACAGTACCAAAATAAAATAAAATCGTGTGACCCCAATTTAGTCTTCAGTCAACAGACGTGTGACCACTCTCGTACCTTGCTGTTGATCTCTTAGTGTATTTCTTCGGATCAAAGAGATATGTCGTTCTTAACATTATGCGTTATCTGCATCTTCAGACACACCATCTTCTGACTCACCGCAGCTGCTCCAACAAGGGAAGCATACACCAGAAGTGTCGGGGATATACCCCGCGGTGTAAACCGGCCGGAAGTTAACCCGGCCGGACTTGGCGGTTTATTAGAGGTCCTGCTGGCACTTGGCGATATTCATCTGGTGACCCGCCCAGACCTGGCGATTTACCAGCAACCCGCCAGGACGTTGTAACTCACTGGTGACCCGGCGGACGGGTACGAGGAGCGACAAGACCCGGTGGCCCGTCTGGCGGTTCATGAAGGCCGGTTCATACTATGGTGGGCCGGTTTAAGAGGAAAGGCATAAGGAATATTTGTCTTACAAGGAGTTAAGACCTGAACTTGTATCCGGATTGCATTAGAGATAGACTAGTCCTAATCCTAATAGGACTCCACATGTAACCCGCCCCTTCAGCATATATAAGGAGGGGCAGGGCTCCCCAAAGAGGGACAAGCTACAAGCAAGAAACAATTTCTAGGGCTAGACACAAAGAGCCGGTTTACGGCGTCTCCCTCGTGATGATAATGAGACCTAGCCTCAAACAGCATGTAGGGTTTTTACCGGATGATGTTTCCCGGGGCCCGAAGCTGTCTAAATCCTCGTCTTATGTGTTGATCCGCCCTGCGTCTCTCGTCCCACTCAACCCCTCTTAAGCTACCACATAGATGCGTTGGCCTCGCGACTAAGTCCTGACACTAAGGACATCTGACGTGACAATTCCACGACAGTTGGCGCCCACCATGGGGCCTGCGCATAGTGGTGTTGAGTTCTTGAAGGGATCTCTTCTAGGGTTTCAAGAAGTCCGCAAGTTTCCGGATGAAGAAGAGCCGGTTTGGAAGGAGCTGGGTCAGCCTCAAGTCATCAGTCCAATCCGCCGAAACCGGCAAGAAATCAGTCTCGCCGAGATAAGCCGTCATTTTATGGTACGAGTCGCTGTCGCTACTTCAAAGACAACTGTCTAATCCGTCGATACTTGGGAGCAGTTAGTGTGTCAAAGACGGCGGCGGCTTGTGGCCTTGTGAAATCTTCGGGTCGACCTAGCGCACGCACAGGGATCAAGGATTCAAGTGTTGATCGATGCATGATAGTGCTACTACAAAGCCATGCAAAGACAAGTACGTGGAGCTTAAAAAATAAAAAATAAAAGAAATTGGGAAACAGCCCACGATTTGGCAGATGATTCTGCTATCAAGTCGCCGAGGCTCTGCTGGTCGTCCGCCTCTGCGGCTGGCTTCAGCCGCTACAGCCAAGTCGTCGCCGATGCCAGAACCGGCCTGCTGCCACCTCCTCGCCCGCTGCTGGATTTGGCCGACCCTGTCTCCACGAGCCGCCGCTCCTCTCAAGGCCGCAGATGCTGCGCAGGTTTGACCCATTGACTATTAATCAACTACTGGGTGTTAGTACCACTCCGCCAGCGCACCGGCAGCCGCTGCAATTGCCTCTGCTTGCCATCGTTTCCAATTGTGGAGACCCAAACCAATGCAAGATACTAGCAAGGTAGATACCAAATAATGGACGGGGCAAATATGCATATAATATTGCACATCAGGGCGTTTGCATTGAGAGCATAGACAGAGAAAAGCTCTGAAGACTTGCCGAACAAAAACAATCAGGTGCTATTTTTCCAACTCTTCTTTGGTGTAATTAAATATCATTGAATAATTTTTTTCCAAGGTATGTTGTTATGTACACAGGACAATTAACTCGTGACCATGGTACGATCCGGTCCTTGCGCGCCGGTGTCGGACGCCATGTCGGCATCCGCGCCACACTCACAAAAACGCTGAACCGGCCACGGCCGCGTCCCTCCAAATCGCCTTCTACCACGGCCAGCTTCAACAACAACTTCGACATCCACTGTTGACAAATTTCGGAGTCCATCACACCCGGCTTCACCAACATCGTGATCTTCTTCGGCTCGAGCTAAGAAGGCTCGGATCATGCCACCTCCAGTTCAGCAATCTCGCGCTGCGAAGTCTTCAAAATTCCGGCTCTCGCCGCTGTCTCCAGCCGTCAGTCAGGTTACCTGCTTACGACTCCCGCTGGACCATCTCTGACTTCGCTGGCTTATTCCACATCATAAAAACAAGCTAAGTCACTTTTACATTTAAATTTCATTTTTTCCAGCCAATTAAATATATCCGGTACCTTTGAGTTAATCTTGGCGGCTATCTTTTCTTCTCATAAAGTTGAGTCGTAAGGTTACCAAAGAGGACTATTTGCCACGATGCACAGTTCAAACATGGGTGCCCTACATATCAGCAAAATAATTTTACGTTCATTCTTTACTAAGTCGGATGCAACCCGTAATCGACCAAGTAGTGGGTATGTTATTGTCAATCGACTCTGATGCCTACCATGGACTTTGTCGACCCTGAACATATCATATTCCATGAAAAAAGTCCACGCGAAAGCCTACTTAGTTGAGTCTAACGATTAACAACTCGAACACAAGTTGACAAAGTCATCAAAATTATTATTTAATTTTGTTTTATATATCACGAACGGTGTAATGCATTCATGTGTTTTATTTCAGGAACAAAGAACTTGAAGATGACTCCTCGAGTCGCCTCAAGCCTCGGGGGCTATCGAGTCAGAATTTGTGAAAAAATGGATTTTGTTCGTTACCAAAACACAAAGTTCACATACTCTCTCGTCCGCGCCGGTTTACAACACCGCGGCCGGTTCATCTGTTTGAGCCGCCTATGATGCTGAGGTCATCTTTTTCGTCCGTCTCTCGCGGCCTGGTCTACATCGACATACCGGGCCGCACCTGTCTGCATAAGCTGTTTATTGGATATGAGCAAGTCACAGCTTGGGTAGCCCGGTTTTCTTTCAAATTGGAGGCAAATTATTATCAACCACCGTCTGCACTGGATGGTTCAATGGGCAGGCGCACAAGTCGCCGCCACTACAGTTTGGTTAACTTCAAATCGCCAGTTGGAAGGAGCCATCGGCCGAGTTGCTGACACGGCTCATACAGGATCATTTATAACCCACCGCAGTCACCTTAACCTTCTGTGGATTCACATTGTGCTATCAATGATATACAAGTTATGCCGGTTTATATCACGGTCAAACCTGGAGAATCTCAAGCCAACTCCTCGAGTCACCTTTGGGACTCAGGGGCTACGATGACATAATTCAGCAAATCTTGCCAGTTTCAGCAAAGTTAAAAACCCCAGGACGATGGAGGGAAAGATAACCTGGTCCAGGAGGCTACTGTTATTTGAAGGTCGTCAGAAAATTTCCGGCTTAGAAAGTATATGACAGTTATAAAATCCTGGCTCAATGAAAGAAGATCCGGGTCATCAGAAAGGATTCCGGTTTAAATTCCGGCTCAAGGGAAGTCAGTCTCATTGAAGCTCTCAAATATCTGGTTTACAATCCAGTTCAAGGGAAATCTGTTCTCCCACAAAGCTCTGAAGTGCCCAAATCCGGTTTAACAATGTTCGGTTCAAAAAAAAAGGAATTAACTTCTCGCAAGTTCGAGTTTAAAGACCGTTAGAAAAATTCCGGCTGAAAATGAAGATTCCGGTTTAAAATCCGGGTCAAGGGAAAGATGTCTCCCACAAAGCTTTGAAGCTCTCAATATCCGGTTCAAGATCCCGGTTCAAGAAGAATTTATCTCTTGCAAAAAAGTTAAAAATTACCGAAGAGGACCTGCTGCCATGATGCGCGGTTCAAGCATGGGTATCCTGCCTTATTGGCCTAATATATTATTGATCACATGGGGGCTTTTGCTTCATAAAGCGGGGTCTCTGTTCTTTTTTACATCATGCGTGGTTACACGGAGGTTCTGTCTTAAAGAGGCCTCCGGTTTACCTCTTGGGTTAGCTTTTCAAAGCACCATGTTATATCACTTGGGGCCTTGGTCGTGTCCGAACCAATGCAACACCTCTTGATAGGCGAAAGCCACCAGATCACTTGGGGACATGGTCAAGTCTAAACCAGTCACGCCTCTTGATCGGCCTAAGGCCACAGAGTCACTTGGGGGCTTGGTCGAACCAGAACCATTGCCATGCCACTTGATCGGCATAATGCCACGGTTTCAGTTGGGGACCTGGCTGACTTGAACCATAGCTACACCTTATTGGGAGCTTGGTCATGTCCGACCATGGTAACACCATCTGATCGGCTCAGTAAAGCCTCTTATTGCAAACGATTTTATCATTGCCTTTGCTTTCATATTTTTTCATAACTGTTATTTGATTTTTGTTGCGTTTGTTAAACCGATAACATTGTTAATCCGGTTCGACTGTCAATTACAAATTGGCGGAACACGATCAAATCTTAATCCGGAGATATCTGCCCGGTTTGATTTTCTATTACCATCCTATTATGGAGTAAATCGGCGTTCATTAACCCGGCTTGACTTTCAATTACAAGTTGTCAATACAGGATCAAGTTATAATTCGGAGACTATCAGCCCGGTCTGGTTTGACTATGAGTCGCCAGTATTACATATGGTTAAACCGGTGTTTATCACAACCCGGTACGGTTTATCATCAACCGGCACAGTATGAAAGGAGTTATCATTACTCAAGATTGGGGTTATCACTCTTACTACAAAAAGTTGGTAAAACCAGCAATGTGATTCAATATCACAGGTATGATATATTTCATATTTGATTATTCTTAAGTGCAACCTTGGTTATAAACCCAGGTTATATGTTGGGCATTATGACCCGTCCGGCGGTAAACCGCCAGGACACTTTAAACTTGTTGTATGCAGAAACAGGTTGAATAAAGCATGATTATAAATCACTGACGTTTATTAAACCGGCCTGGCTTTCGACTATGTGTTGCCAGTATGATGATAAATTATCCGGTGTTTGTTAAACCGGCCTGGCTTTAAGACAATAAGTCGCCAGTATATGATGAAAAATTATCTGGTGTTTATTAAACCGGCCTGGCTTTGGACTATAAGTCGCCAACATATATTTGGACTGCCCATTGGAATTATGCGCTTATAAATCATTGGGTATATTATTCAAATAGCCAACATGGCTGGATTTCTATTATGGTTATCAATAACCAGTATTATGATTAAGGTTTTCAAAGTCGCTTTAGCGCAATGGCTATCATATTATCAATGGATATGATTTTTATTCTACAATTGAAGGAATAGTCCCGAGTTGCTGCAGGCTTACAACCCGGCACTTGGGGGCTACATTATTTAAGTTGAGATTACATCAATTATGCAAGTCTCATGTCGCTGCAAGCATGCACCATGACACTTGGGGGCTAATGCAAAGTCATTCTTTGTTCATCTTATTGAAGACCCGACTCATCACATTATAATGAGCCGGCCCTTGGGGGCTACCAATTGCTCCTGTCAACAGTTGAAGGTACAAAGCTTTTTATTCATTATATTGAAGAGTCCACTGCTTAGTTGGTAAAGCACAAGGCCCTTAACCTTGTGGACGTGGATTCAAGTCCCATGATGGGGGTTATATCATATGATGTTATTTTCATTGAAGTATATATTAAGTCCCAGCTCAATATTATCTTACTGAGCCGGCCCTTGGGGGCTACACATCATTGCTCAAATCTACATGATTATATTTACAAAGTCCCTGCTCATTATTGCATAAATGACCCGGCACTTGGGGGCTATATAATATGGAGTGTTCAGTTTTTACTAGTGACTGGGATGAACAACATGGATTTCTTCAAAAGTGGCAGTATTGATATTGAAGCAAGTCTTAAGCCATCACTTTGTTCTGCTCAAGACTTGGGGGCTACAGGTATTATATTATTATCAAAGAACTATTTTCAAATTCTCTATTTTGAGCAAACCAGATTGACCCGGCGTCACCAATCATTACGACCCTATGGCTACAACCCGGCATCATCAATAATCATGAACCGGCGTTGGCAACAATCATGACCCAGAATTATCAGTTTTTATAACTCGGCAGTTTTGGTAATAATAACCGGCAAGTTCTACATCTTCAAACCGACCGAATTTCAGATGAGTATTTCAAGACCAAAATTTCTTAAGCCGGTGTTTTGGAAGCCGACTCAAGTGGATTATTCTTCACAATATTTTTCTATGAGAAGCCAACATCAGCAATTTGAGTATGAAGTTGGTTATTGACCCGGATTTTCTAGGAGGAAATGACAAGGACTAAGGATGATCAGATGCCGGTCTACAAGAATTCTTAACCCGGAGCACAACCTGCCAAATTTGTTCTGGTGTTTATTTTGCAGCATAAGTTTACCATGGATAAATCCAAGCTAAACTTGGGGGCTAATGTCGGGGATATACCCCACGGTGTAAACTGGCCGGAAGTTTAACCCGGCCGGACTTGGCGGTTTATTAGAGGTCCCGCTGGCACTTGGCGATATTCATCTGGTGACCCGCCCAGACCTGGCGATTTACCAGCAACCCGCCAGGACGTTGTAACTCACTGGTGACCCGGCGGACGGGTACGAGGAGAGACAAGACCCGGTGGCCTGTCTGGCGGTTCATGAAGGCCGGTTCATACTATGGTGGGACGATTTAAGAGGAAAGGCATAAGGAATATTTGTCTTACAAGGAGTTAAGACCTGAACTTGTATCCGGTTTGCATTAGAGATAGACTAGTCCTAATCCTAATAGGACTCCACATGTAACCCGCCCCTTCAGCATATATAAGGAGGGGCAGGGCTCCCCAAAGAGGGACAAGCTACAAGCAAGAAACAATTTCTAGGGCTAGACACAAAGAGCCGTTTACGGCGTCTCCCTCGTGATGATAATGAGACCTAGCCTCAAACAGCATGTAGGGTTTTTACCGGATGATGTTTCCCGGGGCCCGAAGCTGTCTAAATCCTCGTCTTATGTGTTGATCCGCCCTGCGTCTCTCGTCCCACTCAACCCCTCTCAAGCTACCACATAGATGTGTTGGCCTCGCGACTAAGTCCTGACACTAAGGACATCTGACGTGACAATTCCACGACAAGAAGGGAGCTACAGTCCCCACTCAACAGTTCCCTACATCGAATGCGCGTGCCCGACATGGACAGCCACAACAACTGCAGGGCCATCGACAAGTCAGCACATGATGCTCACTCCTATGGATGGCAGCTAGATAGGTTGTACCCTCATCTTACTTGTGTGCAACATTTATGGCTTTGTTATTCATCTAAGCACGGAAAATAGATCATCACATTTCACTGTATATTCATGCTGATCTCTTACGGGTCTTGTTCAGGAGTTCAGGTTGTTCCATAGTTCAGCTAAGATACTTGTTCTTTAGGTAACGCTGTTCCATAGTTATCATCCATCAGCCAATGCTATCCCACAGGCTGGTGATTATAGTATTATACCACTTCTAGTATTACCTATGTTGTTCTTTAATACTTTTGTGTGCCATCTAGTTAATCTCGAGTACAAACGATACATATTATGTAGCTTTCAGCTGTGTCCTCCCTTTAGTTTATGAGACATGTTGCTGCTAGTTAAACCCAGTCCTACTATTTATGTCGTCTCCTACAGGCACTCATTTACATAAATCTAACTACTAGTTGTCTTCCATGCATGTCAGATATAATTGCACACACTGATATATCCACAAGAACCTCACGGAGCAATGTAAAGGCCAATAAACTTGATGTCAATGATACCCAATATGATGGAACATGTAAAGGCAGTTCTTCAGAAGACTTGCAGAAAGATGATGAATCCTCTTCACCCCACAAGGTCCTTGCTCTAACTTGGCCTGTGATATGGGTACAACATGCATATAATGTCCTGGAGTGTATCTACTCTGTTGCAATGCCATGTGCTTAGCATGCTGATCATGCATGTAAATATGTCATGCCTTCCTGTTTTTCAGTACCTATTCCATTCATGATAACATGTTTTCAAATTCAAGTACTGTCATTCTACTCTATCGCAATGCCATCTGCTTAATTTGGACATCATGCTTCTGAATATCTTATACATTGTTATTCATCAGTATGTACTTCATCTGTCTGCCATACCATGTTTTTTTACATTGAAGTGTTGTTCTAGTGCTCTGTTGCAATGCCATCTTATTTTCCCAATCATCACGTGTATGTTGCCTTGGTTATTTCTGTATGTATTCCGCTAGCATATAGTTTTGCATTCAACTAGTTTTTTTTTTTGATGTGTTGTCCTGTCGTATCCCTAGCTCTTACACCATACTCCCTCCGTCCGGATTACATGTTGCCGAAATGGATAAAAAAGGATGTATCTAGAACTAAAATACGCCTAGACCCATCCACTTTTTTCCGGATGGAGGGAATACATGTCAATATGTCATGCCTTTCTATTCTTCAGTACCTATTCCATCTCTCTGCTGTCACATGTTTTATAATTAAAGCACCATTCTTCTATACAAGGCATGCAAGGGGTAGACGACTATGTTAGAATCTGGAGGGTTACAGACAAGGCCTTCGCAAAAGATCCAAATGCCAGGAGATAATAAAACAACTCCAGTTTTTATAGATACTGCTCCAGCACAGAGAAACCCAACTCCTACTGATAATAAGCAGATTCCAGTGGCCAAAGAACTAGTCCGCTCCAGTCGAGCAAAAATATGCCAACTCAATTCTAAGAAGCGTGTGCGTATCCTTGCATCATGAAATTTTATAGCATGCTGATCATATTTTCTACATGTTTCTTACCCATCTCTCTTTTAGAAAATAAGCTTAACAGACAGAAGAATTTTTGCAATGGTATCGTTTATGAGGAAAGATTCTTGCAGGAATTCTATGTGCTCCAATGTAGATGTAAGTACCTGTTGTATATCACTATATTTTTACATCAGCATGTATTTTGTTAATCAGCGTGAATCCAACCTTTATCTGATCTAAATTTAGTTGTAGCAAAATGTATGATTAAAGGCCACAATGTTGATTTTTGCAAGGAAAACTGCCTGGTAGTTTTGCATCCTGAGCTGCATGAGTGTACTATCTCATATCAGTGGGTTTGAATACTTTGGTTCTGAAGTGGATTTTTTAGTGTTTTTTTACTGTGTTGTCCTATCGTATCCCTAGCTCTTACATCATACTCCCTCCATTCGGATTAAATGTCGCAGAAATGGATAAAACTGGATGTATCTAGAACTGAAATACGCCTAGACCTGTCCATTTATTTCCGGATGGAGGGAATACATGTCAATATGTCATGCCTTTCTATTCTTCAGTACCTATTCCATCTCTGTTGTAGCATGTTTTATAACTGAATCACCATTCTTCTATATAAGGCATGCAAGGGGAAGACGGCTCTGTTAGAATCTGAAGGTTTACAAACCAGGTCTTTGCAAAAGATCCAAACGCCAGGAGATAATAAACCAACTCCATTTTTCATAGATACTGCTCCAGCACAGAGAAACCCAACTCCCACTGATAATAAGCAGATTCCAGTGGCCAAATAACTAGTCCGCTCCAGTCCAGCAAAAGAATGTCAACTCCATTCTAAGAAGCGTGTGCGTATCCTCGCATCATGAAATTTTATAGCATTCTGATCATATTTTCTATATGTTTATTACCCATCTCTCTTTTAGAAAATAAGGTTAAACGATAGAAGGCTTCCTCCATTGGGATCGTATTCGAGGAAAATATATTGCGGGAATTCTCTGTGCTCCAATGCTGATGTAAGTACCTGTTGTATATCACTATATTTTTACATGAACATGTATTTTGTTAATCGGCGTGAATCTAACCTTTATCTGATCTAAAATTAGTTGTAGCAAAATGTTAAAGGCGCCAATGTTGATTTTTGTAAGGAAAACTGCATGGTAGTTTTGCATACTGAGTTGCATGAATGTACTATCTCATATCACGCACATTACTGAATTGTAGTGCTTCTCTGGTTGCCCATTCATTCATTGTGTCAATGTTGCTTTCATACTACCTTACCTGGCTGATGATAGTTGTGCCATATTGTGTTAATTTGGTGTAGGCTACTTACCCAAACGTTCGTTGTGTCAATGTTGCTTTCCTATTATCTGACTTGGCCAATGATAGCAATGCTAGTGTGTTAATTTTGTGCAGGCTGATGAAGATAAGAAGACAAACTTTGAAAACAGCAAGGCAACCCCATTGTTTCTTTCTAGTAAATCTAGGCCAGGTGATATGGCGATAACTCATGATTAATCTGTTTGGTTCACGTCCTAATTTATGTTATGATGCAGTGGTCGAGACACTCTCCACTATCAATAATACAAGCCTGCCAAAATCGCCATCTGAATCTGTTCAGTATCCTCTGTCTCGAATGCAACGGAATAAATGTATGTTTGTGAACCAATTAATGGCTGAAGCAATGATGGAAATGGTGGATGAATCACAGGTGCAGAGTCGTGCGACACAACAACTGATCAATGTTTTCAGAGACAGTGTAGCAAAGCAGAAAGAACTTGCCCACATGCTTATGGACGTCATCTGTGCTGAGGTTGCAGATTGTGACGTTGTAGATGGTTAGGTTCTGCTCATTTACTTGCACTGGCATCAATCTTTGATTGCCCAGTGGATGTAATTTCCTGTAATATATGCTGGATGTGCAACGTTATTCCCTGTATGTCGTACCTTTGCGTGATCGGTTTTGGTCTTGTGCATAATTGCTCTTTGTAATGGGCTCAAATTATCTAATTTGGCCTAAAGACATGTACAAACTTTAGTGGGACCATTAAGTTAATGGGCCGTTACTACGCCGAAAGTTAATGGTCGGCCCTCTTACCTCCTGGGTCGTTAACAGGCCGACATCGAAGCGGGCAACAGGTGGCCCCAGTTTATTTCACGGGCCGTTACCAGGCCGTTACTAAGTTTGGGCTACATATGGCCCAACTATACTGTAGGCCTTTAGCAGGCCGAAAGAGACAGCGGGCTTGTACTGGACCATGAAGACCATGGGCCGCTAAGAGGCCGAAAGTCAGGTCATATTGTAAATGGCCCAACTGTGTTGTGGGCCTTTAGCAGGCCGAAAGAGAAACCGGGCTGGTATTGGACCATGAAGGGCATGGGCCGTTAAAGGGCCAAAACTAAGGTCCGACTACAAATGGCCCAACTCATTTATGGTCCGTTAACAGGCCAAAAGTCACACAGGGCCGGGAATTGTCCCAACACTTAAATGGGTCGCTAAAAGGCGAAAACTCAGGTCCGACTAAAAATGGCCCAACTGATTTATGGGCCGTCAACAGGCTGAAAGTGACACCGGGCCAGAAAATTGGCCCAACACTTAAATGGGCCGCTAAAAGGCCGAAACTCAGGTCCGACAACAAATGGCCCATCAGATTTATGGGTCGTCAACAGGCTGAAAGACACACCGGGCCAGAAACTAGCCCAACATTTAAATGGGTCGCTAAAAGGCCGAAAGATGTACATCCTGAAATTTGGCCCATCCATTAAACGGGTCGTTAACAGGCCGAAATCTCATCGGGCCGATATTGAGCCCAGATATATAGCGGGCTGTTAACGGGGTCGAACTGGCGATGGGCTGGAATGGTGTCAAATCTTTAACGGGCCGTTGACGGGCCGAATTGGCTCATCTCATATGGGTCGTGGGCTTAAATGGACCTGACACAAGTAGGCCTTATATGGGCTGGCCTGCTAATTTTAACTGGGCCGGCCTTTTCACAGGAATGGGCCTCTGTTGGGCCGTGCCACGTGTCGACGTACCATAGGCGTCTTCCGTCCAATGAGTGGATGAAATCTGTCCCAACGGTGAGCCGACACGTGTTTCCTCCAGCCAATGATGATTTTACACGTGGAAAATCCCCATTGGTCGGGGCTGTTAACGGGTTATCGGATCCAAAACCCGACCCGATAGCTTAACGGCGTTCCGTTACGGGGGATGCCATGTGTCGGTGACCCTTAACGAAAGCACTTCTGTGACGCGCGATTTATCGTCATGGAAGTAGACACTTTCGTGATGATAATTTTGGTAATGTCATGGAACACTTCTATGACAGCACAGGTATGACTATCTTGATTCTGTCATAAATTTGTCATGGATGTACATGCATGACAAAAAACGCAACCTACTGTGACAAACACGTATCATCACGGAAGTGTATTTTTTTGTAGTGTACCCACTAGGGTTTATAGGGTTCATCTAAAAAAATTCGTTTTTCCATTTTATAAGTCTCAATTCTACTAGTAGTAGTAGTAGTACCATCACATGTTGGATTTCGAGGTGCGTTAAATCACCTGATGCAAGCAGTGTCAAGAGAAAACTCACCAATGCGTGTAGAAGTTCATGGAAATTTAGTGGTCATGCATGCATCCGTTCTAATTAATGCCTCGATAAACATAACTTCTTGAGAAAAATGAGCGTACTAATTACTTGTGCAAACTACGAAATTAATTCCACCACTCACCGTCTTCCTTGGTTGGAGAGATTTTGAAATTGAGCCATAAACTGGAAAGGAGGGAGTAGTAACTTTTGTCTCGATTACTATTTCTGGCCTTGTATAGATGCAAAATGTATTTTTTTTATAGTGGCATTGTATAAGTAAATGGAAGGGGTACAAAAGGACATATATTCCAAACAATATGATAATCTCTCTAACCAAGGTAGGGACGAGGAGTAAACGGAGGGAGTAGTAAAATTTTCTCCTCGTCCTGCGAGCCACCGCGCGCGTGGGCGAGGGAGCGGGCGTAAGGCGTACAGTACTAGTAAGCAAGCTTCACCTCATCCTGCGAGCCACCGCGCCCGTGGGCGGGGGAGATGGCATACTAAGCAAGCTTCTCCTCGTTCTACGAGTTGACGGGACACATCAAAAGTACTCCAATGTATAGAGCCTTGCCTCTAAGGTAGGCCCCACATGGTTTGCCTCTTTTTTAGCATAATGCGTCAAGTTGCAATTTGTTTGTTCACCTGTGGTAAATGATCCTCCCTCCATCAAGTGGACAAAAAGTACACGTGTCAAATTGCCACGTGGGCTGCCTTTTCGTACAGAAATGAGCTCCACCGTGTACCCGCGCGGGTGTGGTAGGGAAAGAGACAGGAGTACGTGCACCGTGCGTGCACCTCTTCTCTTCGTGCACGTCCCCCACCTACGTGGATGTGTATGAGAGAGATACAAACCTAGACATAATATGCCGTCCATCCCCATGCCTCCGCCCAGTCCCGCCACCAGTCACCACCACGCCCCACTCCTCCTCACCTTATCTCTCATCTTTCTCCCTCCATTTTTATATACAAGGCCAACTATCAAAATTACAATTTGCAGATATACAAGGCCATTAACACTAATCGATGCAATATTAATGGTGTTTGCCTTGTAGTACTACTAGCAAAGGAGGATATTAATTATCCCTTGCATGCATGCAGGAGTGTGAGCATTGGCTTGATGTGCATGAAAGAGAAGAATACAAATTAATTTACACGGCAAACAAGGAAACAAGGTGGCTTGCAACATTGACTTAGAAGACATTAATCTTTGCCTTGGTACCTGTACTATGGGTTTGTGGCCTTGTATACAAAAATGGAGTCCGATACAATTCTCGAGATACCATTTTTCCGATAAAATTCTTGAGATATCATTAGTTTTTACAAATGGGATTACTCCTGCATGGGTTAATCACAACAGGTGTTTTGTAAAAAGTGCATCTTGATGTTCTGTGCAATGCACGGGCGTCTTGCTAGTCCATGAAAACAACACATGGCAAAATTTCACGGCGAACGAGGGATTTGAATCTACTAGGAGGGGCTATTTGGATCTTGCCCGGGGTAGTCAAAATATTGGAGACCCTTTTGTCCACCGGTGCCTTTGCCACCGATGAACGGGGAATGGCTCGGGTGCGCATGCATCCTCCATCGCGCACGTTGGAGACGAGCTCGAATGAGCTATGCTTTCTTTGTCCCACCACGCCGCCCGAGCCGGCCGAATACCGACCGGTGACCCGCAAATTACGCCATCCAACCGTAGCCGCACCCATTATGACAGCAACTCAACCAACCGGTCGAAATTCATGCAACATGACGATATTTCATATAAACAATGACCGAAATCATATAAAATATCGGATTTTCATACAAACATGACGGATTTCATTACATACAAATGAACTACTCGGTGCTAGTTCTGGACAACACAGGTATATAATACCTGGCCTAAATGGTCGCCCGCCGATCCATTTGTGTTCCTCATGTCCGGCAGCACGATCACCGGACTGCCCGGAGCCCCGGAGGTATATGCTTCAGCATAAAGGACGGCTCGCTTCCCCACTGCCCAACTGATATCATTGGCTCATGCCGAAGATGATGGTGAAAGGGGGCTTCCCTGCTTACGTGGAGCCCATGCGGGGTCGACGAAGGTCCTCGCAACAAAAGGATCCGGCAAGACACCTGCTGTGTACGTCGGCGTCGCCTCCGCGGTGGCCTTCATGGGACCCAAGCGTCGGCGGCCTCCCATGTTCTACTTCTCCTCGATGATGGCGGCGGACGCCGAGGCGCTGGCCACTGACTCATCGCTCTCCGTGCACCCGGCTTCTGTCGCTGCTTGCATGGCGCGGCCACCGGCATGGGAGTCTCGGCCACAGAAACGGGAGACACGGTCGCAAACACGGGAGGCGTCATACAAGGCGGCGGCATGGACGGCAGCAACGATGCTTGTGCGCCACTCCTCATCGAGCTGGCTTGGAGCGGTGAGTTGTTGAACCGCACGCCCGCTTGGGGTGGCAACTGGCTCCGTCGGGCGAGGGAAGGGAGGTGGATCAGCGAGCTGCATAGCTCGTATCTGGTGGGCTCCATGGGCCATCCAACCGGCTTGGATGCGGGATAACTACTCTTTGTAAGCCATTGTAAGAGTGGACAAAATGGTGAAGGAGGAGATAGGGGAGCGGCGGAGGTGTGCAATTCTTAGCCGGCGTTTGGCCTCGTTTAAATAGGAGATTAAATAGATGGCGGGCGGGAGGAGCTCGGCCGGCATTGCGTTTAATGCCAGCCCGGTCATGAACGGACGTGTGTCTAGAGTGGGTTTCTCGGCTTCCACACGGGCGGGTTTCATGGAGGCGTTTGAATGCGGCAAGGAGGCGTGTTCAGCTAGGCATGCAGCGAGTGGCGCCCTCGACTCTGACGTACGACACTGCACCATTTTTCCACTGACGTGTGGGCTCTTTGGGTACATGGCCTGCATGTCAGTGACCCAACGCAGGCAGCGCACAACAGAGGAACTTTTGGTGGGCTAGGGCGGTCAGAAGCAGGCATTTCATAAACCGATGATTGTTCATTGAGTGTGACGTCATCTATTTCATGTAGATAAGCCTACTATATAATGTAAGAGAATTTTAAAATTTTCATATATAAGTTGATAGCCTGTTTGATATGTTGTGATTCATAAAGACCGCTGCAAACATCAATGTTCTGCTTATCACAGATAAGATTGATTAATACCCGTAACAATCCATGTCCTTAACAAAGGGTGCATGCACGTATCGGTTGAGCGTGTGTCTCGCGTCGTGTGTTGTGTGCATGCAGGCATGCGAGTGTTGCGTGCGTGCAAGGGTACATTTCAGTGTTGCATGCATGTGTGCGTACGTGCGTGTGTTCATGAGTGCATGTGTACGTGTTAGTGTTGCACGCCTGCATGCGTGCGTGTGTTTGTTATGTGTACGTGTCAGTGTTGCATGCCTGCATGCGTGCGTGTGTTCATGCGAGTGTTGCTTGCGTGCATTGTACGTGCGGCATGAGGCTACATGTCAGTCGACTGACTTTTTCATCTCTGGTCATTACATTTTCCAGCCGTTGGATATGAAATCAAGGGCCTGCAGTTTATCTTCAAACTCCACCCCCCTGAGCCGCCAGCCACGACCGGCCGAACCGCCGGCCCCCGCCGCCCGCGGCCGGCTCGCACCGCCACGTCTCCCCTCCCGCCTCGAAACCACTCCCCACCTCCGCTCCGCCGCCGCCCAGGCCATCCCTCTAGGCCGCGCGCCG
>NC_041383.1:263834833-263870890 GCF_002162155.2 Triticum dicoccoides | reverse complement strand
CCCCACCGACCACTAATTTATTACCATTTCTGTCCTTCATATACGTGCTGACGGGTGGGCCCTATGGTAATGTGCGCTATTGAATGTGGACCGTTTGACTAGTCAATTGATCGTGTCATCAACAAATTACGGAGCTGTATGGTGAGCCAGTGACCGTATGATCACCCTAAAATGTATTTTATTAACACATTACAGACTCAAACTACCATTTCTTTCTTTCATATACGCGCTGACAGGTGGGCCCCACGGTTACGCGCCCCGATGGTGCAATACTAGTTGCGCCACGTGGAACGTTTGATTGGTCAATTGATTGTGTCATCAACAAAATACGGAGTTGTACGGGTGAGCCAGTGACCGTATAATCACGACAAGTATTTTTTAACACGGTACAGACGCAAGGGCTCATATATACGCGCAAGCACTCACCGCTATAAGTGCACACATGCAGACCCTACACCTATGAGCACCTTCGAGAGAGTGAGCCAGCATATGATCTTGAGATTTTATGAAGTCACCATAGGTTCCTCGTAGTCAAGTGGAACGTCTCCTCCCACTGAACGCACATCGCCGGAAAATACTGAAATTAACCCAGGATAAATGCGAGCACCGGGACTTTAACCCTGGTGGGCTCGAGAGACCACTGTCCTCCTAACCATCCAACCACATGTTGGTTAGCACGACAAAATGTATGTGGTGACCGTGATGAGCTTATTCTGAAGTCCAGTGACCATATCGTGCTTTCGCTTCAAATACAATGACCGTAAGTGTCGTCAACAAAATACAGAGCACACATGAAATGCAAAGTCCGTCAGTATCATGAAGAAAATATGGAGACGTATCGTGAGCTAGATATTGTATGATCACTATGATAATGTATACGGTGACCGTAATGAGCATATTCTGAAGTCCAGTGATCATATAGTGCTTTAGCTTGAAATACAGTGACTGTCACACGTGAATGTGTCATGGGCATGCATACTATTAGAGGGCCGAGAGATAGTTTGTGTGTGTACGTGAAAGTGGTGTAGAAAGAGGGAGTGTCCGGTGGAGACAAGGAGAGATATGCCCTTCATTTCTCTTTCCCGTGACTAATATTTTAGCAGAATATATAAACATTCACAATGCAGAACAAATATTTTTGGATGCACCATGCAATTAACTTTCAAGTATAACTTTGTACTATTGTGTATGCTTATTTTCTTAGTGGCCGATTGCGTGTATGGTGTGGTGGGCACATCATTTCTAGTTGTGGTGGGTCAACATGAGGACTCATGGGTCGGTTCCATCCTGCGCCACATAGGTTGGACCAAGACGCATTATATGAAGACCCATGTGGAGGACTCGGCTTACAACACGAAACTACCAGAGTCGTGGAGGACTCTATCCCCACTGGTGATAAGCCGACTATATATGATTTGTAACCCTAGGCCCCGAGTATGTTATAGAAGCTTGGGGGCTAGTTCGTCGTTAGCATACACACATGCATAATGCATGATATTCACACGTACTTTGTACATAACCCTATCACTAATATACAGTACCAAGAGTAGGCTTTTTCCTCAACTTCAAGGGTCCGAACTAGGGTAAAACTTTGCCTCGTATTACCATCCAGCCTAACAGTCAGGGATACCCTACCGAATGATATGATGGAATCATATCTGCCAACTACTAAGAGAGAGGTGTGTCTGGGGGGTCGGGGGCAATGTGTGCGAGAGAGGCCTAAATATAATGTGTGTGCGGGAGACACGTAGGCACATATATGTGCGTATAGATGGCTTGTAGAGACCGTGCGTGTGTATATATGCATGTGACAGAAATAGTGTTTTCCAACTGAGATTAGTGAAAAGAGTGGTACATATTAGTCAGAAAGAGAGAGAGAGAGAGAGAGAGAGAGAGAGAGAGAGAGAGAGAGAGCATGTGCGTGAGACACCCCGACACCCCGAGAGAGATTGTGAGAATGTGTGAAAGAGAAATGCCAATGCATATAAAGTGTGTGCACTTATGCGTTAGATAGTGAGATATATAGCGCGTTTGTGAGAATGGGCCGAGGCATAGTGCATCTACGTGTAAAAGGCGGTTCTACGCATTAAATTAAAGTATATATGGCATTATTATTTTTGGATGAGATCATGAATTTTGCAAATTGCATCTGGACAAAAATCGGTCTATCAGACACTCATAATCTATTGAAATCTAGCATGTGCATGTGTTTATTTCATATTATCGATCCATAGAGTGAGAGCGGTTTGAAATACATGCAATGGATTGCTTTTGCAATTCATATAAAAACATTAATTAGTGCACTCCATGTTGTTAGTGTGAAGCACTTTATACATTTTTCACTTGCATGGATACATTGCAAATTGCTAGCTACGAAATAGAATACATGTTGAATTCAACATAAAGGGGGTTTCAAAGATTCGAATTCATAGGAAGTGCATTCATCTATTTGACCCCGAGATAATGGCATTTGTAAATCAGATCTAAAAGGGGGCATCAATCTTTGTTGTGCGTTTGAACATGCTATATATTCATACGCATGTCTAACTTTTTTTGCAACCAAGGAGATTATATCTGGAACCATGCATGAACTAAGGTAAGTTGCATATTTTTAATATATACTCGTGTACAATGTATATTCAAATGTACCCCCTCCATTACAAAATAATCGTAGCTTTAGGATTTTCAAGAGTAAAGATTTGTGAAGTTTGACAAATCCTGAAAGTTTAATTCAAGAGAACCGAAAATGTTAATGCTTTTGCTCCCAAATATTGAACGAAGAGCCAAATAAGCCTCTGGTCACTGGATACCGCACGAGACTAATGATTGGTGGTAGGAAATTACTGTCCTGACTCTGGCCCGTGTAGCCTATCGGCCCGATGTCCAAAGGTCTAAACCGGGGTAGGTTTGTAACTTCACCAAGACGCCAGTCTCAACTGCCTCCAAGAAGCATTCATACGCCGTGGGTGCCTAAACACCCATGCGCTCGGCCGAAAACTATGCCGCTCATATTTGGGACACCTGAGATTACTGTCCTACCCCCAACCCGCAATATGTCTGAAATTTTAGATGGGGGCAAAGTTTGTAACTTTCCCCAAATTTCAAACAAGCGTGTCCCAAACCGAAACATTGTTTCCCCTTAGTTTCCCCTCCCTCTGTTTCCCCATTCATACTCCGTGGGCGCCAAAATACCCTCTCCACCAGCCGCGAAACCCCAGCCTCCTCCGACCTCCACCCCAAAGCGCCCAATCCACCGCCGCCCTCCTTCATCACGCCGGAGCCGGTACCCCGACGTCGTCGTCCAACGCAACCGCAACCGCGACGCCCTCAAGGACTTAGTAGCTAAAGCCGAGATAGAGCTGCCTCCACGACGTCGACGCCGACGTGCTGTACCAGAACCACTTCGACCACGCCGTCCTGCGCCTCCCCGCTGCCGCTCCACTGTCGCAACTGTCCACTGCACCAAAGTTGTTCCATCTACGCCGTTGTTCGTCGCCTCAGATCTGGTTCCCCGCCGCCGATAGACAGCCACGCACCATACTCAACAACTTGGCCATGGGTTCGTCCAAGGCTCCACCGTCCTCCATAACTTCTCGTTTCTAGCAAACCACAAGAAGATTGTTGGAAAAACAGAAGGAAGACACAGCACTGCCAGCAGAAAGAGGTACTTCTCTTCCCTTATTCATGCAAATCTTACGTCTCTGCTCACACCGTATTCATCCCACGAAAGAAACTAGTTGGTCGCTTCTTACTACATCTTCTTCGTGATACTAAATGCACAAGGTTTCTTCCCTTTACTATTTCACCTTTGCTAGAGGTCAGTAGCCCGCCTGGATTTCAATTCAAGGTCAGTCGAACCGCAATTAAAAGAAGCAGCACTCGCTTAGGCGCGCGAAGCACCTAGTCCGCCTGTTCACCGGGGAAGCGGCGCATCGGTGTCTATCATAGGGGTGTGGGGTGCAGGAGCTGCTTGCGCCCAGTCTGGAGGTCAGCGGGGCTTGAATGGATGGCCGGGGGGCGGTGCCAAGAACGGCGGTGTGGTGAGGTCGAGGGGAGGGCGGAGGCAGGGGACTGGGCCAGTGGTCGCTGGCGTTTCGAGGAAGATCGTCAACACTGACTGGCTGGAGGTAGATGGAGGCGATCTGCCCGTTCTTTGTACATCGGACGGTGTAGAAAAAATGGACTGGCCTATTTGTTTTCAGTCAACTGTTATTTTCATAGAATCCTGTAGTAATTTAGTGTGCCATGCATGTTGTAGAGCTATCATATGTCTAACGTCATTTATTTCTCACCGACCTGCTATCTGCTACCTTTACACTATACTAATTGTGCACACACTTCACCCATACTCACACTATTGTTTTTTTATGCATGGGTATTTCAGACTCTGACACAGTGTTGATGAATGCAAAAAAGAAAAGACAGAAGTCGCTCTAGTGTAATTCAAAGATAAGCACTAAAGGGTGCAGTGTCAGCAGATGGAGACAGTAAACGTAGCTCTGCAATTGATGATCTCAATTGCCACACACAACCATCCCGGGTGCTTGCTTTAACTTCGTGTTGTCAAATGTGGTTGCATGTTGCATATGGTGTCTAGCTTGTATTGCTTCCAGTTTGGTTAAATTGCATCTGCTTACTTTACACATTATACCTTTGATAATGACATGCCTTCCTGTTTTTGAGTACATACTACATATGTCTATTAACCATGTTCATACATCAAACTAATGCTCTTTTATATCCCTCATCAATCACTTATGATGAGACAGTCACCCCAGTGGGTTACTATGAGACGCGCTACTCGTTTAAAGAGTGCGGTGTCATCCTCCCCACACGATTCTCAAGAAACGGCGAGGCTAAAAGAAGATATTCAACGTAGCTCTCTAGTTGATGACCGCAATTCCCCCACACCACCATCGCAGGTGCTTGCTCTTACTTGGCAGTGTGATATGTGGTTGCATGTTGCATATGGTGTCTACCTTGTAATGCTTCTAATTAGGGTAAATTGCATCTACTTAGTTAACACATTATATCTGTGAATATGACATGCCTTCCTGTTTTTGGTACATACTACGTCTTTCTATTAACCATGTTCTTACATCAAACTACTTTTCTTGTGTATCCCTCGTCAATCACTTCTGACGATACACCTTCAAGTTGACAGTGTAATATTGGTTGCATCTTGCATATCATTTCAAACATGTATTGGCTCTAATTTGTTGAAGTGCCACTTATAATGAGACACATCTAACTTGGTAGAGTGATTTTGGTTGAATCTTTCATATGGTATCTAGATTGTATTGCTTCCAATTTGTTGAACTGCCTTCTGCTTAGCGTTTTTCATACATATTCCATCCTCCTACAATGTGGTTGCCACACATAAAAGGTGTGTTCGTCAGTACCAGGCATGAATGAATTTGCAAGTGCGAATTTCATTCCTTTTTCTTGTGTGCTTACTTGACAAGGCAAAATCTGAAAGGACGAAGGCACGGATGATGGTGTCCTCTGGAGCAACCGAAACAGATGATCTCTGCAGATTCTCCTACTGCAGTGCAAGTTGCAAATCTCATCTCCCCTACTCCACAACCCCAGGTGCTTGCTCTAACATGGCAGTGTGATATCTGGTTGCAAGTTGCATATGGTGCCTAGCTTGTATTGCTCCTAATTTGTTATATTGCATCTCCTTAGCTTACACATTATACATGTGAATATGACACGCCTTCCTGTTTTTGTTACATACTACATTTTCCTATCACATCATGTTCTTACATCAAACTACTGTTCTTGTGTATCCTGCATCTATCGCTTATGATGAGACAGTCATGCCCGTGGGTTAGTATGATACGCGCTACTCTTATAAAGAATGCAGTTTCATCCTCTCCACATGATTCTCAAGAAACAACAAGCCTAAATGAAGATATTGAACGTAGCTCTGTACTTGAAGACCGCACTTCCCCTACACCACCATCACAAGTGCTTGCTCTAACTTCGCAGTGTGATATGTGGTTGCATGTTGCATACGGTGTCTAGCTGGTAATGCTTCTAATTAGGGTAAATTGCATCTGCTTAGTTTACACATTATACCTGTGAATATGACATGCCTTCCTATTTTTGGTACACACTACATCTATGTGTTAACCATGTTCTTACATGAAACTACCTTTCTTCTGTATCCTGCATCAATCACTTACGATGAGACACCTTTATTCATTGCATATTGCATATTATTTCTATCATGTTACCATGTATTGCTTCTAATTTGGTCAAATACATTTGTTAGGGCACCCTTTTAATTTGGCAGTGATATTGGTTTCATCTTTCATATGGTTTCTAGCTTGCATTGCTTCTAACAAGTTCAAACACCTTGTGCTTAGTTTACACTTCATACATCATACATGTCAATATGTCATGTCATCCTATTTTTCATATGTATTCCATCCTCCTATCATGCGGCTGCCTTACATGAAAGTAGTGTTCGTCAGTATCATGCATCAATGAGTTCTGAAGAGCAAATTTTATTCCTTTTTCTTGTGGGTTTGACTTGACAAGGCAAAATCAAGAAATAGGAAGGAAAAGAGTAAGGAAGGCGATGATGGTGGTCCTCTGTAGCAACGTAAACGGAGCATCTGTACGGATTCTCCTTGTACTGCTAGTGCATTACAAGGTCCAAGTCTCCGCTCCCCTACTCCATCATCCAAGGTGTTTGCTCTAACTTGGCAGTGTGATATCTGGTTGCATGTTGCATATGGTGTCTAGCTTGTATTGCTCCTAATTAGTGTAAACTGCATCTGCTTAGCTTACACATGATACATGTGAATATGATACGCTTTCCTGTTTTTGGTACATACTATATCTGTATATCACACCATGTTCTTACATGAAACTACTCTTCTTGTGTATCCTGCATCAGTCAGTTATCATGGGACACCTTTAAGTTGGTAGTGTGATATTGGTTTGTGTCTTGAATATGATTTCTAGCATGTAGTGCTTCTGGTTTGATGAATGCCACCTATGACAAGACAGTTTTAACTTGGCAGACTGATATTGATTGCACCTTGCATATGGTGTCTAGCTTGCAGTGCTTCTAATTTGTTGAAGTGCCTTCTGCTTAGTTACCACATCATAGGTGTGAATATGTCAAGCCGTCCAATTTTTCGTACATATTCCATCCTCGTATCATGACTTTGCCTTTCATGAGAGTAGTGTTCGTCAGTATCATGCATGAATGAGTTCTGAAGAGCGAATTATATTCCTTTTTCTTGTCGGTTTGACCTCACAATGCAAAATCAATAAAGCCGAAGGAAATTGGTAAGGCATTGGATGATGGTGGTCCTTCCGAGCAACTGAAACGGAGGTTCTCTACAGATTCTACTCCGCCATCCTCCCAACAAGATTCGCAAGACAACGCAAGGCTAGACAGTCAACGTAGCTTTGTAGATGATGAGCACATCTCCCCTACTCCACCATCACAGGTGCTTGCTCTAACTTGGCACTATTATATCTGGTTGCATGTTGCGTATGATGTCTAGCTTGTATTGCTTCTAACTTTGTTGAATTATATTTGCTTACTTTGCACATAATGCCTGTGAATATGACATGTGTTCCTGTTTCTAGAACATACTATATCTGATCACACCATATTCTTACATCAGACTAATGTTCTTGCATATCCCGCATCGGTCACTTATGATAAGGCACCTTTAAGTTGCCACTGTGATATTGGTTGTGTTAGAGTTGTGTCAAATATTATTGTACAAGGTAGGTTACAGTTGGACTTGGTTTTGGACTGTGTGTAGATAGGGTAGGAGTTGTGTCCTAATAGGACATTGTATCCTAGGCCTCTCATATATAGCGGGGGTAGACACACGATGTAACCTATGCCAACATAATAGCACCGGAACGCAGGGGAAGCCGGCGGCTTGTGCCGGTGTCCAGGGCGACCGCGTGCGGTATTGTAGCGGTGTCATGGGGAGGAGCGCCCATAGTCAGGCCCCGGGGATGTAGCCATATCGGTGAACCTCGTTAACAAATCTCAGTGTTGTGCTAGTGTGATTGCTTGGTCCTCGGTAGATCGACGGAGTGTCTCATATTTATTCTAACAAGTGGTATCATGAGCAAGGTTACGAGGAGGCTGCAGATCATTGATATAGAGAAAAAGCTCAGCTTGGATCAAGGTTGTTTGCTGGTAACATGTCATCTGTGGAGCGCCATGCACGGACGAGAAATTGATCCGGAAGCGAGCCGCTACAAGAAGCAATTTGAAGCGGGAGGCAGATCGATTCAGTTCGAGGCCGGTCGGGCGACTGGTGCCGTGGTGCATGTAGTCAGCGGATGGGATCGAATCCGATCGGAAAGCAACTTGGCGGCGGCGGCGGCGGAACGTGCGTCAGGACTCGGAAGACGTAGCGATCGAGCCGAGGTGGCTATTGACTACAACAGGAGTCATAGCAGGCTATGGCCCATGGCTGGGCTGCACTGCGGACCGGTGCAATAGGTGGCTGATAGGCACTGGGCTGGAGCTGACAAGGCCCATGTTGGGCTACTGGGAGCTGCAGGTGAGACTTGTGCATGGCCAGAGGGGAACCGGGACAAAGCGCAATTGCTGGAGAGTTGCAGGAGGCTGTACATACAGGTGCATGAGATTTGTTTATAAAAAAAAAGAGAATCTGCAACGTATGGTATATACTGTGTCATGGACAGCAATGGTATAGAAAGAGGAGCGATGGGACTTGTGGAGGTATTCATGGTGCAGCCACGGAAGATACCATGGTAATAACTCTTTTTTGGGGTTGCATTGCTAATTGCATAGGTGTTTTTTACCAGGAGGTTTGCAGGTTGCCGTCACATGCAAACGAACGTGCTTGGTGTCCAGGAGCAGTTGGAAGATTAAACAGCTTGTCTTGGCTGCTAGGGGTACACGGACAAGTGCTAGCAATGGACACAGAAAATAATTTTGCAATGAATCAGGTTTGCACGGAAGGTTTTTCTGTCAAGATTGCTAAGGTGGTCCAGGGAGTATGTGATGAGGATGGCGACATGTGTATAAGGCTTGGGGGAGTCTGGAGCGTGTCGTGACATGATCATGCAAACACAGGGCGTCAAGACAATGCACAGATGTGCGGGCGGACACGATGCGGGGTGAAGCATGGTTGCAGTCAAATAATTTCGTCTGAGTCGGACTGGACTGTCTGACGGATCGACGGGGATGTCGGTAAAAGCAGAAGACGGCGGTGTTTTCAGCGACGACGACATAGGAGCGTGATGCTGATGGTGGCCGACTTCTGGGGCGTGGAAACACGTGGTGCAGGCCTGAGGGCTTGTGCGGCTTCGACGAGACTATGGCGCAGGGATGATTCAAGGCAGTGCACACATGAGAGTTTGAAGTCGATGGAGCGCGGGGGTAGCATAGCGCAGCTACATGTAGTCATGTTGAAGGTGGAGCTGGAGTCTGATGGATGACTATGCTCTGTGCTGATGGAGGGGCTACAGTGTAAGATATCGGAGAATCGAAGCCTATTTCAGCGGATAGCGAGAGACACGTGGATCGGACAGGGGCCCAATGGTCTGATGGAGACGTGATACTCGGCATCGGTCGGTGATGATCAGTGGTTCTCTGCAGTGGGGGTTGAGGCAGTGGGGGCTAGCTACCCGAAGACTCGACCAGGACAGCGGAGGCTCGACGCGGTGATAGCGGCGAGGCGTGCGGTAAGCACGGGACACAGCGACAGACCAAGGCACTAATGGTCAGACATGTGGTCTGACACATTGTGCAGGGGGTGCTGAAGCAGTGTTGACGAGTACTAGATTTGAGTTGGTGACTAGGTCTATCGGTGCCGGTTAATGGACAGGAGTTGACCATGGAGAATCTAAGAAAGTGGCGGAAAGTCCGGATTTGTCAAAACAGAGAGAGTACATGGCCGTATATTATGTGGTGTTTGGTTCACATGGCAAAGTGTGGATGACAAGACAGAAGGAGGCGGAGTGCTATAACTATGGGACATGTCAAAGGCTATCTGGGAAAAAGGATGAGACAACTGCGAATTTGACTCAGGGTCACACATGGCGACGGTGAAATTCCTTCCAAGTTTCAGACAAGCAGTCAAGAAAGAGCGGTGACATTGAGTTCAGGTAACTCTTATATGTGGCGTTCAATATGTGGGTTGTTCATTTTCACGTAGCCAGTGGTCGGTGTGTGATGGCGTTGAACAGATACCCCGGAAGTTGGGAGCACAAAGTAGAGTAATGCAGAACTTAATTTTGCTCAAGTGTTGACTGTGAAGAAGACGAGAAGGGACTACAGTTGCAGGTGGAGTCACAGGGAGTCCGGGAGTAGCAGCAGAGCTCATGGTGTATCTCAAGTCCAATGTACATGGAGGTTCGACGCAATGATGAATTCAACGTGGTGAAGAATATTCGTCAACGTGGAGTTTGTTAGAGTTGTGTCGAATATTATTATACAAGGTAGGTTACGGTTGGACTTGGTTTTGGACTGTGTGTAGATAGGGTAGGAGTTGTGTCCTAATAGGACACTTGTATCCTAGGCCCCTCATATATAGCGGGGGTAGACACACGATGTAACCTATGCCAACATAATAGCACTGGAACGCAGGGGAAGCCGGTGGATTGTGCCGGTGTCCAGGGCGACCGCGTGCGGTATTGTAGCGGTGTCATGGGGAGGAGCGCCCATAGTCAGGCCCCGGGGATGTAGCCATATTGGTGAACCTCGTTAACAAATCTCAGTGTTGTGCTAGTGTGATTGCTTGGTCCTCGGTAGATCGACGGAGTGCCTCAGAGTTGTGTCTTGCATATGATTTCTAGCATGTACTGCTTCTAATTTGTTGAAACACCATACAGTTTGAACTTGGCAGAGTGATATTGGTTGCATCTTTCATATGGTGTCTAGCTTGCAGTGCTTCTAATTTGTTGAAATGCCTTCTGCTTAGTTACCACATCATAGGTGTGAATATGTCACTCCATCCTGTTTTTCGTACATATTCCATCCTCGCATCATGTGTTTGCCTTTCATCCGAGTAGTGTTCATCAGTATCATGCATGAATGAGTTCTGAAGAGCGAATTTTATTCCTTTTTCTTATCGGTTTGACTTCACAATGCAAAATCATTATAGCTGAAGGAAATTATTCCGGAAGTGGATGATGGCGGTCCTTCGGAGCAACTCAAACAGGGGGTCTCTACAGATTCTACTCCGCCATCCTCCCAACAAGATTCGCAAGACAACACAAGGCTGGATAGTCAACGTAGCTATGTAGATGATGAGCACATCTCCCCTACTCCACCATCACAGGTGCTTGCTCTAACTTGGCACTATTATATGTGGTTGCATGTTGCGTATGATGTCTAGCTTATATTGCTTCTAACTTTGTTGAATTGCATCTGCTTACTTTACACATAATGCATGTGCATATGACACGTGTTCCTGTTTCTAGAACATACGTGTACATGATGAGCACATCGCCCCTACTCCACCATCACAGGTGCTTGCTCTAACTTGGAACTATTATATGTGCTTGCGTTATCCGTATGATGTCTAGTTTGTATTACTTCTGATTATGTTGAATTGCATCTGCATAGCTTACAACTTATACCTGCAACGATCACTTACCCATAAGACACATTTAACTTGGGACTGTGATGCAGGTTGCATCTTGCATTGTCTTCTAGCTTGTACTGCTTCTAATTTCTTGAAATGGAACTTATAACGAGACACTTTTTACCTGATAGAGTGATATTGGTTGCATGTTCATATGGTGCCTAGCTTTCATTTCTTCTAATTTTGTTAAAATGCCTTCTGCTTACTGTTTTTTCATACATATTCCACCCTCCTATCGTATGTGTGAATATGCAACGCTGTCTTTTTTTGTATATATTCCATCCTGCTATCCTGTGCTTGCCTTACATCAAAGTAGTGTTCGTCTGTATCATGCATAAACCAGTTATGCAGAGCTAATTTTATTCATCTTCTTGTGGTTTTGACATCATAAGGCAATATAAGAAAATAGGAAGGAAAGAGTAAGTTAGGGGATGTTGGTGGTCCTCCGCACCGACGCAAACAGAGACTCTCTAGATTTTCCACTGCTACTGCTAATGAAGTTGAAGTCCCAAGTCTACATGATGAGTTCATCTCCCGTACTCCACCATCACAGGTGCTTGCTCTAAGTTGACAATGTGATAATTGGTTTCATGTTGCATATGTTGTTTAGCCTGTATTTCTTCTATTTTGATTAAATTGCACCTGCTGAGTCTATACATTATACATGTGCATATGATATGGCTTTCGGTGTCCAGAATACACTACATCTATCTATCATACCATGTTCTTACATCAAAGTACTGCTGTTGTGTATCCCGCATCAGTCACTCATGATTGGACGCTTTTAACATGACAGTTTGATAGTGGTTGCATCTTGCATTGATTCTACATACTGCTTCTAATTTTTCGAATTGCCACTTATGACAAGACACTTTTAACTTGGCAGAGTAATATTGGTTGCATCTTTCATATGGTGTCTAGCTTGCATTACTTCTATTTTCTTGAAAATCCTTCTGCTTAGTTTACACGTCGTAGTTGTGAATATGTCACGCCATCCTGTTTTTCTTACATATTCCATCCTCATATGGTTGTCTTACATCAAAGTATTGCTTGTCTGTATCATGCATCAATGAGTTCTGAAGAGCGACTTTATTCTTTTGTGTTGTGGGTACGGCTTGACATGGCAAAGTCAAAAAAGAGCAAGGAAAAGAATATAGTAGGGAATGGTGTTACTCGTCGGGTGAAACGGAAAAGGATCTGCCCTCGAGATTCTACTGGTACTTATAGTGCAGTAGAAGGTCCAAGTCCACCGGCTAAATCTACAAACACGGTATCACCTGCTCCACCAGCTGCAGCATCCGCTTCAACTGTACCAGCATCTCAACGAGTTACTCATTCGTTTGCTCCGAAACTGGCCAGTTCCCAAGCTGCCTTCACACCTAACACTACTTCCGAAGCAGTGCTGACACAACAGGACTTGGCAAGATCAGATGAACCTCATGAGCATCAACACCAAGACGGTACCTGACCGAGTCAAGTTGCAGTTGCATGCTCCTTTATATGTACTCTCACATTTTGATGTACACTAACACTTTCCATATGCATTGTTGAACTAGCACCACGGCGCAAGCGGAAACAGACATTAGGGATAATGCTTGACATAATAACACAATCTAAAGGAGGAAGAATGGAGATCCATTTTGAGACAGGTTTTAAAAGGCCACGTGATGCTACAGAGTCAGCCAAGTTAGTATCACTGCAGCCGTTGCCGTTAGGTGTCATGCACGTATCCTCCCAACGTGGATCCAGTACAGGAATGAGAAAGACAATACCCAGTTTAACACCTTCCTTGACCATTTATCCGTAAGTAATGTTATTCATCGCAATTAGCAATATTGTCTTGCTCTGTCCCATACTTTCTAGCTTCCTCCTAATAAGACTCACATTCTTTTTTCAACAGATGAGGTTCAAGTTGGATCCGAAAGATGATGCAACTAAACAAGCATGTGTTGTGTTCTACGGTAGGGTGCGTCGACTGCAAATTAAAATTTTCCTACGCGCAGAACAACAGGAACATGCTATGGGAGATGGATCACAGTTCGTTACCACTAGACGTGAAGTGTCGTGCAGTGGAAGAAGAGTTGGGGCAGCGTGTTCGCGTGGATCGTCTCCTCCTCGTCCGATCTCCTGGGAACAGCCGGTCGTCCGATCCCACGTACAAGTTCACCGGAGCGGCGCAAGTGCACCGCCTCTAATGGTATCCGCGCGTGCAGGAGGAACACCGTGCGTTGGACTGCTAGGTCCGATCACACAGTCGGTGGCGAGTGGAGGTGGCTATTCGCAACACATGCAAACCCTAGTGACAGTGCCGAAGTGATCAACCCCATGAGTGTGCCGCACCTCCACTTTATATAGGCGTCCGTCACGGGCTCAACACTTGGGCCTCGCACGGACCCTAAATCCCACACGTCTACTCGGCCACAATCCGAATACAGCTTGGACCACATCCAACCAGTGTCCTCGGATCCGACCTCGTAGGTTCCTTCCCTTAAGCGTGCGACCCCTTAGGTTCAAGTCGGCTTGGTCACAGTTCGGATCACCTCCGACCTGCACGGTTGGCAGCGGCCTCTAGCAAGGCGTGCCGACCACCAAGCAGACTATGAAGCTGGTTAGGCGAACCTGTACAACATGTCACACTTCTGTTCCCTTTGCTGCACGAATATGTTGTCAGGCTCAAAGCGAGACTGTCATCCTTGTGCTAGCCCGACCTCTTTCTCGTTCCAGTGATACCGACCACAAATTGGATTATCTCATAATCCCTGTTGCATGGCCATGCTTATCCTGGTCGGATCACACGAGGGGCCCAGAGTATATCTCTCCTGATCGGAGGGGCAAATCCCATCTTGCTCGACCATGTCATGCAGCATGGGACTGGACAAACCTGAAACCTACCTTTGTAACTACCCAGTCACGGAGTAGTGTTTGGTTGGCCCAAAGCAAGTCTGTTACCATCCCGAGTACATGCGTCAGCTCAGGTCTTAGGACATAGAACGTATGTTGTACTAGAGACTCACAGATGACATATCATTGTGTCTCATAGTTGGGTATGTCTGACTCAGACCTTATCTCGACTCGGATCCGACTACGTCGAATCCGACCAGACCTTTCCAAGTCCATATTATCCGGTTAGCATCCAATGCTCCATGGCTAGTGAGACCTAGCCATCGACCATGTCATATGCTAGTCTAGTCGACTGCGCATCCACACAGCCCTTTCGACTAGGGACCTTTTAGGACAGTCATCATAGAATGCATAGTCCCACAAACAAGTCACGTACTTGCTGATACACATGATTGATAATGTCCAAGGACTATCTTTATTCATAAACACATAGGAAATATCATCATACATGATTGCCTCTAGGGCATATCTCCAACAGCATGCACTCATGTTTTTCAGTCTGCTCTACAATAGTATCGGTACCACCTTAGAAAATCTCACTTTGAAGGCAAGGCTAACAATGAAATCCCCAAACATCTCTAGTGGAATATATTACAGATGAAGACTAGACAACCCTTGTTAAACACTGGTCTAATCCAAAGTATCAGGTAGGCTATATGTATTTGATCAGACCACATATTGAACTTGTATTTATGTATGTGCCTTACAAGTGTATCTTCTTCTAGGCTAACTGTTTGAAGAACAAGATCAACCGTTGAAATTCCAACAGACAACAGGATCTCGTAGCTATATTGCACACTGCGGGCTCTTGTAAATAGCTACTACTTCCTTCTTTTTTCTATGCCATATTATCGTATCTATATTGACTTGTTCCAAATACAGAGGAAAGCCCATGTGGACCAAAAAGAACCTGAACCGAATGCAGTGCAAATCTTCAAGGATTGCCACACCAGCAAGATGGAGGGCATGAGCACACCAGTTCAAGCCGCTGTTGTAAGTCCTTACTCCTCCTACCTTGAACTGATTGGTACTACAATGTGTTCATTTAACTGCTTGGTTTGCAGCCAATGTCAGTTACTCTGTTCACTTTTATACACAGTTGTCTTAACGTCTCATTTCACCTTACATGGTTAAAAAGAGATGAAGGGTATTCTTTTGGTCTTGATCTGTAATCCAGTTGTTATGTTCACGTGCACACACAATGATAAAATAGCATGTTTGTTTTATATTTGTTTGACCATGATATGAATGATGTCTCCTACTTTAAACCATGTCTCTTTATCCTTAGATGTCAATGAATGTGAGGAAATATACAATACAGTAGGCATGCTACATGGACATATGTTCCGAAAGTGATTTTATTATGTACTTGGCACTACAATACATGCTAATGTATTACAGTAGTTCACCAAAATAAGTTATGTATAAACGTGTAACCTACTTTGTTTCTTTTTGTCTCATTAGTAACTTTTCTGGTACACTAATCTACAAGTTCAAACTTTCAGCAAGCTATGGAACAAATGATTGAACAGCCACAACCACCTGAAGGTGACGAGGATACCACACGCACAATGTCACCTCTTGCTGCAGTGCATCATTATCTCTCCACTAACAGTGCAAAAAGCACCTTCCTGCGTAATTCTAGGTTGGTTGTCAAGGTAACCTTGTCCAAATGCCTACTGAACAAAATCTTCCGGCTAGACAGAGTGATATATCTGTGCTCCAGACACAAGTCCAATCCCTAATGGACGTCGTTTCACAAACAAGAATAGTGGTTGACAAATGTCGTCAAGATATGATTGGTTTTGAAACCATACTATCAGACATTCGCTTTGTTGTTTAAGAGAAATGGCAGTGTCGGTGTTCTGGGAACTGGGGTCCTCAGACTTGCCTGCCTGCGGCCTGCGGCGTGGCTCAAGTGGGGGCCCAATGCAGCCCAGCTTCATCAGCTCAAGATCAAGACCCTTGCGAGGGGCCAAGCCTCGCGGGGCGGACGACAAGAAGCTTCCTTAGGAGCAGCCTCCTCAGGCAGGCTCGCGAGGAGGTGGAGATATCAAGGCAGGGCACCTCCCGAGGGGCCCGTGACGCAAGCCATGACGATCGAGGACCAGGCAAGCGCAAGGCAGGCGCCGGCCTGCGCAGTGTCCCTGTTTCCCTTTCAGTGCAAAGGGGGCAAGCACAGGCCAAGGCATCAGGCAAAGGTTACCGTTTCGGTGCAACAAGACCAAGACCAGCAGAGCGGCAGGATGGAGGTCATCGTGGAGCCCAGGGCGGCGTCACCATCAGGACCTTTGGCAGCCGAAGACCAACTTTAGTCAGGATAAGTGTACCAGATGTTCCCCTTCAAAATGGCCAATTGTTGGCGCCCTTCCCGCTCATTATTTGGGGAGAGGCCCAGGGCCTCGCTCTATAAATAGGACTAGCCACCACAAGGTAGAGGCATCTGGAGAGATCGCAGCTGGAGAGCTCTAGATCATCGAGAGATCGACCGAAGAGAGAGAAGCGACTGAGCTCACCCAAGCAGTTCATCGCACCAGCTCAAGAACAGCTCCTGCGAGGATGTTCTCCCTTTGTACTGTTCATCATCAGCCCCTGAGGCAATCCACCACACCACACACTGGAGTAGGGTATTACACCACCATGGTGGCCTGAACCATTATAAATCTCATGTCCCTTGTGTGTTCATCTTTCTTGCTTAGATCTTTGCGAGACTTCGAGGCGTGAGCTGGTAGGGGAGAGATCTTCATGCGCACCCCAGTGTTCGAACCTCGAGGGTCTGCCGGAACCTGAAATCCGACATTTGGTGCGCCAGGTAGGGGTGCGCCGGAATCTTTCTTCCGCTAGTCGTGTATGATCTTCCGCCGTGACCATGGCTGATGCTCGCCGAGCCCACGCCGAGCGTCGGGCTGCTCTCGCCACCCGCGTCGCCCAGACGGCGCCCGTCGGCGGACACCCCCGTCGTTCTCCGTCACCTGCCGCCAACGCCGCCACCGGACCGGCGGGGAACGAGCAGCAGGCCTCGTCCCTGCATCCTTCGGTGCGGCGCGATGGCCGCACCGCCACCCCGTCGCTGACTCCAGCCGGTTCATCGTGCCACGCCCGGTGCGCCCCCCCGGACGCGCATGCCGTGCTGCTCCTGGCGCGTGAGCTCCTGCACTATCGCCCCATCGACGACCTCTACGAGGATTGGCTCGCCCGCATCACCGAGCTCATCAGCGCCGCAGGGGGCTCTCCCATGCCATCCCTCTCGCTGCCTCGCCCTCCATCCTACACAGGAGGCGAGGAGCAGGAGGTGCCTCCACCACCTCTTCCCCAAGAAGGCGCCCTGGCTCCAAGGCACGGGGCCCCAGGTCGAGACCCGCCGCGTCCGGTGCCTGCGCGGCAACAAAGGAGCTGCCAAGAGATCCCTCACCCCCAAGAAGGTGCTCACGTGCTCCCAGCACCGGTGCGCCATGACCGCATCCTTGCACCGCCACGTCAAGACCCAGCATTGCTCCAGGCAGCGGCGCACGGGAATCCCTAGGAGCAGGCCCCACCTCAGCAGAGAGCTCCAATGGCCACTGCAGGCTGCCGCGCTTTCACCTCCGAGCTGCGTAGCGTCGCATGGCCCAGCAAGTTCAAGCCAGACCTGCCTCCGCGCTATGACGGCACTGCGGACCCCGCGGAGTTCCTCCAGCTCTACGAGCTGGGCATCGAGGCCGTCAACGAGGACGAAAAGGTCATGGAGAATTGGTTTCCCATGGCACTCAAGGACGGTGCCCGCACCTGGCTCCTGAACCTGGCCCCAGGCACGATCTCCTCCTGGGACGAGATGCGCACTCGCTTCATCGCCAACTTCCAAGGTACTCGCCACCGGCCCCCGGCTATGAGCGACCTGCGCCGCATCAAGCAACAGCCGGGAGAGACCCTGCAGAAGTACATCCAGCGCTTCAACAGCGCCCGCCTCAAGATTCCCAAGGTGACTGAGGAGGCCATCATTTTAGCCTTCTCCGATGGCGTGCGTGACATCAAGATGAAAGAGGAGCTAGCAATCCATGAAGACCTGTGCACATCGCTGGAGCTGTTCAACCTAGCGACCAAGTGCGCCAGGGCTGAGGAAGGGCGCCTCTCCCTCCTCAAGCTCCCAGCTGCCGACCTAGAAGAGAAGAAGCCCAAGGTCAAGGACGTGAAGCGCAAGGGGGTTGTTGTGCTCGCAGCAGAGCCAGACACCAAGCGAGGCAGGGATCAGCCTGAGTCATCTAAGGGCGGCCCGTACTGCGTGTACCACGACCTCCACACACACAACACCAATGAATGTCAGGAGCTCAGGGCCATGCGAGATGGACGTATCGGCCGACGCCCCGACCGCAACGACCAGGGCTATGGCCGAGGAGGAGGAAGAGGTGGAGGACGATGGGAAGACCGTGGCCCTCGCCAAGGGTGGCGTGACCGGCCTCGCGAGGACTGCTGGCAAGACCAGCCTCGCGAGGGAGGTTGGAGGGATCAGCCTCGTGAGGATCGCCCTCAAGGCAATGCAGGCCTCCCTCCTCTGCCACCACCGCCAAGGAGGAATGAAGACCATCACCAGGACGAGGGGGCTGGGGGCTTCCAGGAGCCGCGCGCAATCGCTTGCATCCTGGGCAGCGCTCAGGCCCCGGCCTCTCAGTGCATCTTCAAGCAGTTTGCTGCCGAGGTGAATGCAGTCCTCCCCAAGCTTGAGGCCATGCGCCCACTCAGGTGGTCCGCGTGCGCTATCACGTTCAGCTCAGCGGATCAGCTCAAGTGTGCGGCAACGGCCGGGGTCCTCCCGATGCTTTGTTCCCCAGTCATCGGCAATGTGCAAGTCACCAGGACCCTCATCGACGGCGGAGCTGGGCTCAACGTCCTGTCCGTCGAGACGTTCAACAATCTCCAAGTGCCATACGATCAGCTTCAGCCAACCAAGCCTTTCTCAGGAGTCACTGATGGTTCCACTGTTCCAATAGGGCAAGTTCGTCTTCCCATCACGTTTGGGCGGCGCAACAATTACCGCACCGAGCTCATTGACTTCGACGTCGCTCACATCCGCTTGCCATACAATGCCATCCTCGGGTACCCAGCTCTGGCCAAGTTCATGGCAGTGACTCACCATGGCTACAATGTCCTCAAGATGCCAGGAAGCGGTGGAATCATCACAGTGCCTTGCAAGGAAAGGGGTGCAGTGTGTTCTCTTGAGCGTGCCTTCCAGGCCGCGGCAGTTGAAGACCCAGATCACAGGAGCGGGAGGCTCCCCGAGGCGGTCCCTAAGAAGAAGAAGGCTTCACCTTGCCCAAAAACTCATGAGGCAGGCCCCTCCGGAGGCGTTGCGTCAGGATCCGCGCCCGTCCAAGGGGCGCCACCCTCTGTTGCATAGGAAGGCGCGCCGGGCGCCCTCCTTAGGCAGGGCTCGGGGGCTCTCTCCTGGAGGGCCACCGACCTCGCCAAGGTCACGAGGGAGGCGCTCGGGTACCACTTGGAGGCGTGCTTCAAGGCATGTTTCCCTCAGGAGGTATAAGGCAAGGAAGGCAAAAACCCCAGGAGTTCATCGCGAGGAACATTCAGGAGCTACAAGAGTCAAGAGTCATGCGTCGCAGTCGCTGCATACCCACTGTAGCCCCACATCCTGGCGAGGATGGTGGGCTGCGTGTCTGCATCAACATACCGAGGCTCAACCGAGCCGCGTCTCAGGAGCGCCTCTGGCCTTCACGAGTGGGGCGCTGTGAGGGTCCGCCTCACAGCTACGTTCGCATGCCCTTTGGCCTGCCGAATGCGGCTGCTGCCCACCAGCGCCTGATGAGGAGCATCCTGGAAGCTCAGGTGGCCAGGAACCACGCGTTCCTGGAGGAGATGGAGATGGACCTTGAGGAGCCGCCCGGACCCTCAGAGCCTCCCGAGGCTCAGGGCTCCGAGGGCTCGTGAGGGTTGGCTGCTTCACCGCCCGTCGACAGCTACTCTGACACTCGCTCTGAAATGGTATTAGGTGACATCTTTTCAAGTTTTATCTTCAGCTGGGAGCGCCCGCAGGGCCGCATCATTCCCAGGTCGCGTGGGTCCGTCCCTGCGGCATGTATCCATTTTGCTTATGTTTTTCATCTGCTTTGTTGGGGGCGCCCCTCGGGCTGCATTATCCCCAGGCTGCTCGGGCCAGACCTAGTGGCGTTTACTTCTCCACATCTACCTATATGAATTCGCTCCTCCGAGCCTAACCTGGTCTTCATGATTATCATCTGCCGCTTGTCATGGACCTCTCCGCTCGCATGCAAAGCGCTTGCGCGTTAAAAGGGGGGCACCTGAGCATCGCGACTCACTGGCTCTTACTGGCTCTCCAGCCCTCACCCCCTGGCCTTGACCCACGGCATCGCGACCTGTCATACCAGTGGCGGCTGAGCTCGCTCCAGGGCCGGGACCTGAGGATGTAGAGCATTTGCATTCTAACCACCCTGCAGGAACAAACCATTGATAAAGGCCCAGAGCCATGCGCAACCTGCCTCGAGGTAGGGCCTCGTGAGTCCCGCGCTGGCTCACGGGTGCCCAGATACACCTCTTCTAGCCCTACCGTGCCGGCCACGTGTCAGGGCGGGGCTGTACACGCCCCGGGGGCTCCTCCCGGAGGGGAGCCCCCTCCCACGCACCAATGGAAGCACCATGTTCCGCACTGGCTGACGACACTGCCGAGGAGCGGCTATGCCCGTGCACACACGGAAGTGCTATGCTCCGCGCTGGTGATAAACAACTGGGGGCGACCCACGGCCGTATCAACCTCAGAGACCCCAGAGCTTAGTGGCTAGTACCATCGCAACGCCTCCCCTCAGGAGTGCCGCGCGAGGGGGCTGGACACGGGGGCTGCGCCCGGGCTACGCCCAAACGCACGCCACCCAGCCAGGTCCCTCGGACCTGGTCGTCGCGCGCCTCCCCCCGAGCAGAGCCAAGGTACGAAGACTCGTTTGCACGTCAAGGGGGACTCCTGAGCATCGCGACTCAGGAGCCTAACTGGTCACGTAGCCCCTCACTCCTTAGTCCCGTCCTGGTTTCCGGTCGGGGCTAATGGCGGCTAAGGTGTGCGCGGGGCCGGTGATGAAGTCATGTACCTAGGGTAGGGTCATGGACCTGTCCATCGTACCCTCCCCAAGGACATCTTTAGAAGAAGCTGCCTTCCAGTCGACCAAGAGGGATTCCACTCGACGGACTCGAAGACACTCGACCATGAAGACTCACTCGACCACCAGGAGATCAAGAGCCACTCTATATCCAAACGGTCTGTAATTAAGTAGTCTTTATGGCCATGATGACACTTTATGTAAGGCGTTACCAGTAACGCCAGGCCTTAATGTACTTTAAACCCTCCGCTACGTGGGCTTGCTGGGGTCCTGGCAGACACTATATAAGCCACCCCCCTCCACTGGCAAAAGGGTTCGCACCCCTGTAACTCATACGCATATAATCCAGTCGACCGCGTCCGGGCTCCGAGACGTAGGGCTGTTACTTCCTTCGAGAAGGGCCTGAACTCATAAATCCCTTGCATATACAACTATTCCATAGCTAGGATCTTGCCTCTCCATACCTACCCCCTATTCTACTGTCAGTCTTAGTACCACGATAGTTGGCGCCCACTATGGGGCAGGTGTCTTAGCGACTTATTGGAGAAGTCGCAATTGTTCCGATCGCCTTCATCATGGTTTCTGGAGGAGTTCTGGTCGAGGGCCGCGAGATCCGTCTCAGCATGCTCACGTTCATCGCCGATGACTCCGCTTGGCTCCAGGAAGCTTCACTCGACATCTACGCGCTTCCCGTCCGCGGGGCGACGCACTTTTGCGCATGTGTCCACGGCGTCCTACTGCGGCAACCGTCGGCTCCATATCGGTCTATTCTTGTGTCGTCCTCCCTCCCTATCTCCCGCCAGCGCAAGCGCTCTGGTCGGTCGAGGCTGCAGCGGTGGGTGAGACACGCAGTGGCTCGCCAGTCGGCCACCACCCAAGTCGCGGCGATCGAGCCCGACGAATCTCTCTACGGCTTGTTCGATCTGTCGACTGGCTCCGTAGAGACTACATCCGAGTGCGACAGCAGTGATCCAGCGGCGGAGGTCCTGATGGTCAATGGTCCTTGTAGTCCTCCCGGCTTCCCTCGCACCGATGGAGCGATCGGCGGAGGCGACCCCGCTCAGGTCCACGAGGAGTATCAACCCGAGCCACTCACTTCTCTGCAAAGGGAAGATCTTCGCCGCCGGAATATGGATGCTCTGCATACTCCCATCGTAGGAGAAACCCCCGAGGCCCGTGCCTTGCAGGATGCGCGTTTGGCTAACTTGGCTGAGCGCACTTGACTGGAGAACCTCCAGCGAGCACTCGACGAGCGCGCGCGGCAACGAGTACCAGACTCCAGTCGACGTCAACTCTTTCCGCCGCCGACTCAGGTATATCGAACCCCAATTCAGAATCTAGCAGTTGCAGCCCGTATAGCGGAGTCGATTCATCCCTCTCAGTCAGAGGCTGGCAGAGGCTTGATACAGATCAGAGATTTGCTCCGGGCAGCAGGAGATCAGAATTCTGCTGTATCACAGTCATGCAATAGGATTCACAGTCGATTTGTCGCTGCGAATAGAGTCCAGTCGGCTCATAGCCCAAGATCGCCTCCGCGGCATGAGGGACGTGGGGGACGACATGATTAGTATGATGACCGATTTGATCGTGATGATCGGCGTCGAGTGCCCACTCCTCCCCCGAGGGGTGGGTCTTACGCCCCTCGACAGCAAGATGACAGACGCCAGCACAGTGTTGGGCGGAGAGCTCCGGTCGACCCCAGGGAACCAGGCTTTGACGCGAGATCCATTATCGTGCAAGGTTTGGTCGACCGGAACAGAGCTCGTCTAGAAGGCCACGACAGAGATGTGCCCACCAGCAGCCGAGTTCATGTTTCAGGACCAGAGTGTTTCAGCAGAGCCATCAGAGCCGCGGTGATCCTCCCAACTTCAGGTTGGCGACTGGCGTGAGTAAGTTCACTGGTGAGTCCAAGCCCGATACTTGGCTTGAGGACTACCGAGTGGCTGTTCAGATTGGCGGTGGCAATGATGAGGTGGCTATGAAACACCTACCACTCATGTTGGAGGGTTCGGCCAGGGCCTAGTTGAATCAATTGGCTCCTAGCAGCATTTACACTTGGGAAGATCTTGCCCGAGTGTTCGTCAGGACATTTGAAGGAACTTGCAAGCGACCAGCAGGACTGACAGAGTTGCAGGTCTGCGTGCAAAAGACGAATGAGACCCTGAGGGATTACATCCAGAGGTGGATCACATTGCATCAGACGGTGGAGAACGTATCTGATCATCAAGCGGTATGTGCCTTCAAAGAAGGCGTTAAGAACAGAGAGTTAAGTTTGAAGTTTGGTCGGACCAGAGATATGACCCTGAGTCGAATGATGGAGATTGCCACCAAATAAGCCAATGGTGAAGAAGAGGATCGACTCCGGAGTGGCAAGTACAAGCTGAGTCAGTCGGAAAAAGGAAACTCCATTCGGAAGCAGAAGCGGAAAGCCGAGCCAGCTGCTCCTAGAGAAGCCCTAGCCGTGACTCAGGGCAAGTTCAAAGGGAAGCCCAAAGGATCCTGGAACCCCAAGAAAGTGAAGGACAAGGAAGGAAACGACGTGATGGATTTTCCATGCCACATCCACACGAAGAAAGACGAAGAGGGTAACTTCATTTACCCGAAACATACCACTCGCCAGTGCCGGCTCTTAATCCAGCAGTTTCAAGGGAAACAGCCCAAGGATAAGGAAAAGGAGTCGGAAAAGGCTGAGGACAAAGAGAACAGTGATGAAGGATACCCCCATGTCAATTCCACCCTGATGATTTTTGCTGATGTGGAGAGCAAAAGTCGATTGAAAGTTATCAACCGTGAGGTGAATATGGTTGCTCCGGCGACACCCAGCTATCTGAAATGGTCTCAGACCGCCATTACATTCGACCAATCTGATCATCCGACACACATAGCCACCCCTGGGAGGCAAGCTTTGGTGGTCGACCCGGTCATTGAAGGCACTCGACTGGCTAAGGTTCTGATGGATGGTGGCAGTGGGCTGAATATATTGTATGCGGAGACGCTGAAGGGAATGGGCATTCCGATGTCTAGACTCAGTTCTAGCAACATGAGTTTCCATGGAGTCATTCCTGGAAAGAAGGCTGAGTCACTCGGCCAAATAGCTCTTGATGTGGTTTTCGGCGATTCGAAGCATTTCCGCAAAGAAAAGCTAACATTTGAAGTCGTGGATTTCCAGAGTGCTTATCACGCTATTTTGGGCAGACCAGCTTATGCACGGTTCATGGCTCGACCATGTTACGTGTACCTCAAACTGAAGATGTCTGGTCCCAAAGGAGTGATTACCATCACTGGCAATCGGAAAAAGGCAGAAGAGTGCTTTCAGAAGGGCTCAAAGATTGTCGATGCTCAGATAACAGTGGTGGAGTTGCAAGAATATCATAAAAATGCAGATTCGAGTGATTTATTGCGGGCCAAGAAGCCCGCCACAGAGTCAGCTTTCCAGTCGTCTGGTGAGACGAAGCCCGCTCATATTGACCCGACCGATCCCAGTGCTACTCCGAATCATATTTCCATAACACTCGACTCTAAATAGGAAGAAGCGCTCATCCCGTTCCTCCGTGAGAACTGGGACATCTTCGCATGGAAGCCTGCTGACATGCAGGGTGTACCCAGGGGGCTGGCTGAGCATCGTTTACGAGTCGACCCAAAAGCAAAACCTATCAAAGAACATCTTCGACGGTCCGCCGTCCAGAAGAGAAAGGCCATTGGTGAGGAGGTGGCTCGGCTCCTGGCAGCAGAGTTTATCCGAGAGATTTACCACTCCGAGTGGCTCGCCAATGTTGTCATGGTCCCCAAGAAGGACAAGTCACTTCGCATGTGCATTGATTTCAAACATATCAATCGGGCCTGCCCGAAAGATCATTTTCCTCTCCCTCGCATCGACCAAATTGTCGACTCGACTGCAGGATGTGAGAGATTGTCTTTTCTAGACGCCTATTCCGGGTACCATCAGATCCGTCTGTATGGACCCCGACGAGATCAAAACAGCTTTCATCACTCCATTCGGGTGCTTCTGCTATGTCACCATGCCATTCGGCCTCAAGAATGCCGGAGCCACATTCATCAGGATGATTCAAAAGTGTTTACTCACTCAAATCAGTCGAAACGTGGAAGCGTACATGGATGATATTGTGGTCAAATCACGAAAGGGTTCTGACCTGTTGACTGACCTCGCTGAAACATTTGCCAATCTCAGGAGGTATGATATCAAACTCAATCCATCAAAGTGCACATTCGGAGTTCCTGGTGGAAAGTTACTCGGTTTTCTCGTTTCCGAACGAGGAATCGACGATAACCCAGAAAAAGTTGGCACTATACTCCGAATGAAACGCCCTGTGCGTGTGCACGATGTCCAGAAGCTTACTGGATGCTTGGCCGCGTTAAGTCGATTCATCTCTCGCCTCGGTGAAAAGGCATTGCCTCTTTATCGACTGATGAAGAAGTCAGACAAGTTCGAGTGGACTCCAGAAGCTGATGCAGCATTTGCCGAGCTAAAAGCTCTGCTCTCCACCCAGCCATGCTTGCTGCTCCAATCAGCAAAGAGCCTCTGTTGCCTTACATTGCAGCCACGGGACAAGTCGTCAGTATAGTACTTACGGTCGAGCGGGAAGAAGAAGGGAAAGCCTTCAAAGTTCAGCGCCCAGTGTATTATCTTTCTGAAGTGTTGACCCCATCGAAGCAAAGATACCCTCATTATCAAAAGCTTGTATATGGGATCTACATGACCACGAAGAAGGTTGCTCATTATTTCTCTAATCATTCCATTACTGTCGTCAGCGACGCCCCACTGTCAGAGATTCTGCACAACAGAGATGCAACCGGTCGAGTGGCGAAATGGGCGATTGAACTCCTTCCCCTTGATATCAAGTTTGAGGCAAAGAAAGCCATTTAAGTCCCAAGCAGTAGCAGATTTCCTTGCCGAGTGGATTGAGCAACAGCAGCCGACTCAAGTTCACTCAGAGCACTGGACCATGTTCTTCGATGGTTCTAAGATGTTAAATGGTTCCGGCGCTGGGGTGGTATTGGTTTCCCCCCGAGGAGATAAGCTCAGATATGTGCTCCAGATCCACTTTGATTCCTCCAACAACGAAGCAGAATACGAGGCACTTTTGTATGGGTTGCGCATGGCCATTTCACTCGGCGTCCGTCGCCTTATGGTTTATGGCGACTCAGATTTGGTGGTCAATCAGGTGATGAAGGAGTGGGACGTTAGAAGCCCAGCCATGACTGGATACTGCAATGCAGTGAGAAAGCTTGAAAAGAAATTTGAAGGGTTAGAGCTCCATCATATACCCCGACTGAAGAATCAAGCGGCTGATGATTTGGCGAAGATAGGTTCCAAGAGAGAAGCCATTCCCAGTGATGCGTTCTTGGAGCATATCCATACTCCATCAGTTCAAGAAGATCCTTTTACCGAAGAAGCTCCGCAGCCTAAGAGTGTCACCGATCCGACTGAAGTTGAAGTTCCAGCAGTGGTCAACCTGATCATGGAAGCATTGGTGATTAATCCCGATTGGACAGTGATGTACATCGCGTATATCTTAAGGAAAGATCTCCTAGAGTATGAAGAAGAGGCTCGATAGATCGTCCGCCGATCTAAGGCCTTTACTGTGATAAAGGGACAGTTGTACAGAGAAAGCGCGACTGGAGTTGGTCAGAAGTGTATAACGCCAGAAGAAGGTCGGATAATCCTTGATGATATCCACTCGGGGACCTGTGGCCATCATGCGTCCTCTCGGACCATTGTGGCTAAAGCATACCGAGCGGGATTTTACTGGCCAAGAGCGAATGAAATGGCAAACGAGATAGTCGACAAGTGTGAAGGATGTCAATTTTACTCCAATATGTCACACAAGCCCGCCTCAGCTTTGAAGACCATTCCACTTGTCTGGCCTTTCACTGTATGGGGATTGGATATGGTTGGACCACTGAGAATAGGCAGAAGCGGCTTCACCCATGTGCTGGTAGCAGTCGACAAGTTCACCAAGTGGATTGAGGCTAAACCCATCAAGAATCTTGATGCCGGCACTGCTGTCAGTTTCATCAGGGAGTTGATATTCAGATATGGAGTTCTACACAGCATCATCACTGACAATGGGTCAAACTTCGATTCCGAGGAATTCAGAGCCTTCTGCACATCTCAAGGCACACGAGTCGACTATGCTTCAGTTGCTCACCCCAAGTCGAATGGACAGGCAGAACGAGCAAATGGCTTGATTCTCAAAGGATTGAAACCCCGATTGATGCGCGATCTCAAGCATGCTCCTGGTGCATGGGTCGACGAACTTCCGTAAGTACTTTGGGGATTAAGGACCACACCTAATCGGTCGACTAGGAGAACTCCGTTCTTCTTGGTCTATGGAGCTGAAGCGGTCTTGCCGAGTGACCTGCTTCACAACGCACCCCGAGTCGAACTCTACACTGAAGCTGAAGTAGAGCAAGCCCGACAGGACGCAGTCGATCTTCTAGAAGAAGAAAGAGAGATGGCCTTGATCCGATCGACCATTTATCAGCAGGACTTGCGTCGCTTCCATGCCAAAAACGTGAAGAGTCGAGCCTTCCAAGAAGGAGATTTGGTTCTCCGAGTGGATCAGCAGAAGCCACACAAGCTTGCTCCTACTTGGGAAGGTCCCTTCATCGTCACCAAGGTTCTCCACAATGGAGCATACCGCCTTTACAATGTCGAGCAACAGATTGACGAGCCCCGAGCTTGGAACGCGGAGCTGCTCCGCCCCTTTTATACTTAAGTATGCACTCGGATGAGATGTAATAAAAGTACTTCTGTAGTTCATTTTTCAAAGACAATAGTGTTATAATTTTCCGAGTGATTGTTGTTGCTATTGTTCACATAAAGGTCCCCCAGTGGGTGGCTTAGCTGCGAATCCGTTTTGCCTAAGTTTGTAAAAAAATCCTTGCCGAGTGGTGAGCCAGCCTCCCACTCGGGGGCTTAGCTGCGAATCTGTTTCGCCTAAGTTTAACAAAATCCTACCGAGTGGTGAGCCAGCCTCCCACTCGGGGGCTTAGCTGCAGTCCAAGTACTCGCCTAAGTACAACAAAATCCTACCGAGTGGTGAGCCAGCCTCCCACTCGGGGGCTTAGCTGCAGCATAGCGCTCGCCTAAGTACAAAAAAATCCTGCCGAGTGGTGAGCCAGCCTCCCACTCGGGGGCTTAGCTGCAGCATAGCGCTCGCCTAAGCACAAATACAGTGTGTGCTCCGCAAGGAGGACGAGGCGCAGGTCGACTGCTATCCTCTCCTTCCGAGCTATGCCACAAATACAATGTGTGCTCCGCAAGGAGGACGAGGCGCAGGTCGACTGCTATCCTCTCCTTCCGAGCTACGCCACAAATACAACGTGCGCTCCGCAAGGAGGACGAGGTGCAGGTCGACTGCTACCCTCTCCTTCCGAGCTACGCCACAAATACAACGTGTGCTCCACAAGGAGGACGAGGTGCAGGTCGACTGCTACCCTCTCCTTCCGAGCTACGCCACAAATACAACGTGCGCTCCGCAAGGAGGACGAGGTGCAGGTCGACTGCTACCTTCTCCTTCTGAGCTACGCCACAAATACAATGTGCGACCCGCAAGGAGGACGAAGTGCAGGTCGACTGTTACCTTCTCCTTCAGAGGTACGCCTCAGAAATCCTACCGGGTGGAGAGCAGACCTCACACTCGGGGGCTTAGCTGCAGCCTAGTGCTCGCCTAAGTTTTTGAAAATCCTACCGAGTGGAGAGCAGACCTCCCACTCGGGGGCTAAGCTGTAGCCCAGTGCTCGCCTAAGTTTTTGAAAATCCTACCAAATGGAGAGTAGACCTCCCACTTGGGGGCTTAGCTGCAGCCCAGTGCTCGCCTAAGTTTGTAAAAATCCTACCGAGTGGAGAGCAGACCTCCCACTCGGGGGCTTAGCTGCAGCCCAGTGCTCGCCTAAGTTTGTAAAAATCCTACCGAGTGGAGAGCAGACCTCCCACTCGGGGGCTTAGCTGCAGCCCAGTGCTCACCTAAGTTTGTAAAAATCCTACCGAGTGGAGAGCAGACCTCCCACTCGGGGGCTTAGCTGCGGCCCAGTGCCATCCTAAGTATGACGAAGTACAAGTCGATTGCAATCTGTGCTTCATCCCTACCTGCAAAAAGGCATCTCAAACACCAGCACATAGACCGAGCGAAAGACAATGTTCGTTCGGAGGCAGATGCAGTCATATTTAACATCAAATCCAAGTTCAGATAGCGTTCTACGGAACCAGAAGTGCTCAGGCACCAAGCCTGTTAAAGTTTATCGGTTACAAAAACCACTCGGCATACTGAGGCAAATTTAAGGCATCAAGCATCGAAGTTTTTTACCCCTCCTGTGGAGGGCTGGAAGGCGCAACGAACTCGTCCAGGTCGATTCCATCTATGATCCGAGTGGCAGCAGCGATGAAAGTCTCCATGAAGGATCGGAAGTCATGTTTCTTGGTATTGGCCACCTTGAGAGCCGCCAGCTTGTCCTCTCGCGCGTCCTTGCAGTGAACACGGACCAGAGATAGAGCAACGTCGGCACCGCACCTGGCAGAAGACTTCTTCCATTCTTGCACTCGACTTGGAACTTTGTTCAGTCGAGTCATCAGAGACTCAAGGTCATTCTGAAGTGTTTCTCTTGGCCAGAGTGTCGTGTCGATGCGTGACATTGCAACCTTCAACCTTGCAAGATAGTCGACAACAGCAGCAACGCGAGACTCGAGTCGGAGCACGTTCATGGCGGCTTCATCCTTCACAGGAGAGTTGATGGGATCTAGGCTCGTCTCCAGTCGACCAGTCTCCTCCTCAAAGTTTTGGCAGAACTCTGTAGACACAACCCCAAAGTTAAGGCAGCAGTTTGGTGGTAGGACCATAATTAAAAAGCCTGCCGGATACAAAGGGTTACCTTCAAGCATGAGGAATAGCTTCTTGGCGAGTCCTCCAGATAAGCCTCCAGATCATTCTTCTTTCCCACCAATTCGCTGGCCTTGTCACTCAAGGCAATCTTGTCATCCTTCAATCGACTGACCTCCTTGTTGGCCGCATCAAGAGCAGCTTTCAGATTGGTATTCTCCTCTTCAAGTTTGCCGATTGAAGCCAGCTTCTCCTCTGCGAGCTTGGTCTTCTCTGAAGCTGCTTTCTGCGCCTCAGCATGGTCAAGGTCCTTCTTCTTCAGAGAATCCCTCAGTTTATCTGTAAAATCACGGTGAGATCAGACTCAGGAATAGACAAGAGACAAAAGCAGTCGTCAAGGTTCTCACCAAACATACCTTTTGCCTCCTCCTTCGCCTTCGTGAAGTTCTCCTGGACAAGCTTTAGATCAAGTTCGAGCTGGATATGCTTGTTCTCCAACTCAGTATAACGAGCTGCAAGCTCACAAGATTTCTGCGAAGGACCAATCGACAGACGTCAAAGATAGGTCACTTCTGAGTGACTAAGGAAAAAATCGTAGTATCTCTAAGACTACAGCCGAATTTAAACATTCAACTATAGTCTCGGGGACTACACCCAGTGGGTGCACTCAGCGTGCCCCCACTAGTTCTATCAGCTAGAGTCGATCAGTCGACCAAAAAAGACAAAAAGGCTAACCACCAGCAGTTAGCCACAGTAAAAAAGAGAGAGAGAGAGAGAGGTGTTCTTCAGACCATAGTCGACTGCCAGCAGTCGACCATGGTCTCGGGGACTACACCCAGTGGGTGCACTCAGCGTGCCCCCACCGGTTCTATGATTCCATTCAACCAGATCGAGCATAGAAAGTAATGAGAAAAAGTTCAAGACATAAAGACTATGGTCGACTGCCCGCAGTCCACCATAGCCTTGGGGACTATACCCAGTGGGTGCACTCAGCGTACCCCCACTAACCTAGATATTCAATCGACACACCCAGTGGGTGTACGGCAGATACTAAGATTTTCAGAAAAGTTTTCAGGTATCATATCCTAACAGAACAGACGGTGATCGACTAACCTGAACATTGCTCTGAAGGGCCGAACTGGCGTCGTAAGCTACCTGGCTGGCGTCTCGGATCGCCTTCACTTGTTCCATCATGACCCCCGCCTGGCGTATGGCTTCTTTAGCAGTGCTTGCTTGGTCCTCTGGGACGTGGTGGGTGGAGAAAAGTGAAGGCTGATCAGCACTCGACGACGAAGGGCGAGCACTTGTCAGCGGCACCGCAAAGGATATGGTAGGCCGAGTGACGTTGTCCCCCTCCACAACCAACATCTCAGGTGCTGATGCGACCTGAGCTGTCTTGCCAGCAGACGCTCTCCTATTCCTCCTCTGCCTCAGTGGTTCCTCGTCATCATCATCGGGAAGATCAATGATGATATTAGATGGAGCTGCAGAAAAGATTCAAAGTTAAAACTGAAGATCCTACCGCCTGAAAACGAAACTACAAAGGTCATACCAGGGTTGGAAGTGACAGCATCCTCCATTTCATGATCTTCAGGTCTGGCGAGGTATCAGAAGTAGTAGCACTGCAGTTTCAGAAGTCAGTCGGTCAGCTAACGAATCGACCAAGAATAAATCCATGTGAAACAAGAAAACACAAGTTACGCCATTACCCAGAAATGGTGGGGATTGCCATCTTCATCTTCGGCAAGGCCTTCGTCGGCTTCAACGACGCCACTCGAGATTGCTTCGGCGCTTTCTCAGTCGGCGCTGGAGAGGTCGTCCGAGGACGCTTGGTCGACTGCACAACAGGCGCGACCCCCTTACCGCGCTCGGATGCAGGGTCATGGACAAGCTTGGATCGTCTTTCAGAACGGGGATGTGTGACTTCCTCCTCCTCCTCCTCTTCCTCCTCTTCCTCGTCAGAGCCATCATCTTCATCACCATCCGATTCCCACTCCTTCGGGCTCTCGCCTCCACTTCCTTCCTCTTCCTCGGTCTGTGCTTGCGCCCCGTTGGGCATCGAATACAACTCAGTAGTGATCTGAAAGACAACAAAACAAGATAAAAGTCAGTCAACTGAGTTGCAGCAAAACAGACTGAATGGAACATGATTACAGTCAGAGATAAGTGGTCATACCTTGTCGGGTTCATAAGACTGGTCGAGTGGTGGGATCCTCCTAGCCCCACAAGGGTTATCTTTGTTCTCTGTGATGGCAGTCATCCACCTCTCCAGTGTGGCGTTGTCGACCTCCTCTGGGTGGACCCGAGTGGTGTCTTCGGTACCGGTTTACAAGACATTTCGACAATGGTAAAACAAGACCAGCAAAGCCGCCCGATGCGCCGACAATCCCGATAGGAGCTGCGCATATCTCGTTCTCAGGGCAACACCGGATGAGACTAGCTACGAGTAAAACCAACCCTCAAGTTGCCCCGAGGTGGCCCCGCAGGCAGCTCAGTTCGGACCAATACTTAGACAAGCACTGGCCCGGGGGGGCTAAAATAAAGATGACCCTCGGGTTGGCCGACCCAAGGGAAAGGTATAGGTCGTGGTGAGGCAAATGGTAAAACCAAGGTTGGGCCTTGCTGGAGGAGTTTTATTCAAAGCGAACTGTCAAGGGGGTCCCATAAATCACCCGACCGCGTAAGGAACCAAAATCCGGGAACATAACACCGGTATGACAGAAACTAAGGCGGCAAGAGTGGAACAAAACATCAGGCAAAAGGCCGAGTCTTCCACCCTTTACAAAGTATATAGATGCATTAATAATATAAGAGATATTGTGATATCCCAACCAAAATCCTGTCCACCATGGAGCAATCTTCAACTTCACCTGCAACTAGCAACGCTATAAGAGGAGCTGAGCAAAAGCGGTAACATAGCCAAATAATGGTTTGCATAGGAAAGGTGTCAAAGGTTAGGGGTTCATGGCAATATGGGAGGCTTGATGAGCAAAAGATAGGTAACGCAGCATAGCAATAGAACGAAGCAACTAGCATAGCAATGATAGTAGTGAGATCCAGGGTAGCGGTCATCTTGCCTGAAATCCCGCAAGGAAGAAGAACGAGTCCATGAAGAAGACGAACGGATGAAGCCGAACCAAGCGTAGACGAACGAATCCTCACGATCGCAACGAAATAGGAACTATCGAAAAGAAGCACACAACAAGGTAAACACACCACACAAGAACAAGGCATGATGCACAACAAGCATGATGCATGACAAAGCTACATGAAGCTACTCATGGCAAGAGATGATGCAAACAAGAGCAGCACATCAAGGCAAGTTTAAATGAGGCCGGGAACAACATATAACAATTCCGGTAAGTCCTCATATGCATATTTCAAAATTGGTCCAGATCTGAATAAGCCTTATGTTCAAGTTGTTAAACAGCAAGTTAAGATGCACAAAGATGATCTACACGAGATTCTAGTCAAGTTACATATAAAGTTCATTTAGTTCGGAGCTACGGCCTAGGAGATATGAGCAAAACAAGTCAAACATGGCATTGATGCAAAATGCATTCAAACATCAATCAAACACACCAAAACAAGGATGCAACATGATAATATGAAGCTACATGCAAAAACAAGCAAGTTTCATATAGAGCATGCTCAAAACGGAGCAACGGTGCAACACATACGCACTATACAAGTTATAGCAACAATCTGTCCAAAACAGCAACTAGGCATATTGCAAGCACCAAAACAATATGCTACAAGACCTCAACAAGAAAACAAAAGGCATGGACATGATGTACAGGTAAAGCATAACAAAACATGAACACTGAGCTATCTCCAGAAATCACTAGAACATGCTCAAAAGGACATGGAAAGATTGCAAATAATAACAGTTTCAGACTTTAGCAGAAATAACATCAGGTTGCAATGTTTAGAGCTATCAAGCAACATGTTACAGGAACTTAACATGGCAAACAAAGGCATGGCATGAATCTATTAATTGCATAGAACAAAAGTCCCTTAGTGACCAAAAGCCAAAAAGGATCAGAAGATATGAGCGCACCCATGTAAACATGGCAAGTTATATGACAGATTCATACATGGCAGGAACAACAATAGGTAGGCATGTTGGTGAGCTTGAACCACTCACCACAGAGCAATACATGACATGGAAAGGCAACCAACAGTAAGAAGACATGTTTGTGAAGCTAAGCATGGCAATGGCAAGCTCATAGGGTGCATGGATCGCAAGGAAATCACATGGCAAAACTGAACTTCATGTTAACAGGCTGACAGCAACATCATTTAGCAAGTTTAGAGCAAGATATGAACAATCTACAGCAAGCTATAATTGCAACCAGGGGCATGGATGGATAGAGAATGACATTTAGAACAAAACACATTTAGTGAACCTCTCCAGATTATGCATAGAATGATTAGTAGCAGCAGGTTTACATAGTATCACGAAATAACAGATTCAGCCTAACAAAACAGTAACAGCAAGTACCCAACTTAACAAGCTCGATTCACTCACCACAAGTCATTGCATGACAAGATAAGCATAGCATCAGCAAGAAGACATGTTTATGAAACAAACCAAGTCAAGAACAAGATCATAGCATGCAAGGATCAACTACAACAATCTTGGCAAAATTGAATAACATGTAAACAATCTGCCAGGAAACATTTTGAAGCAAAAGTAGAGCACGAAAAAGACATGCTAGACTACTCCATAATTGCAACCAAGGGCAGGGATGGATAGAGCATAACCATATATTCAAAACATCCTTACTGAAGTATCTCAAAATAAGCATGGATCTCTCTGTAGCAACATGTTTACATGGCATCAAAATAACAGCAGAACAGGGACTAAAATCAGCAATATCACAAAGCCTAGTTTGCATGCTTGTGCTAGTCACCACATTGATCACAAAAATACATGGTAAGAACCTCTGTAAAGAAGACATGGCATAGATCAAAACACATGTAGACATCAACCTCATAGGATGCACACATCAAACATGGCAAAAATGACAAAAGAGCATGTTATAACAGTTTCAGCAGATTAACATCGACATGCACTCTTCCAACAGCATTTCGGGCATCAAGATGAACTCAAATGAACATGACGCAATGGAATGAAATTAAGTACTCATCGAGACGAACAATTTGACATATTACACGCACAAAACGGAGCTACGGATGCAGAGATATGATGCGATGAACATGGCATGATTATGCAAAAATATTCGGGACTTGGGGATTTCGGGGGTCAACCTTCGTTTTGGATCTCAGATCCAGATCCGGGCACGGAGCTCGAGGATCGCCGGAGAAGGGCGGTGCGGCTGCCGGAGTTGGACGAGGAGGAGCAGGAGGCGCGGCGGCCGAGGCTACGCCAACGAGGGCCGGGGCGCGGAGGCGAGCTCGGGGCGCGGGAGGCCTGGCTCCGGCGGTGATAGGGCGGCGCGCGGGGCCGCTGCGGGGCGGCGCGGTCCACGGGAGCCGGCGGCGGGGCTAGCGAAGGGCCGGCCGGGGACGGCGCGCACGGGGCCGGGCGCTCGGGGCGCGGGCGCGGCAGGGAGGCTGGGACGGCGGCGGGGCGAGGTGCCGGAGGCG
>NC_041383.1:263828176-263834656 GCF_002162155.2 Triticum dicoccoides | reverse complement strand
CGGGGCAGAGACGCGGGCGGCGGGGCGCGGAGGGCTCGGGCGGGCCCGATTCGGCCCACAGCGGGTCGGATCCGGGCCCCGACGGGCGTGGCAGCGCGGGACGGAGGCGAGGACACGTGGCGGCGGCGGATTCGTCGGGGACGGCGGCACTAGACGTGTCCGGCGCGGGACGGACATGTTCGGCGGCGTGGAGGGAGGAAGAGGACTAGGGTTAGACCGGGATTTCGGGGGAGATGCACATATTTATAGGTGGAGGGAGCTAGGAGAATCCAAATGAGGAGCGGTTTTCGCCCACACGATCATGATCGAACGACCGAGAGCATGGAGGGGAGTTAGATGGGCTTTGCGCCAGTTTGGAAGGGGTGTTGGGCTGCAAGACGAAAGAGGCTTTTGTGGTTACCCGGTTAACCGTTGGAGTACTAAACGACCTCCAAATGGCACGAAACTTGACAGGCGGTCTACCCGTGCTATACCAAGGCCGCTTGGAAAGACTCAGTCCACTCCGAGAAGGTTTAACACCCACTCACAACAAGAGGCAAAAGGGGAACGCCGGAGGGCATAGGAGTGCCGGATTGCGAAATGGACAACGGGGAAAAGGCTCGGATGCATGAGACGAACACGTATCCGATGCAATGCAATGCACATGATGACACAATGCGAATGATGACATGATAAAATGCAACACGCAAGCAGATGACATGGCAACGACGGCGAATATCTGGCAGACACCTGGCGCATCGAATCCGGGGCGTTACAACACTCCTCCACTAACAAGAGATCTCGTCCCGAGATCTTAGGACCGAGACGGAAGGGGAAAAGGGATGATGTGAAGCAAGAACTGAAGAGAAGAAGCAAAGAATCGAGAGCACTCAAGAAGAAGAGAGGAACGACGAGAATGACGAGAATCAAAAGCTCACAGAATCAGATAGACTATGAAACCACTCCGGTTAGAACGAGATAAGAAACGAATAAGACTTAAAGGATTTAGGCAGCACTCCAGTTAAAACATGGAGGAATAGAACACGAACTAGAGAGGATGGAATGATACTTGATGAAGACATGACACAAAACGTCCGGAAAGAATTGAAATAGAATGAAAGGAATTTAAAAGGAAGGATTGAATGAATTTGAATATCTGAGAAGAACAAAGAAATGCAAAACTCCACTTCAAAAGGATATAGAGATTTAATTGCACTACGAGATGCGAGAAGAAGAGATACTTGAACTCCAGCAACAAAATCTTGATGAACTCTTGAAGAAAAGATTAAATCATGAAGAACCACCATGAAGAACTCCGGTAACAAAAGGATGACGAAATAAAATTGAAGGAAGAAAGAATAAGATGAGCCTTGCAATGATTTATATGGAGGTTCTGACGAGATGGTCGAGGAAATTTGAACTCCGGAGAAGAAAAGATGAGAACACTTGGAACTAGAATTTATTCATCAAGAACAAACTCCGAAGGAAGGGAATACTCACTTGGATGAAATAAGAATAAGATTTATTGTATGCTTATCCTTCATCAAATTAAATTGATGACAAGCAATGGATTTAGCATACTACTTATTCTTCTTCAAAAGGATTGAGAACTGACATATCACAAACTTGAGAAGGTCTTCATGAACCACCGGTAGGATTGAAAAGAACGAATGGATTAATATGATAAACAAGGAAAAGAATCTTGAACGAACCACCGTAAGAATTCGGAAATGACTGACGAAAGAGAAAGAATCACCGAGAAGAATTAGAAGAACAAATAAGCTAGAGGGGATTTAGATGCAAAAGAACAAAGAGATCATGAGCTGATTAAAGAACACTTGAACGAAGCACCGGGATAAATAGAGAACGATAACTGGAATGAGAGGACGAAGAATTCTACTGGAATGATGGCCTCCGATAAAAAGAAACGGGAACACAACTCCTGAAATACTCCGGATGGGTAAGAAAGAATATCTGACAAATGGAATAATTTGAGAGGATAATATGAAGCTAGAACCACGGAACTTCGAGAGAACGAACAAGGTTTAAGAGGAACTCTTCTTCGGTCTTCAAATGATGACGAGAAACACCACCAAAATTACTGTGATACTCCGGAAGAACGAAAAGCGAAGGGGTTGAGCCAACAATGAAAAAGATTTGAAATCGATCTTGACAAGGCATGTGACTGATGGAATCCATTCTTACGTCACACTTGAAAAGAATTGAGAATAACTCCGGGGGAATTAGAAGAGTCAGGTAAGATCCTGGGAAAAAACCTGTGGGTTAGGGCCCACTAAAGAGATAACACCGTTGGAAAGGGATGTTGAGCAGATAGATGATGCACCGAAACAATTGAAATATTTGAATGAGGTGACAACCTCGAATTAATTAGAACACAGACGAATCTCCTGAGATGTCTTGAGCACTCCAGAAGGATAAACTGGCGAGAGGCGAATGAGCAGGGAAAACACTTGAGCCGAGGGAAAGAATATGATCGACAACGAAGAAAACTTGAATTGTGTGCACCGAAAAAAGAAAGGGATGAAGAATGACGAACGAGACGAGAAATCACCGGTTGAAATAATTGAGGGAAGACTGAAGAGGCTCCACACGAATGGAATTGATGGTCGAATGAGACTCAAACTCCAGGAAGAAGAGGGGTGGGAGGGCGGAAAAAACACGGGCGACTGGAAGGGGAATCGACGAATATCTTGAAGAGAAAACACCGGTTAAAATCATTGAGGAAAGAAGGCAAATACTTCGCACAAGTAGGATGGATACTCGATTACGTACTCCGGCTTCGAGAAGAAAAGGGTGGGCGGGTGGGAAAAGAAAAAAACTGAGGATTGAACTCAAAGATGAAGAGGCTCGAGTCGACTTGACGAGAAATGCACCGGATGAAAAGAGGAGAGAACCAACAATCGAAAAAACCAACTACGTGATCCTAAAGAAAATTTGAAAGGAAAGAGAAGTAATACAAAACACCTACGTCAAGATTCCTTACCAGAGCGACTAAGGGGCTGAGGAGTAAAAGAATTCCTACTCTCCGATATAACTAGACTCTGAAAATAGTTTTCTTCTAAACTCAACAATGGCCAAACTACACGATCAATCAAGGGGGCTCCTAGGGTCGGTCGAGGCTCTGATACCAACTTGTCATGCCCAATATGCGACCCTATCCAAAAGGAACTCGAAGGTCCCACCAAGCATAGACCCGCATATTGAAATGCTTTTGCAAGGTGGATATCATTACATCAACATTACATAATAGATGGGGATACATACATAGGGCATACAATGCCACACGAATACAACATCACAATACATTAGAGCATCATCCGACTATGGATGAAACACAAACAGAAACTCAAACGACATCCACCCTGCTAGCCCAGGCTGCCGACCTGGAACCTATCCCCTGATCGAAGAAGCAGAAGAAGAACTCAACGCAAGAAAGCATCGCTCTCGCGTCATGATCATCACATAAACCTGTACCTGCAACTGTTGTTGTAGTAATCTGTGAGTCACGAGGACTCAGCAATCCCATTACCATGGGTATCAAGACTAGCAAAGCTTAATGGGAAAGGAAGGGGTAAAGTGGTGAGGCTGCAGCAGCGACTAAGCATATATGGTGGCTAACATACGCAAATAAGAGCGAGAAGAGAGCAAGCGGAACGGTCGTGAAGCTAGCAATGATCAAGAAGTGATCCTGAACTCCTACTTACGTCAAACATAACCCAGAAACCGTGTTCACTTCCCGGACTCCGCCGAAAAGAGACCATCACGGCTACACACACGGTTGATGCATTTTAATTCGGATCTGGTGTCAAGTTATCTACAACCGGACATTAACAAATTCCCATCTGCCTATAACCGTAGGCACGGCTTTCAAAAGATTATACCCTGCAGGGGTGTCCCAACTTAGCCCATGATAAGCTCTCGCGATCAACGAAGGATATTCCTTCTCCCAGGAAGACCCGATCAGACTCGGAATCCCGGTTTACAAGACATTTCGACAATTGTAAAACAAGACCAGCAAAGCCGCCCGATGCGCCGACAATCCCGATAGGAGCTGCGCATATCTCGTTCTCAGGGCAACACCGGATGAGACTAGCTACGAGTAAAACCAACCCTCAAGTTGCCCCGAGGTGGCCCCGCAGGCAGCTCAGTTCGGACCAACACTTAGACAAGCACTGGCCCGGGGGGGCTAAAATAAAGATGACCCTTGGGTTGGCCGGCCCAAGGGAAAGGTATAGGTGGTGGTGAGGCAAATGGTAAAACCAAGGTTGGGCCTTGCTGGAGGAGTTTTATTCAAAGCGAACTGTCAAGGGGGTCCCATAAATCACCCGACCGCGTAAGGAACGCAAAATCCGGGAACATAACACCAGTATGATGGAAACTAATGCGGCAAGAGTGGAACAAAACACCAGGCAAAAGGCCGAGTCTTCCACCCTTTACCAAGTATATAGATGCATTAATAATATAAGAGATATTGTGATATCCCAACCAAAATCTTGTCCACCATGGAGCAATCTTCAACTTCACCTGCAACTAGCAACGCTATAAGAGGGGCTGAGCAAAAGCGGTAACATAGCCAAACAACGGTTTGCATAGGAAAGGTGTCAAAGGTTAGGGGTTCATGGCAATATGGGAGGCTTGATGAGCAAAACATAGGTAACGCAGCATAGCGATAGAACGAAGCAACTAGCATAGCAATGATAGTAGTGAGATCCAGGGTAGCGGTCATCTTGCCTGAAATCCCGCAAGGAAGAAGAACGAGTCCATGAAGAAGACGAACGGATGAAGCCGAACCAAGCGTAGACGAACGAATCCTCACGATCGCAACGAAATAGGAACTATCGAAAAGAAGCACACAACAAGGTAAACACACCACACAAGAACAAGGCATGATGCATAACAAGCATGATGCATGACAAAGCTACATGAAGCTACTCATGGCAAGAGATGATGCAAACAAGAGTAGCACATCAAGGCAAGTTTAAATGAGGCCGGGAACAACATATAACAATTTCGGTAAGTCCTCATATGCATATTTCGAAATTGGTCCAGATCTGAATAAGCCTTATGTTCAAGTTGTTAAACAGCAAGTTAAGATGCACAAAGATGATCTACACGAGATTCTAGTCAAGTTACATATAAAGTTCATTTAGTTCGAAGCTACGGCCTAGGAGATATGAGCAAAACAAGTCAAACATGGCATTGATGCAAAATGCATTCAAACATCAATCAAACACACCAAAACAAGGATGCAACATGATAATATGAAGCTACATGCAAAAACAAGCAAGTTTCATATAGAGCATGCTCAAAACGGAGCAACGGTGCAACACATACGCACTATACAAGTTATAGCAACAATCTGTCCAAAACAGCAACTAGGCATATTGCAAGCACCAAAACAACATGCTACAAGACCTCAACAAGAAAACAAAAGGCATGGACATGATGTACAGGTAAAGCATAACAAAACATGAACACTGAGCTATCTCCAGAAATCACTAGAACATGCTCAAAAGGACATGGAAAGATTGCAAATAATAACAGTTTCAGACTTTAGCGGAAATAACATCAGGTTGCAATGTTTAGAGCTATCAAGCAACATGTTACAGGAACTTAACATGGCAAACAAAGGCATGGCATGAATCTATTAATTGCATAGAACAAAAGTCCCTTAGTGACCAAAAGCCAAAAAGGATCAGAAGATATGAGCGCACCCATGTAAACATGGCAAGTTATATGACAGATTCATACATGGCAGGAACAACAATAGGTAGGCATGTTGGTGAGCTTGAACCACTCACCACAGAGCAATACATGACATGGCAAGGCAACCAACAGTAAGAAGACATGTTTGTGAAGCTAAGCATGGCAATGGCAAGCTCATAGGGTGCATGGATCGCAAGGAAATCACATGGCAAAACTGAACTTCATGTTAACAGGCTGACAGCAACATCATTTAGCAAGTTTAGAGCAAGATATGAACAATCTACAGCAAGCTATAATTGCAACCAGGGGCATGGATGGATAGAGAATGACATTTAGAACAAAACACATTTAGTGAACCTCTCCAGATTATGCATAGAATGATTAGTAGCAGCAGGTTTACATAGTATCACGAAATAACAGATTCAGCCTAACAAAACAGTAACAGCAAGTACCCAACTTAACAAGCTCGATTCACTCACCACAAGTCATTGCATGACAAGATAAGCATAGCATCAGCAAGAAGACATGTTTATGAAACAAACCAAGTCAAGAACAAGATCATAGCATGCAAGGATCAACTACAACAATCTTGGCAAAATTGAATAACATGTAAACAATCTGCCAGGAAACATTTTGAAGCAAAAGTAGAGCACGAAAAAGACATGCTAGACTACTCCATAATTGCAACCAAGGGCAGGGATGGATAGAGCATAACCATATATTCAAAACATCCTTACTGAAGTATCTCAAAATAAGCATGGATCTCTCTGTAGC
>NC_041383.1:263783099-263826879 GCF_002162155.2 Triticum dicoccoides | reverse complement strand
GAGACGCGGGCGGCGGGGCGCGGAGGGCTTGGGCGGGCCCGATTCGGCCCACGGCGGGTCGGATCCGGGCCCCGACGGGCCTGGCAGCGCGGGACGGAGGCGAGGACATGTGGCGGCGGCGGATTCATCGGGGACGGCGGCGCTGGACGTGTCCGGCGCGGGACGGACATGTCCGGCGGCGTGGAGGGAGGAAGAGGACTAGGGTTAGACCGGGATTTCAGGGGAGATGCACATATTTATAGGTGGAGGGAGCTAGGAGAATCCAAATGAGGAGCGATTTTCGCCCACACGATCGTGATCGAATGACCGAGAGCATGGAGGGGAGTTAGATGGGCTTTGGGCCAGTTTGGAAGGGGTGTTGGTGTTGGGAAATGTAGTAATTTCAAAAAAAATCCTACGCACACGCAAGATCATGGTGATGGCATAGCAACGAGAGGGGAGAGTGTATTGTTGGAAATATGCCCTAGAGGCAATAATAAAATCATTATTATTATATTTGGATCACGTCGAGTACGACTACATCATCACCGTTCTTTTGAACGCTTCCGCTCGCGATCTACAAAGGTATGTAGATGCATCTAATCACTCGTTGCTAGATGAACTCCTAGATGATCTTGGTGAAACGAGTAGGAAAATTTTTGTTTTCTGCAACGTTCCCCAACAGTGGCATCAGAGCCAGGTTTATGCGTAGTTCTTCTTGCACGAGTAGAACACAATTTGTTGTGGGCGTAGATTTGTCAACTTTCTTGCCGTTACTAGTCCTTTCTTGCTTCAGCGGTATTGTGGGATGAAGCGGCCCGGACCAACCTTACACGTACGCTTACGTGAGACCGGTTCCACCGACAAACATGCACTAGTTGCATAAGGTGGCTGGCGGGTGTCTGTCTCTCCTACTTTAGTTGGAGCGGAATCGATGAACAGGGTCCTTATGAAGGGTAAATAGAAGTTGACAAATCACGTTGTGGCTTTAACGTAGGTAAGAAAACGTTCTTGCTAGAACCCTAATTCAGCCACGTAAAACTTGCAACAACAATTAGAGGACGTCTAACTTGTTTTTGCAGCAAGTGGTTTGTGATATGATATGGCCAAAGTTGTGATGAATGATGAATGATCTATATGTGATGTATGAGATGTTCATGCTATTGTAATAGGAATCACGACTTGCATGTCGATGAGTATGACAACCGGCAGGAGCCATAGGAGTTGTCTTTATTCTTTTATATGACCTGCGTGTCATCAAGAAACACCATGTAAATTACTTTACTTTATTGCTAAACGCGTTAGCCATAGTAGTAGAAGTAATAGTTGGCGAGCAACTTCATGGAGACACGATGATGGAGATCATGATGATGGAGATCATGGTGTCAAGCCGGTGACAAGATGATCATGGAGCCCCAAGATGGAGATCAAAGGAGCTATGTGATATTGGCCATATCATGTCACGTTTATTATTTGATTGCATGTGATGTTTATCATGTTTTGCATCTTGTTTACTTAGAACGACGGTAGTAAATAAGATGATCCCTCATAATAAATTCAAGAAGTGTTCCCCCTAACTGTGCACCGTTGCGACAGTTCGCTGTTTCAAAACACCACGTGATGATCGGGTGTTTTATTCAGACGTTCACATACAACGGGTGTAAGACAGATTTACACATGCAAACACTTAGGTTGACTTGACGAGCCTAGCATGTACAGACATGGCCTCGGAACACAGAAGACCGAAAGGTCGAGCATGAGTCGTATAGAAGATACGATCAACATGAAGATGTTCACCGATGTTGACTAGTCCGTCTCACGTGATGATCGGACACGGTCTAGTTTAACTCGGATCATGTAATACTTAGATGACTAGAGGGATGTCTAATCTAAGTGGGAGTTCACTAATAATTTGATTAGTTGAACTTAATTATCATGAACTTAGTCTAAAATCTTTGCAATATGTCTTGTAGATCAAATGGCCAACGTAGTCCTCAACTTCAACGCGTTCCTAGAGAAAACTAAGCTGAAAGACGATGGCACCAACTATACGGACTGGGTCCGGAACCTGAGGATCATCCTCATAGCTGCCAAGAAAGATTATGTCCTACAAGCACTGCTTGGTGACGCACCCGTCCTCCCTGCAGAACAAGATGTTATGAACGCTTGGCAGGCACGTTTCGATGACTACTCCCTCGTTCAGTGCGGCATGCTTTACAGCCTAGAGCCGGGGCTCCAAAAGCGTTTTGAGAGACATGGAGCATATGAGATGTTCGAAGAGCTGAAAATGGTTTTCCAAGCTCATGCCCGGGTCGAGAGATATGAAGTCTCCGACAAATTCTTCAGCTGTAAGATGGAGGAAAACAGTTCTGTCAGTGAGCACATACTCACTATGTCTGGGTTGCATAACCGCTTGACTCAGCTGGGAGTTAATCTCCCGGATGATGCGGTCATTGACAGAATCCTCCAGTCGCTTCCACCAAGCTACAAGAGCTTTGTGATGAACTTCAATATGCAGGGGATGGAAAAGACCATTCCTGAAGTATTTGCTATGCTGAAATCAACAGAGGTAGAAGTCAGGAAGGAACATCAAGTGTTGATGGTCAATAAAACCACTAAGTTCAAGAAAGGCAAGGGTAAAAAGAACTTCAAGAAGGACGGCAAGGAGGTTGCCGCGCCCGGCAAGCAAGCTACCGGGAAGAAGCCAAAGAATGGACCCAAGCCCGAGACTGAGTGCTTTTATTGCAAGGGAAGCGGTCACTGGAAGCGGAACTGCCCTAAGTACTTAGCGGATAAGAAGGCCGGCAAAACGAAAGGTATATGTGATATACATGTAATTGATGTGTACCTTACTAGTGCCCGTAGTGGCTCCTGGGTATTTGATACCGGTGCAGTTGCTCACATTTGTAACTCAAAGCAGGGGCTGCGGAATAAGCGGAAACTGGCAAAGGACGAGGTGACGATGCACGTCGGGAATGGTTCCAAGGTCAATGTGATCACCGTCGGCACACTACCTCTGCATCTCCCTTCGGGATTAGTTTTAAACCTTAATAATTGTTATTTAGTGCCAGCTTTGAGCATGAACATTGTATCGGGATCTCGTTTAATTCGAGATGGCTACTCTTTTAAATCTGAGAATAATGGTTGTTCCATTTTTATGAGAGATATGTTTTATGGTCATGCTCCTATGGTGAATGGTTTATTCTTTATGAATCTCGAACGTGATGCTACACATGTTCATAATGTGAGTACCAAAAGAAGTAAGGTTGATAATGATAGTCCCACATACCTATGGCACTGCCGCCTTGGTCACATAGGTGTCAAATGCATGAAGAAGCTCCATGCTGATGGACTTTTAGAGTCTCTTGATTATGAATCATTTGACACATGCGAACCATGCCTTATGGGTAAAATGACCAAGACTCCGTTCTCAGGAACAATGGAGCGAGCAACCGACTTATTGGAAATCATACATACTGATGTGTGCGGTCCGATGAGTGTTGAGGCTCGCGGTGGCTATCGTTATGTTCTCACCCTCACTGATGATTTAAGTAGGTATGGGTATATCTACTTAATGAAACACAAGTCTGAAACCTTTGAAAAGTTCAAGGAATTTCAGAGTGAGGTTGAAAATCAACGTGACAGGAAAATCAAGTTTCTACGATCAGATCGTGGAGGAGAATACTTGAGTCACGAGTTTGGGGCACACTTAAGAAAATGTGGAATAGTTTCACAACTCACGCCGCCTGGAACACCTCAGCGTAATGGTGTGTCCGAACGTCGTAATCGCACTCTGTTAGATATGGTGCGATCTATGATGTCTCTTACCGATTTACCGCTTTCTTTTTGGGGCTATGCTTTAGAGACTGCCGCATTCACTTTAAATAGGGCTCCGTCAAAATCCGTTAAGACGACACCGTATGAATTATGGTTTGGGAAGAAACCTAAGCTGTCGTTTCTAAAAGTTTGGGGATGCGATGCTTATGTCAAGAAACTTCAACCTGAAAAGCTCGAACCCAAATCGGAAAAATGCGTCTTCATAGGGTACCCAAAAGAAACTATTGGGTACACCTTCTACCTCAGATCCGAAGGCAAGATCTTTGTTGCCAAGAATGGGTCCTTTCTGGAGAAAGAGTTTCTCTCGAAAGAAGTAAGTGGGAGGAAAGTAGAGCTTGATGAAGTATTGCCTCTTGAACCGGAAAATGGCGCAACTCAAGAAAATGTTCCTGAGGTGCCAGCACCGACTAGAGAGGAAGTTAATGATAATGATCAAGATACTTCTGATCAAGCTCCTACTGAAATTCGAAGGTCCACAAGGACACGTTCCGCACCAGAGTGGTACGGCAACCCTGTCTTGGAAATTATGTTGTTAGACAACGGTGAACCTTCGAACTATGAAGAAGCGATGGCGGGACCGGATTCCGACAAATGGCTAGAAGCCATGAAATCCGAGATAGGATCCATGTATGAGAACGAAGTATGGACTTTGACTGACTTGCCCGTTGAACGGCGAGCCATAGAAAATAAATGGATCTTTAAGAAGAAGACAGACGCGGATGGTAATGTGACCATCTATAAAGCTCGGCTTGTCGCTAAGGGTTATCGACAAGTTCAAGGGGTTGACTACGATGAGACTTTCTCACCGGTAGCGAAGCTGAAGTCCGTCCGAATCATGTTAGCAATTGCCGCATTCTATGATTACTAAATATGGCAAATGGACGTCAAAACGGCATTCCTTAATGGTTTCCTTAAGGAAGAATTGTATATGATGCAGCCGGAAGGTTTTGTCGATCCTAAGAATGCTGACAAAGTGTGCAAGCTCCAACGCTCGATTTATGGGCTGGTGCAAGCATCTCGGAGTTGGAACATTCGCTTTGATGAGATGATCAAAGCGTTTGGGTTTACACAGACTTATGGAGAAGCCTGCGTTTACAAGAAAGTGAGTGGGAGCTCTGTAGCATTTCTCATATTATATGCAGATGACATACTCTTGATGGGAAATGATATAGAACTCTTGGACAGCATCAAGGCCTACTTGAATAAAAGTTTTTCAATGAAGGACCTTGGAGAAGCTGCTTATATATTAGGCATCAAAATCTATAGAGATAGATCAAGACGCCTCATAGGTCTTTCACAAAGCACATACCTTGATAAGATATTGAAGAAGTTCAATATGGATCAATCCAAGAAAGGGTTCTTGCCTGTGTTACAAGGTGTGAAATTGAGCTCAGCTCAATGTTCGACCACGGCAGAAGATATAGAAGAGATGAGCGTCATCCCCTATGCCTCAGCCATAGGTTCTATTATGTATGCCATGCTGTGTACCAGACCTGATGTTAACCTTGCCGTCAGTTTGGTAGGAAGGTACCAAAGTAATCCCGGCAAGGAACACTGGACAGCGGTCAAGAATATCCTGAAGTACCTGAAAAGGACTAAGGAAATGTTTCTCGTTTATGGAGGTGACGAAGAGCTCGTCGTAAAGGGTTACGTCGACGCTAGCTTCGACACAGATCTGGATGACTCTAAGTCACAAACCGGATACGTGTATATTTTGAATGGTGGGGCAGTAAGCTGGTGCAGTTGCAAGCAAAGCGTCGTGGCGGGATCTACATGTGAAGCGGAGTACATGGCAGCCTCGGAGGCAGCACATGAAGCAATATGGGTGAAGGAGTTCATCACCGACCTAGGAGTCATACCCAATGCGTCGGGGCCGATCAAGCTCTTCTGTGACAACACTGGAGCTATTGCACTTGCCAAGGAGCCCAGGTTTCACAAGAAGACAAGGCACATCAAGCGTCGCTTCATCTCCATTCGTGAAAATGTTCAAGATGGAGACATAGAGATTTGTAAAGTACATACGGACCTGAATGTAGAAGATCCGTTGACTAAACCTCTCCCTAGAGCAAAACATGATCAACACCAGAATTCCATGGGTGTTCGATTCATCACAATGTAACTAGATTATTGACTCTAGTGCAAGTGGGAGACTGTTGGAAATATGCCCTAGAGGCAATAATAAAAGCATTATTATTATATTTCCTTGTTCATGATAATTGTCTTTATTCATGCTATAATTGTGTTATCTGGAAATCGTAATACATGTGTGAATAACAGACATCAACATGTCCCTAGTGAGCCTCTAGTTGACTAGCTCGTTGATCAACAGATAGTCATGATTTCCTGACTATGGACACTGGATGTCATTGATAACGAGATCACATCATTAGGAGAATGATGTGATGGACGAGACCCAATCCTAAACATAGCACAAGATCGTATAGTTCGTTTGCTAGAGTTTTGCAATGTCAAAGTATCTTTTCCTTAGACCATGAGATCGTGTAACTCCCGGATACCGTAGGAGTGCTTCGGGTATGCCAAACGTCACAACGTAACTGGGTGACTATAAAGGTAGACTACGGGTATCTCCGAAAGTGTCTGTTGGGTGACATGGATCAAGACTGGGATTTGTCACTCCGTATGACGGAGAGGTATCACTGGGCCCACTCGGTAATGCATCATCATAATGAGCTCAGAGTGACCAAGTGTCTGGTCACGGGATCATGCATTACGGTACGAGTAAAGTGACTTGCCGGTAACGAGATTGAACGAGGTATTGGGATACCGACGATCGAATCTCGGGCAAGTAACATATCGATAGACAAAGGGAATAGCGTACGGGGTTGATTGAATCCTCGACATCGTGGTTCATCCGATGAGATCATCGTGGAGCATGTGGGAGCCAGCATGGGTATCCAGATCCCGCTGTTGGTTATTGACCGGAGAGTCGTCTCGGTCATGTCTGCTTGTCTCCCGAACCCGTAGGGTCTACACACTTAAGGTTCGGTTACGCTAGGGTTGTAGGGATATGTATATGCAGTAACCCGAATGTTGTTCGGAGTCCCGGATGAGATCCCGGACGTCACGAGGAGTTCCGGAATGGTCCGGAGGTAAAGATTTATATATAGGAAGTCCTGTTTCGGGCATCGGGACAAGTTTCGGGGTTATCGGTATTGTACCGGGACCACCGGAAGGGTCCCGGGGGTCCACCGGGTGGGGCCACCCATCCCCGGGGGCCACATGGGCTGTAGGGGGTGCGCCTTGGCCTGCTTGGGCCAAGGGCACCAGCCCCACATAGGCCCATGCGCCTAGGGTTCAAGGGGGCAAGAGTCCTAGGAGGGTAAGGCACCTCCTAGGTGCCTTGGGGGGGAGGGAAACCCCCCTTGGCCGCCGCACCCCCTAGGAGATTGGATCTCCTAGGGCCGGCCACCCCCCCTTGGCACCCCTATATATAGTGGGGGAGAGGAGGGACTTCATACCGGGAGTCCTTGGCCTTTGGTTGCCTCCTTCTCCCTCCTCAACACCTCCTCCAACTCCATAGCGCTTAGCGAAGCTCTGTCGGAGTACTGCAGCTCCATCAACACCACGCCGTCGTGCTGCTGCTGGTGCCATCTCCCTCAACCTCTCCTCCCTCCCTTGCTGGATCAAGAAGGAGGAGACGTGGCTGTTCCGTACGTGTGTTGAACGCGGAGGTGCCGTCCGTTCGGTGCTAGGATCTCCGGTGATTCGAATCACGTCGTGTTCGACTACATCATCCCCGTTCTTTGAACGCTTCCGCTCGCGATCTACAAGGTATGTAGATGCATCTATTCACTCGTTGCTAGATGAACTCCTAGATGATCTTGGTGAAACGAGTAGGAAAATTTTTGTTTTCTGCAACGTTCCCCAACATGTATGTCCACGTACCCTCGTAGACCGTTAGCGGAAGCGTTATGACAACGCAGTTGATGTAGTCGTACGTCTTCACGATCCGACCGATCCAAGTACCAAACGTACGGCACCTCCGAGTTCAGCACACGTTCAGCTCAATGACGATCCCCGGGCTCCGATCCAGCAAAGCTTCGGGGATGAGTTCCGTCAGCACGACGGCATGGTGACGATGATGATGTTCTACCGGCGCAGGGCTTCGCCTAAACTCCGCGACGATATGACCGAGGTGGAATATGGTGGAGGGGGCACCGCACACGGCTAAGGAACGATCCGTAGATCAACTTGTGTTGTGTATCTAGAGGTTCCCCCTGCCCCCGTATATAAAGGAGCAAGGGGGGGAGGAGGCCGGCCCTAGGAGGGGGCGCGCTAAGGGGAGTCCTACTCCCATCGGGAGTAGGACTCCCTCCTTCCTTGTTGGAGTAGGAGAAGGGGGAAAGAAGGGGGAGAGGAAGAAGGAAAGGGGGCTGCGCCCCTTGTCCAATTCGGACCAGGGGGGGCGCAGGCCTCCTTCCTTTTGGCATCTCTCCTCTATTCCCGTATGGCCCAATAAGGCCCATATACTCCCCAGCGAATTCTCGTAACTCTCCGGTACTCTGAAAAATACCCGAATCACTCGGAACCTTTCCGAACTCCGAATATAGTCGTCCAATATATCGATCTTTACGTCTCGACCATTTTGAGACTCCTCGTCATGTCCCCGATCTCATCCGGGACTCCGAACTCCTTCGGTACATAAAAACTCATAAACTCATAATAAAACTGTCATCGAAACCTTAAGCGTGCGGACCCTACAGATTCGAGAACTATGTAGACATGACCTAAAACTATTCTTGGTCAATAACCAATAGCGGAACCTGGATGCTCATATTGGCTCCTACATATTCTACGAAGATCTTTATCGGTCAAACCGCATAACAACATACGTTATTCCCTTTATCATCGGTATGTTACTTGCCCGAGATTCGATCGTCGGTATCCAATACCTAGTTCAATCTCGTTACCGGCAAGTCTCTTTACTCGTTACGTAATGCATCATCCCGCAACTAACTCATTAGTCACATTGCTTGCAAGTCCTATAGTGATGTGCATTACCGAGAGGGCCCAGAGATACCTCTCCGACAATCGGAGTGACAAAACCTAATCTCGAAATATGCCAACCCAACATGTACCTTTGGAGACACCTGTAGTACTCCTTTATAATCACCCAGTTACGTTGTGACATTTGGTAGCACCCAAAGTGTTCCTCCGGTAAACGGGAGTTGCATAATCTCATAGTTACAGAAACATGTATAAGTCATGAAGAAAGCAATAGCAACATACTAAACGATCAAGTGCTAGGCTAACGGAATGGGTCATGTCAATCACATCATTCTCCTAATGATGTGATCCTATTAATCAAATGACAACTCTTTTGTCCATGGCTAGGAAACATAACCATCTTTGATAAACGAGCTAGTCAAGTAGAGGCATACTAGTGACTATATGTTTGTCTATGTATTCACACATGTATCATGTTTCCGGTTAATACAATTCTAGCATGAATAATAAACATTTATCATGATATGAGGAAATAAATAATAACTTTATTATTGCCTCTAGGGCATATTTCCTTCAGTCTCCCACTTGCACTAGAGTCAATAATCTAGTTCACATCGCTATGTGATTTAACACCAATATTCACATCTGCATGTGATCAATACCCATAGTTCACATCATCATGTGATCAATACCCAAAGGGTTTACTAGAGTCAATAATCTAGTTCACATCGATATGTGATTAACACCCAAAAGAGTACTAAGGTATGATCATGTTTTGCTCGTGAGAGAAGCTTAGTCAACGGGTCTGTCATATTCAGAGCCGTATGTATTTCGCAAATATTCTATGTCCACAATGCTCTCATGGAGCTACTCTAGCTAATTTCTCCCACTTTCAATATGTATCCAGATTGAGACTTAGAGTCATCTGGATTGGTGTAAAAGCTTGCATCGTTGTAACTTTTACGACGGGCTCTTTTATCACCTCCATAATCGAGAAACATCTCCTTAGTCCTCACTAAGGATATTCTTGACCCATGTCAAGTGATCTACTTATTAGATCAAAATTGTATTCCTTTACCAAACACAGAGCAAGGTATACAATAGGTCTGGTTCACAGCATAGCATACTTTATAGAACCTATGATTGAGGCATAGGGAATGACTTTTCATTCTCTTTCTATTTTCTGCAATGGTCGGGTCTTGAGTCTTACTCAACTTCACACCTTGTAACACAGGCAAGAACTCCTTCTTTGACTGTTCCATTTTGAACTATTTCAAAAATTTATCAAGGTATGTACTCATTGAAAAATCTTATCAAGCGTCTTGATCTATCTATATAGATCTTGATGCTCAATGTGTAAGCAGCTTCACCGAGGTCTTGCTTTGAAAAACTCTTATTCAAGTATCCTTTCATGCTATCCAGAATTTCGATATCATTTCCAATCAACAATATGTCATCCACATATAATATTAGAAATGCTACAGAGCTCCCACTCACTTTCTTGTAAATACAGGCTTCTTCAGAAGTCTGTATAAAACCATATGCTTTGATCAACTCATCAAAGTGTGTATTCCAACTCCGAGATGCTTGCACCAGTCCATAGATGGATCGCTGGAGCTTGCACACTTTGTTAGCATCTTTAGGATTGACAAAAACTTTCTGGTTGCATCATATACAACTCTTCTTTAATAAATCCATTAAGGAATGCAGTTTTGACATCCATTTGCCAGATTTCATAAAATGTGGCAATTGCTAACATGATTCAGACAGACTTAAGCTTCGATACGAGTGAGAAAATCTCATCGTATTCAACACTTTGAACTTGTTGAAAACCTTTCGCAACAAGTCGAGCTTAGTAGATAGTAACACTACTATCAGTGTCCGTCTTCCTCTTGAAGATCCATTTATTTAACATGGCTTGCTGATCATTGAGCAAGTCAATCAAAGTCCATACTTTGTTCTCATACATGGATCATATCTCAGATTTTATGGCCTCAAGCCATTTCGTGGAATCTGGGCTCATCATCGCTTCCTTATAGTTTGTAGGTTCATCATGGTCTAGTAACATGACTTCCAGAACATGATTACCGTACCACTCTGGTGCAGATCTTGCTCTGGAAGACCTACGAGGTTTGGTAGCAACTTGATCTGAAGTTTCATGATCATCATCATTAACTTCCTCACTAATTGGTCTAGGAATCACTGGAACTGATTTCTGTGATGCACTACTTTCCAAATCGGGAGAAGGTACAAATTACCTTATCAAGCTCTACTTTCCTCCCACTCACTTCTTTCGAGAAAAACTCCTTCTCTAGAAAGGATCCATTTTTAGCAACGAATATCTTGCCTTCGGATCTGTGATAGAAGGTGTACCCAACAGTTTCCTTTGGGTATTCTATGAAGACGCACTTCTACGATTTGGGTTCGAGCTTTATCAGGTTGAAAAACTTTTTCATATAAGCATCGCAACTCCAAACTTTAAGAAATGACAGCTTAGGTTTACTACTAAACCATAGTTCATACGGTGTCGTTTCAACGGATTTAGATGGTGCCCTTTCAACGTGAATGCAGCTGTCTCTAATGCATAACCCCAAAACGATAATGGTAAATCAGTAAGAGACATCATAGATCGCATCATATCTAATAAAATGCGGTTACGACATTCGGACACACCATAATGTTGTGGTGTTCCAGGTGGCATGAGCTGTGAAACTATTCCACATTGTTTTAATTGAAGACCAAACTCGTAACTCAAATATTCGTCTCCGCGGTCAGATCGCAGAAACTTTATTTTCTTGTTATGATGATTTTTCCACTTCACTCTGAAATTCTTTGAACCTTTCAACTATTTCAGACTTATGTTTCATCAAGTCGATATACCCATATCTGCTCAAATCATCTTGTGAAGGTCAGAAAATAATGATACTTGCCACGAGCATCAACACTCATTGGATCATATACATCGGTATGTATTATTTTCAATAAGTCAGTAGCTCGTTCCATTGTTCCGGAGAACGGAGTTTTAGTCATCTTGCCCAAAAAGCACGGTTCGCAAGTATCAAATGATTCATAACCAAGTGATTCCAAAAATCTATCTTTATGGAGTTTCTTCATGCGCTTTACACCGATATGACCCAAATGGCAGTGCCACAAATAAGTTGCACTATCATTATTAACTTTGCATCTTTTGGCATCAATATTATGAATATGTGTATCACTACGATCGAGATCCAACAAACTATTTTCATTGGGTGTATGACCATCAAAGGTTTTATTCATTTAAACAGAACAACAATTATTCTCTGATTTTAAATGAATAATCGTATTGCAATAAACATGATCAAATCATATTCATGCTCAACGCAAACACCAAATAACATTTATTTAGGTTCAACACTAATCCCGAAAGTATAGGGAGTGTGCGATGATGATCATATCAATCTTGGAACCACTTCCAACACACATCGTCACTTCACCCTCAACTAGTTTCTGTTTATTCTGTAACTCCTGTTTCGAGTTACTAATATTAGCAACCGAACAAGTATCAAATACTCAGGGGCTACTATAAACACTAGTAAGGAACACATCAATAACATGTATATCAAATATACCCTTGTTCACTTTGCCATCCTTCTTATCCACCAAATATTCAGGGCATTTCCGCTTCCAGTGACTATTTCCTTTGCAGTGAAAGCACTCTGTTTCAGGCTTTGTTCCAGCTGTGGGCTTCTTCGCGGGAGTGACAACTTGCTTGTCATTCTACTTGAAGTTCCCTTTCTATCCCTTTGCCCTTTTCTTGAAACTAGTGGTCTTGTCAATCATCAACACTTGATGCTCTTTCTTGATTTCTACCTTCGTCGATTTCAACATCACGAAGAGCTCGGGAATCGTTTTCATCATCCCTTGCATACTATAGTTCATCACAAAGTTCTACTAACTTGGTGATGGTGACTAGAGAATTCTGTCAATCACTATCTTATCTGGAAGATTAACTCCCACTTGATTCAAGCGATTGTAGTACCCAGACAATCTGAGCACATGCTCACTAGTTGAGCGATTCTCCTCCATCTTTTAGCCATAGAACTTGTTGGAGACTTCATATCTCTCAACTCGGGTATTTGCTTGAAATATTAACTTCAACTCCTGGAACATCTCATATGGTCCATGACGTCCAAAACGTCTTTTGAAGTCCGGATTCTAAGCTGTTAAGCATGGTGCACTAAACTATTAAGTAGTCATCATATTGAGCTAGTCAAACGTTCATAACGTCTGCATATGCTCCTGCAATAGGTTTGTCACCTAGCGGTGCATCAAGGACATAATTCTTCTGTGCAGCAATGAGGATAAACCTCAGATCACGGGTCCAATCCGCATCATTGCTACTAACATCTTTCAACATAGTTTTCTCTAGGAACATATCAAAATAAACATATGAAAGCAACAACGCGAGCTATTGATCTATAACATAATTTGAAAAATACTACCAGGACTAAGTTCATGATAAATTAAAGTTCAATTAATCATATTACTTAAGAACTCCCACTTAGATAGACATCCCTCTAATCCTCTAAGTGATCACGTGATCCATATCAACTAAACCATGTCCGATCATCACGTGAGATGGAGTAGTTTCAACGGTGAACATCAATATGTTGATCATATCTACTATATGATTCATGCTCGACCTTTCGGTCTCCGTGTTCCGAGGCCATATCTGTATATGCTAGGCTCGTCAAGTTTAACCTGAGTATTCCGCGTGTGCAACTGTTTTGCACCCGTTGTATTTGAACATAGAGCCTATCACACCCGATCATCATGTGGTGTCTCAGCACGAAGAACTTTCGCAGCGGTGCATACTCAGGGAGAACACTTCTTGATAATTAGTGAGAGATCATCTTAAAATGCTACCGTCAAACAAAACAGAATAAGATGTATAACAGATAAACATCATATGCAATCAAAATATGTGACATGATATGGCCATGATCATCTTGCGCCTTTGATCTCCATCTCCAAAGTACTATCATGATCTCTATTGTCACCGACACGACACCATGATCTTCATCATCTTGATCTATATCAATGTGTCGTCACATGGTCGTCTCGCCAACTATTGCTCTTGCAACTATTGCTATCGTATAGCGATAAAGTAAAGCAATTATTTGGCACTTGCATCTTTATGCAACAAAGAGACAACCATAGGGCTTCTGCCAGTTGCCGATAACTTCAACAAAACATGATCATCTCATGCAACAACTTATATCTCATCACGTCTTGACCATATCACATCACAACATGCCCTGCAAAAACAAGTTAGACATCCTCTACTTTGTTGTTGCAAATTTTACGTGGCTGCTACAGGCTTAGCAAGAACCGTTCTTACCTACGCATCAAAAACCACAACGATAGTTCGTCAAGTTGGTGCTGTTTTAACCTTCGCAAGGACCGGGCGTAGCCACACTCGATTCAGCTAAAGTGAGAGAGACAGACACCCGCCAGCCACCTTTAAGCACGAGTGCTCGTAACGGTGAAACCAGTCTCGCGTAAGCGTACGCGTAATGTCGGTCCGGGCCGCTTCATCTCACAATACCGCTGAACCAAAGTATGACATGCTGGTAAGCAGTATGACTTGTATCGCCCACAACTCACCTGTGTTCTACTCGTGCATATAACATCAACGCATAAAACCTGGCTCTGATACCACCGTTGGGAAACGTAGTAATTTCAAAAAAAAATCCTACGCACACGCAAGATCATGGTGATGGCATAGCAACGAGAGGGGAGAGTGTATGTCCAGATACCCTCGTAGACCGTTAGAAGAAGCGTTATGACAACGCGGTTGATGTAGTCGTACGTCTTCACGATCCGACCGATCCAAGTACCAAACGTACGGCACCTCCGAGTTCAGCACACGTTCAGCTCGATGACGATCCCCGGGCTCCGATCCAGCAAAGCTTCGGGGATGAGTTCCGTCATCACGACGGCGTGGTGACGATGATGATGTTCTACCGGCGCAGGGCTTCACCTAAACTCCACAACGATATGACCGAGGTGGAATATGGTGGAGGGGGGCACCGCTAAGGAATGATCCATAGATCAACTTGTGTTGTGTATCTAGAGGTGCCCCCTGCCCCCGTATATAAAGGAGCAAGGGGGGGAGGAGGCCGGCTCTAGGAGGGGGCGCGCCAAGGGGAGTCCTACTCCCATCGGGAGTAGGACTCCCTCCTTCCTTGTTGGAGTAGGAGAAGGGGGAAAGAAGGGGGAGAGGAAGAAGGAAAGGGGGGCTGCGTCCCTTGTCCAATTCGGACCAGAGGGGGGGCGCAGGCCTCCTTCCTTTTGGCCTCTCTACTCTATTCCCGTATGGCCCAATAAGGCCCATATACTCCCCGGCGAATTCCCGTAACTCTCCGGTACTCCGAAAAATACCCGAATCACTCGGAACCTTTCCGAACTCCGAATATAGTCGTCCAATATATCGACCTTTACGTCTCGACCATTTTGAGACTCCTCGTCATGTCCCCCATCTCATCCGGGACTCCGAACTCCTTCGGTACATCAAAACTCATAAACTCATAATAAAACTGTCATCGAAACCTTAAGCGTGCGGACCCTACGGGTTCGAGAACTATGTAGACATGACCTAGAACTATTCTCGGTCAATAACCAATAGTGGAACCTGGATGCTCATATTGGCTCCTACATATTCTACGAAGATCTTTATCGGTCAAACCGCATAACAACATACGTTGTTCCCTTTGTCATCGGTATGTTACTTGCCCAAGATTCGATCGTCGGTATCCAATACCTACTTCAATCTCGTTACCGGCAAGTCTCTTTACTTGTTACGTGATGCATCATCCCGCAACTAACTCATTAGTCACATTGCTTGCAAGTCTTATAGTGATGTGCATTACCGAGAGGGCCCAGAGATACCTCTCCGACAATCGGAGTGACAAAACCTAATCTCGAAATACGCCAACCCAACATGTACCTTTGGAGACACCTGTAGTACTCCTTTATAATCACCCAGTTACGTTGTGACGTTTGGTAGCACCCAAAGTGTTCCTCCGGTAAATGGGAGTTGCATAATCTCATAGTTACAGGAACATGTATAAGTCATGAAGAAAGCAATAGCAACATACTAAACGATCAAGTGCTAGGCTAACGGAATGGGTCATGTCAATCACATCATTCTCCTAATGATGTGATCCCGTTAATCAAATGACAACTCTTTTGTCCATGGCTAGGAAACATAACCATCTTTGATAAACGAGCTAGTCAAGTAGAGGCATACTAGTGACTATATGTTTGTCTATGTATTCACACATGTATCATGTTTCCGGTTAATACAATTCTAGCATGAATAATAAACATTTATCATGATATGAGGAAATAAATAATAACTTTATTATTACCTCTAGGGCATATTTCCTTCAGTTGGGCTGCAAGACGAAAGAGGCTTTTGCGGTTACCCGGTTAACCGTTGGAGTACCAAACGACCTCCAAATGGCACGAAACTTGACAGGCGGTCTACCCGTGCTATACCAAGGCCGCTTGGCAAGACTCAATCCATTCCGAGAAGGTTTAACACCCACTCACAACAAGAGGCAAAAGGGGAACGCCGGAGGGCATAGGAGTGCCGGATTGCGAAACGGACAACGGGGAAAAGGCTCGGATGCATGAGACGAACACATATGCGATGCAATGCACTGCACATGATGACACAATGCGAATGATGACATGATAAAATGCAACACGCAAGCAGATGACATGGCAACGACGGCGAATATCTGGCAGACACCTGGCGCATCGAATCCGGGGCGTTACAGATCTACTCTTAGATCAAAATTGTATTCCTTTGTCAAACTCAGAGCAAGGTATACAATAAGTCTGGTTCACAGCATGGCATACTTTATAGAACCTATGACTGAGGCATAGGGAATGACTTTTCATTCTCTTTCTATTTTCTGCCATGGTCGGGTCTTGAGTCTTACTCAATTTCACACCTTTGCATCACAGGCAGGAACTCCTTCTTTAACTGTTCCATTTTGAACTATTTCAAAAATTTATCAAGGTATGTAGTCATCGAAAAAACTTATCAAGCGTCTTGATCTATCTATATAGATCTTGATGCTCAATGTGTAAGCAGCTTCACCGAGGTCTTGCTTTGAAAAACTCTTTTTCAAGTATCCTTTTATGCTATCCAGAATTTCTATATCATTTCCAATCAACAATATGTCATCCACATATAATATTAAAAATGCTACAGAGCTCCCACTCACTTTCTTGTAAATACAGGCTTCTCAAAAAGTTTGTATAAAACCATATGATTTGATCAACTCATCAAAGCGTATATTCCAACTCCGAGAGGCTTGCACCAGTCCATAGATGGATCGCTGGAGCTTGCACACTTTGTTAGCACCTTTTTGGATCGACAAAACCTTCTGGTTGCATCATATACAACTCTTCTTTAATAAATTCATTAATGAATGTAGTTTTGACATCCTTTTGCCAGATTTCATAAAATGTGGTAATTGCTAACATGATTCGGACAGACTTAAGCATCGATACGAGTGAGAAAATCTCATTGTATTCAACACCTTGAACTTGTTGAAAAACTTTCACAACAAGTCGAGCTTGTAGATAGTAACACTACTATCAGCATCTGTCTTCCTCTTGAAGATCCATTTATACAATATGGCTTGCCGATCATCGGGCAACTCCACCAAAGTCCACACTTTGTTCTCATACATAGATCCCATCTCAGATTTCATGGCCTCAAGCCATTTCGCGGAATCTGGCTCATCATCGCTTCCTCATAGTTCGTAGGTTCATCATGGTCTAGTAACATGACTTCCAGAATAGGATTATCGTACCACTCTGGTGCGGACTGTACTTTGGAAGACCTACGAGGTTTTGTAGTAACTTGATCTGAAGTTTCATGATCATCATCATTAACTTCCTCACTAATTGGTATAGACGTCACAGGAACCGGTTTTTGTGATGAACCACTTTCCAATAAGGGAGCAGGTACAGTTACCTCATCAAGTTCTACTTTCCTCCCACTCACTTCTTTTGAGAGAAACTCCTTCTCTAGAAAGGATCCACTCTTAGCAACGAATGTTTTGCCTTCGGGTCTGTGATAGAAGGATTACCCAACAGTTTCCTTTGGGTATTCTATGAAGACGCACTTCTCCGATTTGGGTTTGAGCTTATCAGGTTGAAAACCTTTTTCATATAAGCATCGCAACTCCAAACTTTAAGAAACGACAGCTTAGGTTTACTGCTAAACCATAGTTCATACGGTGTCGTCTCAACGGATTTAGATGGTGCCCTATTTAAAGTGAATGCAGCTATCTCTAATTCATAACCCCAAAACGATATTGGTAAATCAGTAAGAGACATCATTGATCGCACCATATCAAATAAAGTACGATTACGACGTTCAGACACACCATTACATTGTGGTGTTCCAGGTGGCGTGAGTTGTGAAACTATTTCACATTGTTTCAAATGAAGACCAAACTCGTAACTCAAATATTCGTCTCCACGATCAGATCGTAGAAACTTTATTTTTCTTGTTACGATGATTTTCCACTTCACTTTCAAATTCTTTGAACCTTTCAACTATTTTAGACTTATGTTTCATCAAGTAGATATACCCATATCTGCTCAAATCATCTTGTGAAGGTCAGAAAATAGCGATACTTGCCACGAGCATCAACACTCATTGGATTGCATACATCGGTATGTATTATTTCCAATAAGTCAGTAGCTTGTTCCATTGTTCCAGAGAACGGAGTTTTAGTCATCTTGCCCAAAAGGCACGGTTCACAAGCATCAAATGATTCATAACCAAGTGATTCCAAAAATCCATCTTTATGGAGTTTCTTCATGTGCTTTACACCGATATGACCCAAACGGCAGTGCCACAAATAAGTTGCACTATCATTATTAACTTTTCATCTGTTGGCATCAATATTATGAATATGTGTATCACTACGATCGAGATCCAACAAACTATGTTCATTGGGTGTATGACCATCGAAGGTCTTATTCATGTAAACAGAATAACAATTTATTCTCTAACTTTAAATGAATAACCATATCACAATAAACATGATCAAATCATATTCGTGCTCAACGCAAACGCCAAATAACATTTATTTAGGTTTAACACTAATCCCGAAAGTATAGGGAGTGTGCGATGATGATCATATCAATCTTGGAACTACTTCCAACACTCATCGTCACTTCACCCTTCAACTAGTCTCTATTTATTCTGTAACTCCTGTTTCGAGTTACTAATCTTAGCAACTGAACAACTATCAAATACTTAAGGGCTACTATAAACACTAGTAAGGCACACATCAATAACCTGTATATCAAATATACCCTTGTTCACTTTGCCATCCTTCTTATCCACCAAATATTCAGGGCATTTCCGCTTCTAGTGACCATTCCCTTTGCAGTGTAAGCACTCAGTTTCAGGCTTTGGTCCAACTTTGGTCTTCTTCACGGGAGTGACAACTTGTTTGCCATTCTACTTGAAGTTTCCCTTTCTTTCCCATTGCCCTTTTCTTGAAACTAGTGATCTTTTCAATCATCAACACTTGATGCTCTTTCTTGATTTCTACCTTCGTTGATTTCAACATCACGAAGAGCTCGGGAATCGTTTTTGTCATCCCTTGCATACTATAGTTCATCACGAAGTTCTAGTAACTTAGTGATGGTGACTAGAGAATTCTGTCAATCACTATCTTATCTAGAAGATTAACTCCCACTTGATTCAAGTGATTGAAGTACCCAGACAGTCTGAGCATATGCTCACTAGTTGAGCGATTCTCCTCCATCTTTTAGCTATAGAACTTGTTGGAGACTTCATATCTCTCAACTCGGGTATTTGCTTGAAATATTTACTTAAATTCCTGGAACATCTCATATGGTCCATGACGTTCAAAACGTCTTTGAAGTCCCGATTCTAAGCCGTTAAGCATGGTGCACTAAACTATCAAGTAGTCATCATATTGAGCTAGTCAAACGTTCATAACATCTTCATCTGCTCCTGCAATAGGTCTGTCACCTAGCGGTGCATTAAGGACATAATTCTTCTGTGCAGCAATGAGGATAAACCTCAGATCACGGATCCAATCCGCATCATTGCTACTAACATCTTTCAACACAATTTTCTCTAGGAACATATCAAAATAAACATATGAAAGCAACAACGCAAGCTATTGATCTACAACATAATATGCAAAATACTACCAGGACTAAGTTCATGGTAAATTTAAGTTCAATTAATCATATTACTAAAGAACTCCCACTTAGATAGACATCCCTCTAATCCTCTAAGTGATTACGTGATCCATATCAACTACACCATGTCCGATCGTCACGTGAGATGGAGTAGTTTCAACGGTGAACATCAATATGTTGATCATATCTACTACATGATTCACGCTCGACCTTTCGGTCTCCGTGTTCCGAGGCCATATCTGTTATATGCTAGGCTCGCCAAGTTTAACCTGAGTATTCCGCGTGTGCAACTGTTTTGCACCCGTTGTATTTGAACGTAGAGCCTATCACACCCGATCATCACATGGTGTCTCAGCATGAAGAACTTTCACAACGGTGCATACTCAGGGAGAACACTTCTTGATAATTTTAGTGAGAGATCATCTTAAAATGCTTTTGTCAATCAAAGCAAGATAAGATGCATAAAGGATAAACATCACATGCAATCAATATAAGTGATATGATATGGCCATCATCATCTTGTGCTTGTAATCTCCATCTCCGAAGCACCGTCGTGATCACCATCGTCACCGGCGCGACACCTTGATCTCCATCGTAGCATCATTGTCGTTACGCCATCTATTGCTTCTACGACTATCGCTACCGCTTAGTGATAAAGTAAAGCAATTATAGGGCGTTTGCATTTCATACAATAAAGCGACAACCATATGGCTCCTGCCAGTTGCCGATAACTTCGGTTACAAAACATGATCATCTCATACAATAAAATATAGCATCACGTCTTGACCATATCACATCACAACATGGCCTGCAAAAACAAGTTAGACATCCTCTACTTTGTTGTTGCAAATTTTACGTGGCTGCTACGGGCTTAGCAAGAACCGTTCTTACCTACGCATCAAAACCACAACGATAGTTCGTCAAGTTAGTGTTGTTTTAACCTTCACAAGGACCGGGCATAGCCACACTTCGTTCAACTAAAGTGAGAGAGACAGACACCCGCCAGTCACCTTTAAGCACGAGTGCTCGTAACGGTGAAACCAGTCTCGCGTAAGCGTACGCGTAATGTCGGTCCGGGCCGCTTCATCTCACAATACCGCTGAACCAAAGTATGACATGCTGGTAAGCAGTATGACTTGTATCACCCACAACTCACTTGTGTTCTACTCGTGCATATGACATCTACGCATAAAACCTGGCTCGGATGCCACTGTTGGGGAATGTAGTAATTTTAAAAAAATTCCTACGCACACGCAAGATCATGGTGATGTATAGCAACGAGAAGAGGAGTGTATCTTCATACCCTTGAAGATCGCTAAGCGGAAGCGTTTATTAACGCGGTTGATGTATTCGTACGTCTTCACGATCCGACCGATCCAAGTATCGAACGCACAGCACCTCCAAGTTCTACACACGTTCAGCTCGATGACGTCCTCGCCTTCTCGATCCAGCAAGACGGGCGAAGTAGTAGATGAGTTCCGACAGCACGACGGCGTGGTGACGGTGTTGGCGAAGAACAATCTCCGCAGGGCTTCGCCTAAGAACTACGGAAACTATGACGGAGAATAAACTAGAGGGGACGGGGTAGCCGGCACATGGCTTGGTGTTTCTTGATGTGTCTTTGGTGCTAGCCCTACCCCTCTATTTATATGTTGAGCCTTGGGGTCGAAACTTGGAGTAAAAGCCTCCACAAAGTCGGTTTCACCCGAAAGGCAAGAGTCCTTCTCAGACTCCAGGGCCAGACGCCAGGGTTCCCGACGTCTGGACCCAGACGCCAGGGACCCTGGCGTCTGGCCCCTGGACTCCGCAAAACTTCTTTTTGCGCTTTCCAAAAACCTTGTGGGCTTTCCCCTTTGGCCCAAATAACATGTTCTCGTACCCAAACATTTCGGGAAACATCCGGAACCCCTTTCGGTGAATTCTGGAACCCTTTCGGAGATCAAACACTATTATCCCATATATCAAACTTTATCTCCGGACCATTCCGGAGTTCCTCGTCATGTCCATGATCTCATTCGGGACCCCGAACAACATTCGGTTACCAACATGCATAACTCATATAATACTATATCGTCAACGAAACGTTAAGCGTGCGGACCCTACGGGTTCGAGAACTATGTAGACATGACCGAGACACGTTTCCGGTCAATAACCAATAGCGGGACCTGGATGCCCATATTGGCTCCCACATATTCTACGAAGATCTTTATCGGTCAAACCGCATAACAACATACGTTGTTCCCTTTGTCATCGGTATGTTACTTACCCGAGATACGATCGTTGGTATCCAATACCTAGTTCAATCTCGTTACCGGCAAGTCTCTTTACTCGTTACGTAATGTAGGGGAACGTAGCAGAAATTCAAAATTTTCCTACGTATCACCAAGATCTATCTATGGAGAGACCAGCAACGAGTAGAAAGGAGAGTGCATCTACATACCCTTGTAGATCGCTAAGCGGAAGCGTTCAAGTGAACGGGGTTGATGGAGTCGTACTCGTTGTGATTCAGATCACCGATGATCCTAGTGCCGAACGGACGGCACCTCCGCGTTCAACACACGTACAGCTCGACGATGTCTCCCATGCCTTGATCCAGCAAGGAGAGAGGGAGAGGTTGAGGAAGACTCCATCCAGCAGCAGCACAACGGCGTGGTGGTGATGGAGGAGCGTGGCAATCCTGCAGGGCTTCGCCAAGCACCTACGGGAGAGGAGGAGGTGTCACGGGAGGGAGGGAGGCGCCAGGGGCTCAGGTATGGATGCCCTCCCTCCCCTCCACTATATATAGGGGCAGGGGAGAGGGGGGAGGCGCAGCCTTGCCCCCTCCTCCAAGGAAGGGGTGCGGCTAAGGAGGGGGGAGGAGTCCATCCTCCCCAAGGCACCTCGGAGGTGCCTTCCCCCTTTAGGACTCTTCCCTCCCCAAGTTTCCTTGCGCATGGGCCTCTTGGGGCTGGTGCCCTTGGCCCATGTAGGCCAAGGCGCACCCCCTACAGCCCATGTGGCCCCCCGGGGCAGGTGGCCCCACCCGGTGGGCCCCCGGGACCCTTCCGGTGGTCCCGGTACAATACCGATGACCCCGAAACTTGTCCCGATGGCCGAAACAGGACTTCCTATATATAAATCTTTACCTCCGGACCATTCCGGAACTCCTCGTGACGTCCGGGATCTCATCCGGGACTCCGAACAACATTCGGTAACCACATACAAGCTTCCTTTATAACCCTAGCGTCATCGAACCTTAAGTGTGTAGACCCTACGGGTTCGGGAGACATGTAGACATGACCGAGATGTTCTCCGGTCAATAACCAACAGCGGGATCTGGATACCCATGTTTGCTCCCACATGTTCCACGATGATCTCATCGGATGAACCACGATGTCAAGGACTCAATCGATCCCGTATACAATTCCCTTTGTCTAGCGGTATGGTACTTGCCCGAGATTCGATCGTTGGTATACCGATACCTTGTTCAATCTCGTTACCGGCAAGTCTCATTACTCGTTCCGTAACACATCATCCCGTGATCAACCCCTTGGTCACATTGTGCACATTATGATGATGTCATACCGAGTGGGCCCAGAGATACCTCTCCGTTTACACGGAGTGACAAAATCCCAATCTCGATTCGTGCCAACCCAACAGACACTTTCAGAGATACCCGTAGTGTACCTTTATAGCCACCCAGTTACGTTGTGACGTTTGGCACACCCAAAGCACTCCTACGGTATCCGGGAGTTGCACAATCTCATGGTCTAAGGAAATGATACTTGACATTAGAAAAGCTTTAGCATACGAACTACATGATCTTATGCTAGGCTTAGGATTGGGTCTTGTCCATCACATCATTCTCCTAATGATGTGATCCCGTTATCAACGACATCCAATGTCCATGGTCAGGAAACCGTAACCATCTATTGATTAACGAGCTAGTCAACTAGAGGCTTACTAGGGACATGGTGTTGTCTATGTATCCACACATGTATCTGAGTTTCCTATCAATACAATTCTAGCATGGATAATAAACGATTATCATGAACAAGGAAATATAATAATAATCAATTTATTATTGCCTCTAGGGCATATTTCCAACAGTCTCCCACTTGCACTAGAGTCAATAATCTAGTTCACATCGATATATGATTAACACTCACAGGTCACATCCCCATGTGACTAACACCCAAAGAATTTACTAGAGTCAATAATCTAGTTCACATTTACCATGTGATTAACACTCGATGAGTTCTGGGTTTGATCATGTTATGCTTGTGAGAGAGGTTATAGTCAACGGGTCTGAACCTTTCAGATCCGTGTGTGCTTTACAAATCTCTATGTCATCTCCTAGATGCAGCTACCACGTTCTATTTGGAGCTATTCCAAATAACTGTTCTACTTGGAGCTATTCTAAATTGTTGCTCCATTATACGTATCCGGTATCTCTACTCAGAGCTATCCGGATAGGTGTTAAGCTTGCATCGTCGTAACTCTTTACGTCGAACTCTTTATCACCTCCATAACCGAGAAAATTCCTTAGTCCACTAGTTACTAAGGATAACTTTGACCGCTGTCCTATGATCCATTCATGGATCACTCTTGTACCCCTTGACTGACTCATGGTAAAGCACACTTCAGGTGCGGTACACAGCATAGCATACTGTAGAGCCTATGTCTTAAGCATAGGGGACGACCTTCGTTCCTTTCTCTCTATTCTGCCATGGTCGAGCTTTAAGTCTTAACTTCATACCTTACAACTCAGGCAAGAACTCCTTCTTTGACTGGTCCATCTTGAACACCTTCAAGATCATGTCAAGGTATGTGCTCATTTGAAAGTACTATTAAGCGTTTTGATCTATCCTTATAGATCTTGATGCTCAATGTTCAAGTAGCTTAATCCAGGTTTTCCATTGAAAACACTTTCCAAATAACCCTATATGCTTTCCAGAAATTCTACGTCATTTCTGATCATTAATATGTCAACAACATATACTCATCAGAAATTCTATAGTGCTCCCACTCACTTCTTTGGAAATACAAGTTTCTCATAAACTTTGTATACACCCAAAATCTTTGATCATCATCAAAGCATACATTCCAACTCTGAGATGCTCACTCCAGTCCTCAGAAGGATTGCTGGAGCTTTGCATACTTATTAGCATATTTCAGGATAGACAAAACCTTTCGGTTGTATCACATACAATCTTTCCTCAAGAATCGTCGAGGAAACAATGTTTTGACATCCTATCTGCAAGATTTCATAAATAATGCAGTAATTGCTAGTATAATTCCAACAGACTCTTAGCATCGCTACGAGTGAGAAAGTCTCATCGTAGTCAACTCCTTGAACTTGTCAAAAAACATCTTAACGACAAGTCGAGCTTTCTCAATGGTGACACTTACCATCATTGTCTGTCTTCCTTTCAAAATCCATATGTACCTAACAGCCTTACGACCATAAAGTAGTTCTTCCAAAGTCTACACTTTGTTTTCATACATGGATCCTCTCTCGGGTTTTATGGCCTTGAGCCATTTATCGGAATCCGGGCCCACCATCGCTTCTCCATAGCTCGTAGGTTCATTGTTGTCTAGCAACATGACTTCCAAGACAGGATTACTGTACCACTCTGAAGTAGTACGTATCCTTGTCACCCTACGAGGTTTGGGAGTGACTTGATCTGAAGTTTCATGATCACTATCATAAGCTTCTACTTCAATTGGTGTAGGTGCCACAGGAACAACTTCCTGTGCCCTGCTACACACTGGTTGAAGTGATGGTTCAATAACCTCATCAAGTCTCCACCATCCTCCCACTCAATTCTTTTGAGAGAAACTTTTCTTCGAGAAAGGACCCAATTCTAGAAACAATCCATATTGCTTTCGGATCTGAATTAGGAGGTATACCCAACTGTTTTGGGTATCTTATGAAGATGCATTTCATCCGCTTTGGGTTCGAGCTTATCAACCTGAAACTTTTCATATAAGCGTCGCAGCCCCAAACTTTTAAGAAACGGCAACTTAGGTTTCTCCAAACCATAGTTCATACGGTGTCGTCTCAACGAAATTATGTGGTGCCCTAGTTAAAGTGAATGTGGTTGTCTCTAATGCCTAACCCATGAACGATAGTGGTAACTCGATAAGAGACATCATGGTATGCACCATATCCAATAGGGTGCAACTATGACGTTTGGACACACCATCACACTATGGTGTTCCAGGCTGTATCAATTGTGAAACAATTTCCACAATGTCTTAATTCTGTGCCAAACTCGTGATTCAGATATTCATCTCTATGATCATATCATAGATCTTTTATCCTCTTGTCACGACGATCTTTCAACTTCACACTGAAATTACTTGAACCTTTCAATAATTCAGACTCGTGATTCATCAAGTAAATATACTCAACATCTACTCGAATCATCTGTGAAGTAAGAACATAACGATATTCACTGCATGCCTCAGCACTCATTGGACTGCACACATCAAAATGTGTTACTTCCAACAAGTTGCTATCTTGTTCCATCTTACTGAAACCGAGGCTTTCAGTCATCTTGCCAATGTGGTATGATTTGCATGTCTCAAGTGATTCAAAATCAAGTGAGTCAAAACGGTCCATTTGCATGGAGTTTCTTCATGCATATACACCAATAGACATGGTTCGCATGTCTCAAACTTTTCAAAACGAGTGAGCCCAAAGATCCATCAATATGGAGCTTCTTCATGCGTTTTATACCATTATGACTTACATGGCAGCGTCACAAGTAAGTGGTACTATCATTACTATCTTATATCTTTTGGCATGAAAATGTGTATCCCTACGATCAAAATTCAATAAACCATTCCTTTTAGGTGTAAGACCATTGAAGGTATTATTCAAATAAACAGAGTAACCATTATTCTCCTTAAATGAATAACCGTATTGCGATAGACGTAATCCAATCATGTCTATGCTCAACGCAAACACCAAATAACAATTATTTAGGTTTAACACCAATCTCTTTGGTAGAGGGAGCATGCGATGCTTGATCATATCAAGCTTGGAAAAACTTCCAACACATATCGTCAGCTCACCTTTAGCTAGTCTCCGTTTATTCCGTAGCCTTTTGTTTCGAGTTACTAACACTTAGCAACCGAACCGGTATCTAATACCCTGGTGCTACTAGGAGTACTAGTAAAGTACACATTAACATAATGTATATCCAATATACTTCTATCGACCTTGCCAGCCTTCTTATCTACCAAGTATCTAGGGTAATTCTGCTCTAGTGGTTGTTCCCCTTATTACAGAAGCACTTAGTCTCGGGTTTGGGTTTTACCTTGGGTTTCTTCACTAGAGCAGCAGCTGATTTGCCGTTTCATGAAGTATCCCTTCTTGCCCTTGCCCTTCTTGAAACTAGTGGTTTCACCAACCATCAACAATTGACGCTCCTTCTTGATTTCTACTTTCGCGGTGTCAAACATCGCGAATACCTCAAGGATCATCATATCTATCCCTGATATGTTATAGTTCATCACGAAGCTCTAACAGCTTGGTGGCAATGACTTTGGAGAACCATCACTGTCTTATCTGGAAGATCAACTCCCACTTGATTCAAATGATTGTTGTACTCAGACAATCTGAGCACAAGCTCAACAATTGAGCTTTTCTCCTTAGTTTGCAGGTTAAGAAAGTCATCAGAGGTCTTATACCTCTTGACATGGGCACGAGCCTGAAATCCCAATTTCAGCCCTCAAAACATCTCATATGTTTCGCGATGTTTCAAAAATGTCTTTGGTGCCTCAACTCTAAACCGTTTAACTGAACTATCACGTAGTTATCAAAACGTGTATGTCAGATGTTCGCAACAACCATAGACAACGTTCGAGGTTCAGCACACTGAGCGGTGCATTAAGGACATAAGCCTTCTATGAAGCAATGAGGACAATCCTCAGTTTACGGACCTAGTCCGCATAATTGCTACTATCAACTTTCAACTAATTTTTCTCTAGGAACATATCTAAACAGTAGAACTATAGCGTGAGTTACGACATAATTTGCAAAAACCTTTTGACTATGTTCAGGATAATTAAGTTCATCTTATGAACTCCCACTCAGATAGACATCCCTCTAGTCATCTAAGTGATTACATGATCCGAGTCAAACTAGGCCGTGTCCGATCATCACGTGAGACGGACTAGTCATCATCGGTGAACATCTTCATGTTGATCGTATCTTCTATACGACTCATGTTCGACCTTTCGGTCTCCGTGTTCCGAGGCCATGTCTGTACATGCTAGGCTCGTCAAGTTAACCCTAAGTGTTTCGCGTGTGTTCCGAGGCCATGTCTGTACATGCTAGGCTCGTCAACACCCGTTGTATTTGAACGTCTGAATAAAACACCCGATCATCACGTGATGTTTTGAAACAGCGAACTGTCGCAACGGTGCACAGTTAGAGGAGAACACTTCTTGAAATTGTTGTAAGGGATCATCTTATTTACTACCGTCGTTCTAAGCAAATAAGATGTATAAACATGATAAACATCACATGCAATCAAATAGTGACATGATATGGCCATCATCACTTTGCTCCTTTTGATCTCCATCTTCGGGGCTCCATGATCATCATCGTCACCGGCATGACACCATGATCTCCATCATCATGATCTCCATCATCGTGTCTTCATGAAGTTGCCTCGCCAACTATTACTTCTACTACTATGGCTAACGGTTAGCAATAAAGTAAAGTAATTACATGACGTTTAAGTTGACACGCAGGTCACAAATAAATAAAGACAACTCCTATGGCTCCTGCCGGTTGTCATACTCATCGACATGCAAGTCGTGATTCCTATTACAAGAACATGAGCAATCTCATACATCACATATATCATTCATCACATCTTTTTTGGCCATATCACATCACATAGCATACCCTGCAAAAACAAGTTAGACGTCCTCTAATTGTTGTTTGCATGTTTTACGTGGCTGCTATGGGTTTCTAGCAAGAACGTTTCTTACCTACGCATGAACCACAACGTGATATGCCAATTGCTATTTACCCTTCATAAGGACCCTTTTCATCGAATCCGATCCGACTAAAGTGGGAGAGACAGACACCCGCCAGCCACCTTATGCAACTAGTGCATGTTTGTCTGTGGAACCGGTCTCACGTAAGCGTACGTGTAAGGTTGGTCCGGGCCGCTTCATCCCCCGATGCCGCCGAATCAAGATAAGACTAGTAACGGCAAGCATATTGAACAATATCGACGCCCACAACTACTTTGTGTTCTACTCGTGCAAAGAATCTACGCAATAGACCTAGCTCATGATGCCACTGTAGGGGAACGTAGCAGAAATTCAAAATTTTCCTACGTATCACCAAGATCTATCTATGGAGAGACCAGCAACGAGTAGAAAGGAGAGTGCATCTACATACCCTTGTAGATCGCTAAGCGGAAGCGTTCAAGTGAACGGGGTTGATGGAGTCGTACTCGTCGTGATTCAGATCACCGATGATCCTAGTGCCGAACGGACGGCACCTCCGCGTTCAACACACGTACAGCTCGACGATGTCTCCCACGCCTTGATCCAGCAAGGAGAGAGGGAGAGGTTGAGGAAGACTCCATCCAGCAGCAGCACAACGGCGTGGTGGTGATGGAGGAGCGTGGCAATCCTGCAGGGCTTCGCCAAGCACCTACGGGAGAGGAGGAGGTGTCACGGGAGGGAGGGAGGCGCCAGGGGCTCAGGTATGGATGCCCTCCCTCCCCTCCACTATATATAGGGGCAGGGGAGAGGGGGGAGGCGCAGCCTTGCCCCCTCCTCCAAGGAAGGGGTGCGGCTAAGGAGGGGAGAGGAGTCCATCCTCCCCAAGGCACCTCGGAGGTGCCTTCCCCCTTTAGGACTCTTCCCTCCCCAAGTTTCCTTGCTCATGGGCCTCTTGGGGCTGGTGCCCTTGGCCCATGTAGGCCAAGGCGCACCCCCTACAGCCCATGTGGCCCCCCGGGGCAGGTGGCCCCACCCGGTGGGCCCCCGGGACCCTTCCGGTGGTCCCGGTACAATACCGATGACCCCGAAACTTGTCCCGATGGCCGAAACAGGACTTCCTATATATAAATCTTTACCTCCGGACCATTCCGGAACTCCTCGTGACGTCCGGGATCTCATCCGGGACTCCGAACAACATTCGGTAACCACATACAAGCTTCCTTTATAACCCTAGCGTCATCGAACCTTAAGTGTGTAGACCCTACGGGTTCGGGAGACATGTAGACATGACCGAGATGTTCTCCGGTCAATAACCAACAGCGGGATCTGGATACCCATGTTGGCTCCCACATGTTCCACGATGATCTCATCGGATGAACCACGATGTCAAGGACTCAATCGATCCCGTATACAATTCCCTTTGTCTAGCGGTATGGTACTTGCCCGAGATTCGATCGTCGGTATACCGATACCTTGTTCAATCTCGTTACCGGCAAGTCTCATTACTCGTTCCGTAACACATCATCCCGTGATCAACCCCTTGGTCACATTGTGCACATTATGATGATGTCATACCGAGTGGGCCCAGAGATACCTCTCCGTTTACACGGAGTGACAAAATCCCAATCTCGATTCGTGCCAACCCAACAGACACTTTCAGAGATACCCGTAGTGTACCTTTATAGCCACCCAGTTACGTTGTGACGTTTGGCACACCCAAAGCACTCCTACGGTATCCGGGAGTTGCACAATCTCATGGTCTAAGGAAATGATACTTGACATTAGAAAAGCTTTAGCATACGAACTACATGATCTTGTGCTAGGCTTAGGATTGGGTCTTGTCCATCACATCATTCTCCTAATGATGTGATCCCGTTATCAACGACATCCAATGTCCATGGTCAGGAAACCGTAACCATCTATTGATTAACGAGCTAGTCAACTAGAGGCTTACTAGGGACATGGTGTTGTCTATGTATCCACACATGTATCTGAGTTTCCTATCAATACAATTCTAGCATGGATAATAAACGATTATCATGAACAAGGAAATATAATAATAATCAATTTATTATTGCCTCTAGGGCATATTTCCAACACGTAATGCATCATTCCGTAACTAACTCATTAGCTACATTGCTTGCAAGGCTTATAGTGATGTGCATTACCGAGAGGGCCCAGAGATACCTCTCCGACAATCGAAGTGACAAAACCTAATCTCGAAATATGCCAACCCAACATGTACCTTTGGAGACACCTGTAGAGCTCCTTTATAATCACCCAGTTACGTTGTGATGTTTGGTAGCACGCAAAGTGTTCCTCCGGTAAACGGGAGTTGCATAATCTCATAGTTACAGGAACATGTATAAGTCATGAAGAAAGCAATAGCAACATACTAAACGATCAAGTGCTAGGCTAACGGAATGGGTCAAGTCAATCACATCATTCTCCTAATGATGTGATCCCGTTAATCAAATGAAAACTCTTTTATCCATGGCTAGGAAACATAACCATCTTTGATAAACGAGCTAGTCAAGTAGAGGCATACTAGTGACACTATGTCTGTCTATGTATTCACACATGTATTATGTTTCCGGTTAATACAATTCTAGCATGAATAATAAACATTTATCATGATATAAGGAAATAAATAATAACTTTATTATTGCCTCTAGGGCATATTTCCTTCAAAACTTTCTTCGTGATCCAACTGATCTAGTACCGAACGTACGACACCTCCGCGTTTAGCACATGTTTAGCTCGGGGACGTCCTCCGCCTTCTTGATCTAGCAAGACGGCGAGGTAGTAGATGAGTTCCGTCAGCACAACAGCGTGGTGGCGGTGATGGTGAAGTGATCTGCCCACGGCTTCGCCTAAGCACTACGAAAATATGACCGAGGGTGTAAACGATGAAGGGGGGGCGCCGCACACGGCTAACAATTGATCTGGTGTGTGCTAGGCGCCCCCTCCCACATATATATAGGTGGGAGGGAGGGAGGAGCAGGAAAAGGAGGCGCCCAAGTAGGAGGAATCCTACTTGGGGTCCCTCCCAAGCTGCGCCCCCCTTTCCTTATTTGGAGTGCGGGGAAAGGCAGGGGAGGGTGCCCCTCCCCTTTTACTTTCTCCCATGAGAGCGAAAGGTGGGTGGGGCTATCCCTCCCCCTTTTCCTTCCCTAGAGCTGGCCAAACAAGGGAGGGGGCACACCAGCCCCCTTGTGGGCTGGTCTGTCCCCTCCTTTGGCTCATAAGGCCCATAACTTGTCGGGAGTGCCCGGAACCCCTTCCAGTGACCCGATTCATTCCCGGTACGTCCCGAAACACTTCCGATGTCCAAATACCATTGTCCTATATATGAATCTTTACCTCTTGACCATTTTGAGACTCCTCGTCATGTCCGTGATCTCATCCAGTCACCAAAATACATAACTCATATAACACTATATCTTCAACGAACGTTAAGCGTGCGGACCCTACGGGTTCGAGAACTATGTAGAGACATGACCGAGACACCTCCGGTCAATAATCAATAGCGGAACCTGGATGCCCATATTGGCTCCTACATATTCTACGAAGATCTTTATCCGTCGAACTGTTATGACAACATACGTAATTCCCTTTGTCCATCGGTATGTTACTTGCCCGAGATTTGATCGTCGGTATCTTCATACCTAGTTCAATCTCGTTACCGGCAAGTCTCTTTACTCGTTCCGTAATACATCACCTTGTGACTAACTCCTTAGTCATTTTCTTGCAAGCTTATGATGTGTACTACCGAGAGGGCCCAGAGATACCTCTCCGATACTCGGAGCGACAAATCCTAATCTCGATCTATGCCAACTCAACAAACACCTTTGGAAATTCTGTGCATCTTTATGATCATCCAATTACGTTGTGACGTTTGATAGCACACAAGGTATTCCTCCGGTATCCAGGAGTTGCATAATCTCATAGTCGAAGGAATATGTATTTGACATGAAGAAAGCAATAGCAATAAACTGAACGATCATTATGCTAAGCTAACGGATGGGTCTTGATCTAATGATGTGACACCGTTATCAAATGACAACACATGTCTATGGTTAGGAAACCTTAACCATCTTTGATCAACGAGCTAGTCTAGTAGAGGCTTACTAGGGACACGGTATTTGTTTATGTATTCACACATGTATTTAAGTTTCCGATCAATATAATTCTTGCATGAATAATAAAATAATATAAAATAATAACTTTATTATTGCCTCTAGGGCATATTTCCTTCATCTCCTACCTAATTCAGTAATGTTTTAGGTATAGAAATTTTCAGTAAAAAATAGCAATAGAAGAATAGAAAATATAAAAACTAGTAATAGAATAGAATAGAAAATATTAAAACTAGTACTCCCATACGACTGGGTGTACGTGCCCTGCTGTGTGTTCGTGTTGGACTGGGTGTATGTGCCCGACTGTGTGGACTCCGAGTCATCCACTTGCCCATCCTCGTAGCAGCCTCGGCTTCCGCCTCCGTCATGGATCATGTCAAACATCTGTAGGTCCGCGTCGTCCTATGTCTGCTCGCCCGCTTGAGGCATACTGGCGAACAGCGTGCGGGCACCGAGTTGCTCCACCCCCGGCGTCCGCGACCGAACAAGGTACGATGATGCAAACTCCGAGAAAAGTAGCAGCACTGTGTTGACGTCGATAATGTAAGGACAGATGTCGGGAACTGCCTACTGAGCTGTTGTGCAGCGTAGATTATGGAGCCTTGTATTGCTTCAACCAAAACGACCTCTGCACGGACGACAATGGCAGCGGCGCCCCCGTCCTTGGCCCCACCCTGCACCACAACCGCCCCTGCATGTCCCTGCCACGACCACCACCTCCGCTAGCCTTCTGCTTCTCGAGTGGCGCCACCTTTGCCTTCTGAGCCGGCGATCTTGCCGTGTCACCGAGTTGATCTTGTGGGCGGTCACCTTCACCGGATCCTCGACCACTGTCTCCAGCAGCTTTTTGTACGGATCCTCCATGTTGCGGTGGCTGTGAAAAAGGGCGGGAATTGGGATGAAGAGCAGTGTGATGGAAGAGGATCGGGTTGACAAAGAGAGATTTTGCCGTGAAAATAGTGCCGCCAACTCCAAATGCATGGGCTCAGCCTCAGTTTTTGGTGGGCTGGGGGTGTCAACAAGGAAGAATGATTTTATCGGTATCGATGAGAAAGTGATTTTGTCGTTGGTAAAAATATTAACTCCTCAATTTTTTAGGTGAAGTGTTTTTTCCTTCTTCCAACGTTGACTTCCAAAACGAACACGGTATCTGTCCGGACAGTGATACGGGAACCGGTCATCCAATCGCATCCCGTCGTCCAGGTCAGACCAATATGAAATTCAAATGCATATCACCCTGTAGCAACCGATCACAACCAAAACGAGACCGATGTTTATAGTTTTACTCCCTCCGTTCGGAATTACTTGTCTCGAAAATGGATGTATCTAGAACTAAATTACGTCTAGATACATCCATTTTTGCGACAAGTAATTCCGAACAGAGGGAGTAGATGTCTGATCACAAAAATATCTCGGTCCGGCAGTCCCTGCAAAACATGCCTTGCTGGACCAGCTATCCAAAAATGTTTGATGCCCTCCGTGGATCAAAAGTGCATCAACGGTCAATGAGTGGTCTGACGTAAGATAGGAAGCGCTTCCCTGTTTTTAGAGAGCAGCACAGTGCAGAATAAAGCTAAACCGTACCTCAAACAGTAATGAGATCCAAGCCATTCGCAGCTTGGAGTAGCCGCAGCACCACTGCACCAGGCACTGGTTTCAGCTGCGGTCGTAAATTGCCATTAATGAGGCTACAGTATTCAGTAGACCCAGAAGAACCAAGTGCAACTGGGTCCAGAAGAATTGGTGCATGTCAAGCAGGCAACTTAATTCAGTCATCAAGCAGATACGGTTCAAAACTAGATGTATCGACACCGGCTGGAACAGCGAATGTCAAACCAAAATGGATGATACGAAGGATACCACGCTTAACAAAGCATATATTATTCAACCTTGATGGGAGAGGGTAACAAGCCATCTAAAGATGGTGCTCCTTACAAAGTTTCAACACAACGGTAACAAGCATACACGCAGAGAGGTGGGCTATGCTAGATTTTCTGTATACTCAGAGCGCGCAAGCTGGTAACGCCTGCTAGCGCTAGCACACAACTAAATATACTGCACCACCAATATATAGCTGCTTTGCATGTAGACTCTGATACGGAGCTGGCAGTTGCTCAGAAACCATGAATCTTGATGTGTTCCTTCTTCACAATGCCGGCCTGCGTCAGACACATATCATATTAGACATCTTCATCCATGTTTGTGAACTGCAACCATACCGAGCATAAGATGAAGAGAAAGATGTTTACCTGGACAAGGAAGTTTGAGACGTTCTTCCTCTGATCACCCTGGAGTTGAATGACCTGGAGTGGAAAAGAGCAGCAATGATCAGGACAACTAGCTTGCATGAGAAAATTGCGAAACAAATGGACATGATAAAGGACGAGTTTGCTTGTTGTTTCAACACACCTGTCCAAGTTCTGTGTCCTGGACAACTGTACCATTGCAGCAAAACTCTTTCTTGAGGTCTTTGAGGATCTTGCTGTAGCTGAACTCCTTCTTCAGACCCTGGACAGTGGTCAGGCTCTTGCGACCATTACGCTGCTGGATGCGTACATGAACGTAGTCTTTTGATCCGGCAGCTGCACCAGCGTCCCCAGCATTCGCCTCGGCAAAGGGGTCTGTATGTAGAAGCAAAATAAATAAGCAGGACACTCCAAACAATGCAAGCAATTTCAATGATAATTGGGATGGAAAACAACAGGCATACCAAAGGCAGTTGGGATCTGAACGTCAAGATCAGACATGAAATCTCCTGCTGAGACTGGCAAAAGCTGCACCAAGAACTGTACACAGTAAGAAAATGAATCATTAGGGCATGCAGTATAGAGAGGTGAATGACAGCTTCGAAATTTCTCATTTGTACAACCAAGCAGGCCATGGCTTTGACCACTGACTAAATAATTTGCATCAGAGGTACTTATTTCATACAGTTAAATTAAAGAAAGATAAAATCAAGATATCAGAGAGGTATTTCTATACCGAAACCAAGGAACAACAGTCAAAGCCAAACTGATGACAACACACTTACACCACAAGCAATCATCACTGTTCCAATTGGACCTAAATGATTATGGAGGAACTATTTCACAAAACTAGTGGAGCAACCTGCACGATTCGTGCGGCGAGCTTGATGTCTTCTACCATTCTTTACAGTTTGTTTAATGTTTATACATGTGATTTTTATCATCCTTTATGATCGTTGTTTTCTTCAAATTTTCTTAGGTAGTCCGGAGTCCGGACTGGAATTTCCTAAAAAGAGGTTTTCTTTCAACTTCAAGATCACAGCATGTCTTAATATGTACAGGCAAGTGCAGTGCTGGTCTCAAACATAATTTTGTTGTCCTGACAAATTTATCCCCTTCGCTCAAAAAGTTTTTTTTTCTTCGAAATGAAAATAGATGTATAGAGCTAATCATACTATGTTTGTACAGAAAAATAGCATCAGGATTGGAATCCCTAACCTTCTTTAAAAAGTGTATCATAGATATCGCAATCAATACCCGATTGTACAGTACATATAAGAACAGACGACCTTATCAATACGGGTCCAAAGAGAATGAGATCCAAGAATACCTACACGGATCGACCCTAAACGGCCTCAGAAAGAACCATGGAAGACGAACAGGATCGCAAGTCAAGATGAATCCATTATCATACAGATCCTCTCCATAGAAGGGGACCCTAATACATAACAACAACAGACCATAGAGATCAACCAAGAATCAGAGCAGGGGCATACCCTGGGAGGCGGTCGAGGAGGAAGAGATCAACCAAGATCTTTCCCGGGAGGATTTGGATCGCGGAGAGGCGCTGGTAGTGAGTCCTTGGTGTTCTTCCTCCTCTTTGGGTTTGATGCCTCCTATATAAAGACGAGGGAAGGAGGGGAATTTATAGACGGGCGGAGGAGGACGCCTCTGGGTTTCTTGCCCCCCTTTTCCTCTCCTCTCCTCTCGCCTCTTTTGGCCGCAATGCCTGCCCTTCTCCACCGTCAGTTGGCTGATTATTATTCGGGTTAGTTACTTTGTGGCAACCACTTTGTCGATGTTTGTGTGCCGAAGGTCGGAAATGGAGCACGAGGAAAACACCTGGTTGTTCTAAAACGGGCCAGAGAGTGTTGCTGCTTGCTTTCAACACTCCGAAATCAATTTGGTACAGTACTAAACTCAAAAACCCATTAATCAAAAAAAGGTGCACTTTTCAAAATTCAATCTAATTTCACGCTGGTCATGCTAGTGTAGGAGGGCACATGTGCCTTGCACTTATTCGACCGTGTAGGAGGGCCCCCCTTCCTAAGCCATCGAGGCAACCACGCTGCCCTCCTACACGGTAGGATAAGTGCAAGGCACATGTGCCCAAGAAAATGGGACGAGTCTACGTAGCGGCCGGTTGCTCGCTGGCATGCGCGAGCGGCCGGCCTAAAATAGAAATTCTTTTATCCGCTAGCGTCTGCTCTGCATAGACATGCATGTGTGTAATTTTTGTCCGCTAGCGCATGTATCTTTTAGCATTTAATACATTCACATCGGTCACAATCAGTTGGAAAAAACAGATCACATATGCATTTGTTTCGGTTTTCAAATTTTTAAAAAGCTATATCTTTCAAACCGCGCATCGGAATTAAGATCCGTTTTCACCGCTGGAATCCTCGCAACGTGCTCTTCAAAACTATATCCCGCATGGGGATGTTTCGACGAACTAGTCTTCCTGCCAACTAAACATCAATGTGTGTGCAACTAGACTAGATTGCCGCGCCAACTGAGCATATGTGTGTGTGCCAAAAAAGTCCTGCCAACTAAACATCAATGTGTGTGCAACTAGACTAGATTGCCACGTCAACTGACCATATGTGTGTGCAACTAGTGTCCTGCCAACTAAACATCAGTGTGTGTGCAACTAGACTAAATTAGAAGCCAACTAAGCATATGCGTGTGCAATTAGTCTTTCTGCCAACTAAACATCAATGTGTGTGCAACTAGACTACATTACAAGCCAACTAAATATCAATCTATGTGCAACTAGACTACATTACAAGCCAACTAAATATCAATGTGTGTGCGACTAGACTACATTACAAGAGGAGGTTGCACATCGACTTTCGTCGAGGCAATAGACTAGTTGCACATCAAAGTTGTCGTGGTTGCTAGGTTGTAACCTCATACGAAGGCGCAACTCCAAACATTAGTTTTGAAAAAAAGTTGCACGATGTAGTAATAAAGTTGCACAATGTAGTAATAGAGTTGCACTATATAGCTCCAAAGTTGGCATCGAAAAAAATTCGTCAAAATATACCCATGCGAGATCTAGTTTCAAAGATCTCGTCGCGAGGATTTCAATGGTGAAAACAGATTTGAATTCCGACGCGCGGTTTGAAAGATATAGCTTTTTAAATTTTTAAAAACCCGAAATAAATGCAGATGGATCTGTCTTTCTTAAACTAAAGGAGCAGTGTGAACGTATTTAATGCCACGCCTACATGCACTAGCAGACAAATAAATTACCACATGCATGCGCTGTGAGAGCCGGCCGCTCGGTTCGACCAAAAAATGCGCGGCCACTTTTTAGATTTCAGGAAGAAAATGCGACTCGCAGATAATCCCGACCACACACGACCGACATCCTGCGCCGGTGGCATTTCACGCCGGCCTGGACGCGGTCTACCGGCTATTAAAAACCAATTTTTTTAACAGAGAAAAAAAAACCAATTAATCCAACAGCAATGCAAATCGCGTCAATTATCCCTCGGATCGGGGAACCGATCTCTAGGGGGGCCCGACGACGAGGCAACCAATCTCTCTAGACCGTCGCCTCGTCCCGCACGGACCTGATTCGAGATTCGTGACGGGAACGCGTCCCGTCCCGTGGGCGACCGCCACGCGGGGCCGACCCGCGTGCGGACCCCTCTGCCAGCGACCCGTCCCCGCCGGAGTACAAAAGGCTTCACGCCACGCGCCGTCGCTGCGCATCGTGTTCCCCCGCGGGGTTGGCGTGGGGCGGACGCGCTGGGAGTGGGGACGGACGGACGGACGCGACAGGGACGCGGGGGCGCGCACCCCACGGCGTACGCACGTCGCCTTTCTCGTCTCGGCGTCTGGTTGGGTAGCACCGCGTAGTTGCGTCCGGCCCCCGGAAGCAAAAGTGAGCACGCACCGGCCGGCGCGCTGCTGCATGCGGACCCCGTGTGTGGGCGGCCGACTGACGAAGTGACGAGGCAGAATGCGCGTGGTGGTGGTGCCGCGCGGCGAAGGGACGGGATTCCCGTGAAATGCTGGCCGGACGGACCACGCGGCACGGTGGGCGTCGTTGGCTGGACCTGGGTGTTGCTGTGCTGGTGCTGTACTTTGCACACGACCGTCTACAGCTGCGGCGGGCCTGCGGCTGAGGCGGATGGATGCTGCCGACCCAACCATGCGCGGAACCTGTGCGTCGGCGCTGAGGGAGGGGTGTTTGTTCTTGTAAATGGTTTATTAACCGCACCGACGATATTCCAGATGCTCTCGCTCAATGATTGCGTGCGGTGGTCGTGGTAAATCTAGGGAATAAATTCCAAGACCAGGCCATGCCTCACGCCAAAGTAAGCACGCATCACATCTAGCTATGCGATTTGATCTTCGCCTTTGCTAACCTAAAGAGACGACATTGCTTATTTATTACTCCTTCTGTAAAGAAATATAAGAGTCTTTAGATCACTACGCTCTTATATTTCTTCACGGAGGAAGTACTTGTGTTCTTCGCTAAATGTTCACTGAATAAAAATACCCCAATAGCTGGCATACGTCAATCAAGATGTTGTCTCCGGCGCATGATTCGGCTCTGGGAGGAACTCTTCAGTGAACGTTTCACCCTTTGCCTCGAGCGTCCGTTGTGGTGAGGTCCAGGTCGATCCCCGGTTGGCCCAGTTAATTGTTCTTTTCTAACTGTCCCAAACATCCCTAAAAAAATGCCCCGAACAAAAAATATCTTATAAAAAAGGTTGAGGAACATAAATTTACTATTGCGCTATACTTTACAAAGGGGTCATTTCTCTAAATTTATAAATGGTATAATCAAAATAAATGTGATGTGTTTATCTAGATTTTATCATGTCATGGTCTACATAATAAAAACTTCATGGTATAAAAAAACAAATTACCATGTTACGTACAATAAAATTACCATGGCCCAACTAATAAATTTCCCATGGTCTAAGTGAAAAAATTGCTATCGTCTAACTGAAAAAATTGACATGGTCTAAATAATGAAATTGTCATGCTACCTACAAAAAACTACCATGGTCTAATAAATAATTATAATGCCATGATACTTACAATAGTACTATCATGGTGTAATTAATAAAAATGTCATGTTCTAAAAAAATGAAATTGCCACGCTACCTATAATAAAATTGCATATGCATGTAAAGTTTAGAAATGTTCTCCTCTAAAGAACATGGCAACTTTCAGGCTTTGTAATGGGAACATGGCAAAAATTGTAAAAATGCACATGGCAAGTTTAGAAAAATTGTTCTCTAAAGAACATGACAACTTCTGGGATTTGTAGTGGGCACATGACCAAAAATTAGGGATTTTTGTTTTTTAATGTGGATTTTTCTGGATTTTTTTCCACATTTCAAATGAAAAATTGAATTCAAAACATTTATGCTTCAAACAATATAGCAAAGTTTAACCACATATGTTCACAGCCCGCTTCCAGCTCAAGTGGTCAGCCAACCCGTCCTTCCTTCATGATGTCTTGAGTTCGAGTCACCCTTCACACACTCTCAACTAGATAGTATTTCTAAAAAAAGTAATCTATTATGTAGTCTGCTATCTCCAAACAAGGTGAATACAAGCACGCATGCAAAAACATTGAAAAGGGTCAAGAGGTAACACATTTCGCCAAATTTTTTGTATTAAACCTGCCAAAAGAAGCAACGGAGAAAGGACTTCTCGGGTATCCTACAAATGTCATCGTCATTGTTGATCGACATCAGACTCAAAGGAGAGCCATAGCTCGGAAGGGCATTGCATGTCAATGAATAAGCGTGTCGGCGACAAAGCATTTGTCGTTGTGGTGTGTCGATCGGGGATCGCCCCAACCCCTCAAGCTACCAGAGCAGACGAGGGAGGAGGCATGTACTGGCAGGCGGCACACACGAAGGAAGGTGGTAGCGGTTTCCCTTTTCCCATCGCGCCACCTCTCTAATGTCGTTGGAAGCAAAGCGGTTGCACTATCCTTTATGCTAAAAGTGTAGACTACAATTGTTGTTTAACCCGTTTTGATCTGTATATGTGTTTTAATTTTTATTTCTGCATATAAATTCATCAGGTAAAAAACCAATATTCATGCAAACATCAATACTAAAGTTCAAAATGATAATGAAATGTTGGAATAGTCTATATCCCTTTAAACCTGACCTTGTCAATATTAAGGGTCTCTTTAATTCATAGGATTTTCAAAACGCAGGAATAGGAAAAACGTGGGATTGAGGTGGCATGTCAACTTGAATCCTACATGATTGTATGAGCGTTTGATTATGCAACGTAGGATTCTTTCAAAGAGGTTTGAGTGGATGAAAATTCCCTATGAAATCTAGTGCAAACGAATCCTATGAAAAAATTCCTATGGTTTACAATCCTACGAATCAAACAACCCACAAAGAAAAAAAATCCTAAGGATTAGAATCCTTCAAAATTCATTTGAGAATCCTTTGAATCAAAGAAGCCCTAAAGTATCATCATATTTCAACCTTTCATCTATATATTGTCCTTCAAAAGCAAAATAATTATTTTCTTTTATTTGTGTTTTGCAGAGTCATGTTCTCAAGTTTTCAGTTTGTAAGTACACATTTCATGCATCTACGGTTTCCCTTTACATACAAGTGTTGCTCCGATCCAATGGAATCATAGAATGACCAGTGGACCAAACCAGTGGTTGATTCTACTACTTCCACGATGGGACAACGTGCTCAGCAAACGAAAAAGGAAAGCGAGAATCGAGTTGGACGCATTGTAAACTTTGCAAGGCAATCGCCAGTGAAACCCGACCTCAGGTCCAACCTATGCGTTGCCATTCCCTTATTTAATCATGGTCGAGTAGTACGACGTTTAGCACGGCGTAGAACAGATGCAAACAATGACGATGCATAAACATCACATCAGCAAAGCCGTAAATAACTTCAGTGCAAGTTCCAATAAGCTGAAAATATCAACGTTCCAAATAATTCTGTTAACCAAATGTTCGTTCCATTGCTTCTGCTTTCTCCGACAGTTGGCCGAGAGCGAGAGGCCTAGAAACAGGATGCACGAGCAATCAGGTCCTATCAACCGATGATTCCACCAGTGATCAATCAACATACTCCAGGTTCGCGTGGACCTGAACACGCTTAATAATCATAGGCACGCAGCTTAGCTAAGCTAGCCATGGCGTGGCCAGACTGAACCATACACATCCTTCTTCGTGTACCTCCGATCCCACGACCATGGGACATCTGAAAGTAAAACAACATTTCAGGTTTTACGGACAAAAGTACGGCAACCATTATGACATCGGCTAACCTTCCGGGCCGTAGAGTTGTGGAGGGAGTTGATATGGCACTGGCAATCTCACAACTTCTGCAGATGGATCCTTTTCTTCATCGCCTTTCCAGCAAAGTGTCACCAGCTTGGTCTTGATGTTCTTACCAAGGGCAAGTTTATCCTGGGTATACATGAGAGGAATAAAGGATGATCAGATGAACAGATTTGCATAGCAATAATACTCGAATGATAAGGAAAGATTTGCTGTTACCAGGTTTGAGCGGCTCTTCTCTGTGCATGAAAATTGTGGAACAGACTGGAGAGTTTTGGGCAAGAACAATACACCTAACTGAAAAGAGGCCAAATGACAAGGTATAAAGTCATGTCCCTGCTCTATTAGTCAACTAACACTGAATGCTTCAGATGCGTAGTGCTTCTTATTTTAGTTCTGTAATCTAGTGCGTCCAGAAAATCATAGAAATGCAGCAAGCATCACAATTGGGTACCTCATATGATCGTATCATCAGCTGTGAATTGTTCTTCTGCAGTGCTCCCCAAGCAGCTTTGCTTAAATTTGATGAGGTAAGCAGAAACCATCTGTGGGGATAGAGAGATTTTAGCTAAGTAAAAACGTTTTAGCCCCCTCTACTTTCATCAGAGTCCAGATTACCCTACAAATTCAGCTATTTAACCGGCTCAACTTTGAGAATCAGTACAAATCACCTACCCTATGGATCTTGTTGCTGTCCTAGCTACTTATGTGGCATCCCCGTCAATGTATTAAAGTACTCCCTCTGTCCCATAATATAAGAACCTTTTTGACACTAGTGTAGTGTCAAAAACGTTTTTATATTATGGGACGGAGGGAGTAGAAGCCAATAGAGAGGAGAGAAGAGGAAGATAAGTGGTTTTCAAGTTACCGTGGGCAGCTCTGGAGAAGCTGCAACCCAAAAGAACTGGCCATTTGTAAGGTTACTTGTTGACATGACTCAAAATCTTTCTGACAAGGTGAATCTAGCTAAGTCAAATGTCATGTAACAAAAACTGTTACCATTACTATCGGTGCTGTGAAAATCGAACTGATTTCAAAGTTGACAGTGTTGAATAACCAGTTTCATAGTAGATGATCTAAGTTGGACTTTC
>NC_041383.1:263756624-263782873 GCF_002162155.2 Triticum dicoccoides | reverse complement strand
AGGGGTTCATGAAGTGATAAATTACAGATATTGAGTCATCAACAGGAATAACTTGCTATAAGTACTTACGCAATATTTTGACCATTGTAGCGAGTAAAAGTTTTTATGTGCGGCATAGCACGGCTGATAAAAAAAATCAAGATCAGAATATTAGTTTGGGTCAGTAATAGAAGAACATGTTCCAAGGAAGAAACACTGAAGTATCTAAAGGGTACGAGGATGTCAATCTTTTGCAGGATATATCAATATACATTATACAGTCATGATAATTACATTACATAAAAAGGGCAGCCCGGTGCACATAGCTCCCGCTTGCGCAGGGTCCGGGGAAGGGTCCGGCCACTTTGGGTCTTTTGTACGCAGCCTTTCCCTGCATTTCTGCAAGAGGCTGTTTCCAGGACTCGAACCCGTGACCTCATGGTCACAAGGCAACAGCTGTACGTCTGTGCCAAGGTTACATTACATACTAATACAAATAGTTTTTGTTATTTAGGTCATAACAGGGTCGTTTGGGACTATAAAGGCTTTGTTGTTGTTTTGTTGTTGCTGTTGGTCATAACAGGGTTATTCATTCCAACCAAGGTAAAATCTACATGGTATAGGATTTTTAAAATCTTATGTTACCAACGACTCAAGATGAGATTAAACTAGTAAACCTCCACAGCCATGCAGACCAATCTGCTTGCTTTAGCACTGTCATGACAGAATATGGCAGGATTAAAAGAGACACGTCTCTATCCTAGCTCTTTTAGTTATACTGCACAATAACTAGGAAATATAGAATAGAGAGCTTTCTTTCAAATGCTATATTTTGGCAACAGATTTTAATGCTACAGCACATAAATGAAGGTCAAAAAACCTGAGTGTATCAGTGTTACAATTGCTAACGAGTTGCTATGATTTTAATGCTACATCACATAAATGAAGGCCAAAAAACATAAAGTGCTGACGAGTTGCTAGCCTTCTAATCATGGATACCATGAGGCAAAACCAAACAGCCAAGTAAATCCTCTTGTGACACATGGCATAAATAACCACACACAAAAGATTAGCTACATTACCCAACGTGCTGTACTGATGTCCTAAAAACTAGAGAAATGTACAGTGGATGACAGCAGGTAGAATGGGTCAATCACTGGTACGTAATATCCTACTCCCTCCGTCCGAAAAAGTTTGTCTCTCAAATGGATGTATCTAACACCAAGTTAGTGCTAGATACATCCATTTGAGGAACAAACTTGGGACAAGCTTTTTGGGACGGAGGGAGTACTAGATTAGAAAGCACTGTGAAATTTCATTTGACCAACGTGATAGCTTTTCAGGTAGCTGCAGGAAAAGGGAGAGCATACCAACGGCCTACGTGGTCTGCTTTCCACCTGGACCAATATTTTCTCAAGAAATCTTTCTCAACATTCTTTTGAGGACTTGGAATGCAACTGCCAGCTGCATAACCCTAAAATGAAATATTAAACAGAAAAAACGTAAGATGGTGAATTCAAGTAAAAAGCACTAGTCCAATTCTTATCATGGATCTTGCCAACATTGATCTAAAAAGTCAACACACATTTATTTACAGGCTTGCATGCTTTTGGGGCCAGCACTGATCTCATGAATTATTAGTATATCACAACCTATTACCAAGCTCTGAAGTCTCAGACAGGTTAAGGAAGCACAAGCAACGGGGGGCCATTAACAAACGAATCATGAATTTTGTGATGACACAGCAAGTATAACTGTAAAGCTTTTACAGAGCTCAAATCTATACCTCTATTGAGCACCTAACATCCTCCACTGTTGGCCAGACAATCAGTGGTTTCCCGATACCCAACTGTGATCCATCATCTGCTTTACCAGCTGATAACGAGCATGCGAATTCACTCATCCATTTCTCATCAAGTGACCCCAAGGACGAAAACTGTATGCAAGAAGAAATTAATGCTAAGTATCCTTCAAGAAGTTCAGACATAATAAGAAATAAACAATGACACATTGCATTATCAACTTCCCAGTCAAATGAAAAGAAATCTGAATGCCATATTTGAGTGTAAGCCATTAACTAGAGATGTATCCTGCACTCTTCTGTAATACAGCACAACATAAAAATTTAGTATACTGTTGTACTCCCTCCGTTCCTAAATATTTGTCTTTTTAGGATTTCAAATGAACTACCACATACGGATGTATATAGACACATTTTAAAGTGTAGATTCACTCATTTTGCTCCGTATGTAGTCACTTGTTGAAATTTCTAGAAAGACAAATATTTAGGAACGGAGGGAGTACTTCTTTGTCCACCAGTGCAACATAAATGACAGCTTATATCGATGATATAAGCAAACAATCAAATTTGCGGGTCAGGAACTGGCTTTTCTAAAGTAATTACATGAAAAAGCTGCTTGCTAGGCATCAAGTTTATCAGCATATCAATTTAAGTTCTTAAGATAAGATGTTATTAAGTTTATTTACCACAGCTTGCAAAATTGCATGTGCTAACAAATGGATAGATGGATGAAAATGGAAGGTACCTGATAAATAAGTGGTGACTTGCAAAACTGCTTTTCAAATACGCATTCTTCAAGAACACTCCTAAGCTTCATATGGCCCCACTTTTTCATATTGGGTCCGACATGATAACCAGGAACAGATCCGATCAACCTGACCTGCAAACGATGCAAAGTTAGCTGAGACTAATTTACAGTAAAACACTGGGGCCTGGGTGTAATTAAAGTGTCCAGTCAGGTTTGTACATTTAAGTACAAAATACAAACCATACACAAGTAGCCACATAATCATGGTTAAATAGCGGCAAGCCTTTTGTGTAAGGAAATGGGTGCTTGAACATGCAAGGATTACTGTCGGGGCCTCCCTACAATTTCAGTTAAAAATAAAACATGCAAGGGAGGAAGAAAAACAACATATCACACCTTTAACACGCAATGCAGTCAACGACAGACTCAGTGCATAGAAGCTCCCACACAAGGTGGGGTCTGGGGAGGGATTATAGGAACCTAGTCTTACCCCTGCAAAGTGCAATGCAGATAGGCTGGTTCGAACCCAGGACCTCTTGGAACAAGTGGGGAGGACTTCACCACTGCGCCCCGCTTGCCCTCTCAAACACGCAATGCAGTCACTCTAGCAAAATGCATGCTAAGACTCATTTCAAGAACTGCCAGAATGGTACAAGGTGCCCCCAATCACATGATCTCAAAATGGACAACAAATAGAACAATGCAGTCATTCTGCATGAACACGATAAAGCTGGTCAAAATGACAGAATCCGTGACTCATTTGGGACAACAGAAAACTTTCAGATTAAGCAGTTTATGGTTCACTCTGCACACAGATTAACATAATCTAATGGCTACATGTTTCAGAAATTGTCATGCTTTATCAAGCGAAGCTAGAGTTAGTACAATCATGCCACACCGAGTCAATAACTTACATCTAGCCAGACAGTAACTTCATTTGATAAGCCTGATGGTCTGTTTTTCTTTCCCTTTTCATTTTATGTCAGACCACTACTTTAAAATAAAAAAACATATCTATGATTCAGCATGTCTCATAAAGCTTAAAGAAAACGTGAGATTACAGAAATATACCAACCGTTGAGCTACTATAATCAAATTTCCGAAAGAATGCTGCATTGATGTTGACATCACCAGCAACTGGGAGATTTACCCTGAACTCAGGCCACTGCATTTTAATCAAGAGGACATTTTAGTTCACAACGGTCACAGACAAGATAGAATTGGTCAAATTTTAGCTTCAAGGAAACAAAGTAATAAAAAAGTAGCAGACAAAATGAACTATAAGGGAAGGGTTTCCTGACAGGCTAAAAGCTAGACAGTTTCAAGATGAACTATCGGATAAGGCTTCTGAAAGCCAGGTAGTTCCCAGAATTGATCAGATAACAGTATAGAACTTTTTACAGAAGAAAACTCCACGGAAAACCAGATCATGTTTCATGATCTGTAGAAAATCCTTTTAATTTATTTAGGATATTTTGCATTGAATCTTAGACATGACATATGTCATACATGGTTCACTGATCTGGTAAGAGATATGATAAGAACCATCTATTATCTTATCATCAATTCCTAGACCTTTATATCTGACTAAAAGTTGAAGTGCTTATTTCGCCATCCAACAGTATATTAGTTACACTATAATTGCTAAACTAATAATTTTACATTTGCTCTGTAGTAGTAGTGCACCAATGGATAAAAACACAAGTTTCTAGTGTCCTTTGTGAATGTATAACATTTTGGAAGCTGCACATAGTTATTTAGTCCATTCTTCTGCAGGTAGGTTCAAGTGACTGATGTTTATTTCTTCAAAATGTTGATAATAAATTTAAAACTTAAATACACAGGAGAATAAAAATAATTTTATTAAACACCGTGGGTGAATTGTACTAACAGATGATTATATATTCTAGAAGCAAAGAGAGAATACCCTGCTACCTTAAGTGCCCTGAGATAATCAACCAGGTCATTCTCAAAACCAATATTTGTACTCATATCATTTGCTTCCTTCCAGGGAAAATCTTGTGTCCATAGTCCCTGACTTTTGTTATTCCAGTCAACATGTATCAAATTTGCAGTGTGAACAACAACGCGAATTCCTTGAGGATATACAAGCAGCATGGCCTTCGAATGATGTGTTCCAAATGATATTGGGAGCGGGGGCTTGTGAAGGATCCAATTTGCAGGCTTCGTTTTCTGTCACAAAAGAATGAATATGCAATGAGAAAACTAAATAAACAAGATAACGGATTGTTTAAGCAATTTTGCCACCTTCAAGTGCTCCAATGAAGCACCATCCTCTCCATGAAGAACTAGGACATGTGGAACTTTCCTTAGACTTGGACATGCTGCAACATGTAATATCTGATTACATTATTACAAAATAATGCAGATAATGAAGAATAAATACATTAAACTTAAGTGCTGAAATAGAAATATGATATCCAAAAAATCCAATGAGTTGCAATAATGTAATTATGCACATAACAGTAGAGCCAAACAATATAAGATACCACAGGGTATAATTTGATTCACCGTTTAGTGTTCCGAATGTACCAAGTGGCGGCAGTCTTCTAATAAAAAACTTCAGGCTTGATAAAAATTAGCTACCATAACATAAACATCAACAACTTTACTTTCATGATAAATTACTTACCAGTAAGCAACCAATCCATGTCCACCATATAATTTGAGAGTACAGCAAGAAGCACTTCACCCTGACAATTCACTGATCATGTAAGAACTACTAGCATACTTCTCGATCAAATCCGACAATGCAGAAATAGAGTGTGAAAACAATAAACAATATTCATTCGAGTTCTTTTTTTTTTGTACAATGACATGGAAGAAAGGTTCACTGAATAATAACCAGAACGTCCACACATGCTTATAATAGGTCAAGGAATTAATTCTTATGCAACATTTTCATAATTTTCATTAAAAAGCTCATATGTTAAACAATATTGTGATACGGCATGCTAAAAAAAATAATTGATCACTCATACAACTTCAACTAAAGTGATCATATGGAATGAGCAATACCTGTATGACATCCTGAATGGTAACTGTTGAAGTGTTAGTCCATGATGGAAGACCTTGGACACGCATGAGTCGAAAAGTCAACGGAAGTACATCTTTCAAAGGACCGACAGAATCCGTTCTCTCTTTGTTTCTCTCGGAAGAACCAACACTATCAAGTGAACTTAATACTTCAGTAACAGATGTACTCTCTTCTGCAAAGCTTTCCTGATTAGAGTTCAACGATGTGGTCAACATGAAAGTTTGCATGAAAATCAAACTCCACTTGGCACTCTTTTGCACCACATGTATTTGCAGATTTTCCAAACAAAAAGCAAGGGTGAACCTAATAGTAGGAATTATATTTAGTGTTCAACTAAGAAATATTCATCACTCTATGGTACATACCAAAAAACACCTTTAAGCTAACAAAAACTTGACTTATTTCATATGTTTTCACTTTCCCTTCTGTTTATAGGGTAAGTACAGGAACATGGAAATTATGTTCATGAAGTGCACAAAGAAGAGTTTTTATACCACAGTGGAATAATCCATCATTACCCTGTATATGCAATTGCAATTCATCGACATTTTAAGGACATGCAAAATAATAAAAAAGGGCAGCCCCAGTGCATGTAGCTCCCGCTTGCGCAGGGTCTGGGGAAGGGTCCGACCACTTTGGGTCTATTGTACGCAGCCTTTCCCTACATTTCTACAAGAGGCTGTTTCCAGAACTTGAACCCGTGACCTGATGGTCACAAGGCAGCAGCTTTACCACTGCGCCAAGGCTCCCCTTCAAGGACATGCAAAATAATATGTGGTATTTTTATGTACATGTGGATAGCTAAACTATTGTCTATCCTCCTATCAAGAGATTTCTCAGGAACTTGCAAATCAAAAGAACAGTAACAATACTACAATAGCAGCAGAGCACAGAAGCATATTCAGTGAAAAAGAAGGCAAAATAATACATGGATACAACATCCACCTATACATGTTGTGTCAGAGACATCCTGAATCTCCACAACATAACACTCGAGTCTTGAATGAATTATGGTTTTGATGCTGAGTAAAGAAATACTAATATTTATTTCACACTATGGATTAGGGCATCATTTTATTTTCCTTTACATGAGTAAAGCAGCTGAATGGCATGAGTGATTTCTGCAGCTGGTATTGGTGTATCTTTATTAATATGAAGATTACCACACATTATGTAAATTATTTTTCTGAAACTCAACATGATGATCCAAAATTCCAAATCACAAGAAAAGAAAGAGTGAAAAATAGAGGCTCATGAGCAAACACAAACAACAGATTAAGAATCACTACCTCTGGTTGTCAGGTAGTCTGCAGCTATATAAGGTAAGAACTCATCTGCATGTAAACCTAGTCCTAGCTTAATTTGCTTTAGTTTGCGCTGTAAGATTATGTAGGCATTGAAAAGTTCCATCTTTCTAGTTTGCACTGTCAGACACGATAATTGTTTTAGAACAACAAGAAATCACTCAAAACGAAATTTCATAAATATCATCCAGACCTAAGTTTCACGAGAGCCATGACAACAAATAGAGTCAACTAACCTGCAAAGTTCTTGCCAAAGCCTCATCTTCCATAACTTGTCGATTTCTCTTTGCAGCTACACTATCTTCCTCGCTATGCCTCTTCCCTTTTTTTAAGTCATGTGATTCGACTGATGTGGAACTTTTACGCTCATCGCTCGTATTGACATACTTCATAAAATATTCACCGGGAATCAGCTCCAGGACATCATCGTGCATAACCTTGGCTTTCTGCTGAGCACAAACTTTTCTTCTCTGACCCTCTGATCGGACAACAATGGGATTTGGCCCCTCCTGCAAACGCATCGACATCAGACTACAACAGCTTATTTTTCCAATCAAAAGCAACCATGGAATCATCCACTATCCTTCTGACGTCCTCACCACGACGACTTCGACGGAGCCATCAGGCAAGGTGCGCAAGCTCAAATGCTTGCGGCTGACCCTCTTGTCAACAGCCACCAAATTACTCCTCCCGACGACATTGGAGCCCTCAAGGATGGGAATGCTTGGCATTGGCGGCGACGCATTCGGCGAACCAGATTTGCCTTCAGCAAAGGGAACCAGAGTCCCAACCCTTACCTACACACAGAACCAACATGCCACATGAACAGAATGCACACACCAACCACGCCAAATGTGCAACCGGAACCCATCCGACCCCAAATGCACAGGAAAAATCTGATTAGAAGGCAGTTCGATGCGTTTCCGATAAACGGCTTCACCACAATGACGATCCGACATGAATTCGCGCGCGAGCGCTGACAGAGAGGGAGCCGGAGAGGGGGAGGATGGGGTGACTTACTCGGGAGGAAGACGACATGAGAGAGGTCTGGGAGGAGAGCTGGGCTGCTCCCGGATCCTAAACCCTGTATCTCCTTCAAGACTAAACCCTAGCTTAACATGGCCACGGGAGAAAGAGCGGTCAAGTGGTCAAGAGGAAGACGAAGGAGGAGGGCCCGAGCGGCGCGCAGGTTGTTTACAGTTTACCCCTGACAAATAACCTTAATACAAACAGGTCCCTGCAGGATATTTTAAGAACGAAAGACACCTGATTTCTTCTGAAACCCAAACCCTTGTGCGGCTGCGGAGGCGGAGCGGCTGGCTATCGCAAGACGAAGGTGCGGTGAACTCCCTCCTCTGATTTGTACTACGATACTTCTCTGATCTTCGCCGTCAGTCTGCTGGCTGCGGCCCGTCGGCAGTCGCTCCCCTACTTCCTCCCCCTTTTGGATTTGGTGTACGCACTGCTGTACCGATGAAATTAATCATAGAAGTTTTGTTTAAGTTTGGATTGTAGGGATTCGGGTGTTCATTGAACTGTAACACGGTTTAGAAATCAATTTGGAGGAAATCCTTCCTTCTGATGATAAGATTGGGGACCTAGGTTTTGGCGTGTTACTATTTTGATGGATAGAGTAACCAGATTTTGATTATGTGTATCCCCTCTTTTGTCAAACACGGGATACATGATTGTGACTAACTGACTATGACTCTGAGATAGGAATGTTGCGTCCTGATAATCATGATGATAATCATGATGCTGATGAAATAGGAACTTTTAGACAACTTATTTTGTTTTGAGGCCATATAAATCGATAGGTTAATCTAATAAGAGGGATCTCTGATGAACGAATTATGATATGAAGTGGCTGTAGAATGTAGTCCTTGCTGTTTTTATTTGTGGCCCATAGCCATTAGTACCGTATAACCTGCAGAATATAGAGCCTTAGTTATTAGAACAAAATAAAATGTATCTCTTTGTGTTGAAATCGTATTAGACAGAGCAAGGATAAATTCCCTACTCATTTGTTAAAAAATAACTAAAATTGTTCACACACACAAAAAAAAAACGTGCTTATCCCTGTCAGGGCAAAGGAAGAATGGGGATGGAATTTAGGACTACTTTCACTTTTCATGTGTAATGTTTCAAAGTTCTTTGATTTTTGAGCTTTTAATCAATCATTCAATCTGCAACAACATTTAGGTTATATTTTAGCAAAAGTTTGATTTCCCTTGATCTATAATGTTCCTTGCAATCATGAGTTTCTTCTCTTTGCCTTGAACATGTACTCATATAGCTACTTACTGCTGCAACCTTTATTTTGTTGATGTAGCAGATTTCTTGGAATTACATCTTTCTGCAAACTGAATATTGTTTGACGATATTAGACTTTGATTCATACCATGGATTTTCTTGAACCAACATTAGCCTTAGATGAGACACATTATCAAGAGGGTTATACAAATGGGTATGATGATGGCCTGGTATCTGGAAAGGAAGAGGGGAGGCAGGTTGGCTTAAAGAATGGTTTCCAGGCAGGCGAAGAACTGGGATTCTATCAGGGCTGCTTGGATGTGTGGATGTCAGTAATTCGCCTTGATCAAGATGCATTCTCAGCTCGGGTGAGGAAATACATGGAGCAACTAGCTGCACTTGTGAGCAACTATCCTTTGTCTGATCCAGAGGATGAGCAACTTCAAAGCATGATGAGGGAGATAAGACTGAAATTCAGCATTATCACGGGAAGCTTAGGAGCAAAATTGGGGTATGAAGGTCGCCCCATGTCATCTGAGCAAGACATCGAGGATATGTAGCTTGTTCAGAATTATTCAAAAGTCCCTTGTAGATTATAAATCTCAGTCACCACTTTGAAACTGATATTTGGTGCCGACATTGTTTTCTTTTGATTTTGTACTTATCATGTTCAGTTGCATGTATTGTGCTGCCACTGGTATAACAGAGGATATCTGGAGCACTGTATCTAGATGTATCTACCGTCCACTGCAAGTCTTCAAAGTTGAGAGAATTTTTGCAGTCGTGTTGTTTATTATATGTGGTCTTCTCCTTTCAAGATGAGATGATTTTCTTCACTGTATCTAGATGATTTCGGGAGTACTCCCTCTGTTCCGAATTACTTGTCGCAGGTATGGATGTATCTAGATGTATTTTAGTTCTAGATATATCCATTTCTGCGACGAGTAATTTGGAACGGAGGGAGTACATGTTTTATGCCGGTCGCATATATTCCCACTCGCAGTTTCCCCTCGGGATGTATATTTTCCACTCTAAGCTGATTTGACAAACGACTGATTAGTGCTTATTATTCACACATCATGTCAGCATATTGTCCAACCCTCTTTGTAGGGACCCTATTCTCCAAGCTGATTTCCTGTCTCGTATAAGGCATCTTCTAAGAGTAAAGATATAGGGCTGTTTATAACATGACTCGCCTGCACTTCGTTTTCTTTTGCCGTTATTCAAACTTGAGTGGTACAGTATTATTCAGCAAAACCAGCGGCCGCTTAACCCCAGGCGGCTGCCTTTTCTTTGATAGAGCACACGATAGTGCATAATTGCTGGATTGAGATCAAACTCAGTACGTGATGAAGAGTTGCTAACATGAGAGCCAATTGTTATGTTGTTACAGCAGAGAATCTCAACCCGTACACCATTAGGGGCAAAAGGTATTCACTAAATTTCACGTTTTACGGTAGAGAAAGTGCATTACAGAAGGTAGAAATACATACACAGGGTAGGTATACGTGCTCAGTTATTGGTACAGGCTATTTGCACGTGGTGTATTAGCCAGCCCTGATTCTATTGATGCTGTGGCGGCGGCGGCTGGGTCAGCGGCAGCCCGAGGCGAGCTCGCCTCATCAGGTTGTACTCGAGCAGCCTCTGCGCATCCGGCATCACCTCCTTGACGCCGTCGAGCGCGCGAAACCGCTCCGCCCAGGCCGCCAGCAGCGGCGTCGCGGCGGCGTCGAGCAGCCTCACGCCGCACATGGCCTCGGACGTCTGCAGCCACCCGACGAAGCCGCCGAGCACGACGTCCACGAGCCCCACCGTGTCCCCGCCGAAGAAGCCCTTCCCCTTGGAGCACTCCCCGAACGCTCGCTCCAGCGTCTCCAGGGCGGCGCCGACCCGCCCCGCCGCCTCTGCCCTCTCCTCGCCGGTGCGTCCGCCGTAGACGGGCAGCCACGCGCTGAGCAGCTCGCCGTCGACGTAGGAGGCCCAGAAGCGAGCGACGGCGCGCTCGTGCGGGTCGGGAGGGAGGAAGCGCGGGGAGCTGGCCGGGAAAGCCTCTTCGACGTACTGCACGATGAGCTGCGACTCGGGGACGGGCTTGCCGTTGTGGATGAGCACCGGCACCCTCTTGTGCACGGGGTTGGAGGCGAGGAGGAGCGGGCTCTTGCCGTCGAAGAGGCCCACCTCCTCCACGTACGCGTAGGGGAGGCCCTTGAGGTTGAGGGCGAAGCGCGCGCGCAGCGCGAACGGGCTCGACCAGTATCCCACCAGCGTCAGCTCCTCCTCCATGCCGACTGGTGTAGTACTCCTACCAGCGAGTAGTGGTGACCACTGATAAATGGCAGCTAGACTTTTCACGGTACTACTGGGGTACTATATAGTTGGTTTTTGATCACGTGCTATATGACCATGTGATTCCTCAATACTCCATGTCATGCATGACGTTGAGACAGACTTTTGCTATCAGACACGTGCTATAGTGCGGCATCGGTTTACTCTGCTGTCTCTGTCTTAAGCAGACCGACAACCCCTCAAACGCTCCCGCGAAAGTCCGGACCGACGCGTTCGAACGTTTTTTTTTCTTCATTCGACGCAGCGTTGTAAAAGTCCGCGGACTCGTTCGTGCATTCGAATTCTCACCACGTGCAAACCGATATATTTTTTTTGCAGGAAAAAAGTGAGTTTTATTCCATGAACATAGGGATACAATCACGTGGCACAAGTTCCGTTATACATGGCGGAACTCCTAACAACCACACTGCACTACAAGACCCGGTGCGGCTATAAGAGGCCAAACAATCTGCAACCCTATTTTGACTTCTAGTAATTTTCTTCGAATGAACTCCCTTTCCTCCATAAGAGACTTGATTTCAGCAACAAGATGGGCATAGACGGATCTGGACAAACTTGCATCAACGAGTGAAGATAATGCTACTCAAGAGTCTGATTGTACCCATACCGGTAGAGCGGAATGCTGGAGTGCCAGCGCCATACCTTGCATAATTGCATGAATTTCCGCCTCCAAGGCATCCTTACAGTGGAAAAGAACCCGGTAGGTCGAGAAGATGATAGAGCCATCATGTCGACGCAACAGCAAACCCGTAGCTGCCGAACCGTCCATTGGCTGAAAGGTGCCATCAACAGACAGTGCAACATAACCAGCCGGCGGTGGGGGCCAGGGTTCCACTTCCACTGGAGCAGATTCAGGCCGGACATCCGGTTCTTGGACCACGTTCATCTTCCCCTTGATCATTTGCTCAGTAGTGAACTGTTTCGATAATCTGAGCGACCTCAGATAGCTGTCCAAAAAAGCGACCGACGCCTCCACTGGTGAATATTGTTTGCCATGAGTGACATCTGAGCGCACATTCCATATACGCCAGCAAAGAAGGATAACCATATCCCGTGCTTGTGCTCAGCACGCAGCAAGTACGTGAAGAAGCCAATCAGGACCCGAATTGACAAGGCACTCACGAGGTGGCAGATTCCACACGCTCTGCATCGCCTCCCATAATGATATCGCATGTGCACAGGAGATAAGAGCATGGAATGAATCTTCTCTTTCAATACCACACATAGGACAAGTGCCCCGCCTGCTGATATGTCTATAAACCTTGCACTCGTTTGTCGCCAAAGCTCTCGAGCAAGCCTTCCACGCTGAGATACGCATCTTAAGAGGGACCTTAGACTGACAGAGTAGTTTCCACAACTTTCGCTCACCATCTAGGGATGAGCTGGACGCCCCACATGCAACGCTCTCCTCCCGAGCCGAGGTCGCCAGGTGGTAGGCACTCTTCACAGAGAAAGAGCCATGTTTCCCAGGATGCGAAGCAATGAAGTCCTCCCTTCTTCTTGGTGAAGCTTTGATCTTTAGAATTTCATTGATGTCCATCTCCCAGAAATGATCCCTGAGCCGTTGTAAGTTCCATGCTCCAGTTTCTTCCAAGAAGTCTGACACACGATTAAAACGACAATTCCTCTTAGGAGTGATTGGTCTACAATCGTGTCCCCGTGGGATCCAAGGGTCCCGGCACATTCGGATTTTAGACCCGTCTCCAACTCGCCAGATTATACCTCTCTTCACAAGTTCCAACCCATGGCTGATTCCTTTCCAGACCTCCGAAGCTCGTCCAGAGAACACCGTATCAAGAATATTTCCGTTGGGATAATAATTTGCACGCAGCAGACGAGCGCATAAGCTTTCCGTTGTGTCAATAAGCCTCCAAGCTTGCTTGGCCAACAAGGCTTGATTAAACGCACGCATATCACGAAAGCCCATCCCCCCTTTAGCTTTGGGTAAGATCATCTTCTCCCAACTCAACCAAGCCATCTTCCTCTTCCCGTTTTCCACGCCCCACCAGTATTGCCTCATAAGCCGAGTTAAGTCATCACAAACGGAAGCCGAAAGCTTGAACACGCTCATGACATAGGTGGGGATCACCTGCGCCACCGACTTTATAAGAATCTCCTTAGTACCAGTGGAAGTATATTGCTCGCTCCAATCCATGAGCCTCTTACTCAACCTTTCTTGGGTACTCTCAAATCTGCCTTTATGCATTCTTCCTTGCGGCACTGGCAGCCCCAAGTACTTAGGCTCGAAAACCTCCCGCGAGATACCCAAAGTATGCTTTATAGACTCTGAAACAGCCCCCGGATAGTTTGTGGAGAAAAGAATGGAACAGTTGGAAGGGTTCAAGAGCTGACCCGTAGACCGTGCGTAAGTGCTCAACAAATCTTTCACCACCTCTGCCTGGTTTGTCGAAGCTCGGAAGAAAAGCAAAGAGTCATCCGCAAAGAGCAAGTGAGATATAACTAGTGCCCTGCTACAAATTTTTAGACCCTCTAGCTGACCATCATTAACTGATTTATGCAGAAGAGCGGAAAGAGCATCAGCAACGAAAAGGAACAAAAAGGGGGACAATGGATCACCTTGTCTAAGACCCCGCGTAGGGGTAAAAGCCTCCAACAACTTCCCATTGAGTTTCACCGAATACTTCACTGAGGACACACATGCCATCACCCTTTTGATCCAAACCTCCGAAAACCCCCACTTGGACAGTGCTTGTTCCAAAAATCCCAATCAACTCTATCATAGGCCTTGGAGAGATCTAACTTGTAGGCACAACAAGGAGAGTCTGAAGACTGTTTTGCTTGGATATAATCAATGCACTCAAATGCAATTATAGAATTATCAGAAATAAGTCTTTCGGGTATGAAGGCACTTTGATTCTCGAAGATTAATTCCTGCAGGATCGGACGTAACCTGTTGACGATGCACTTGGACACAATTTTATATATGACGTTGCACAAACTAATCGGACGGAAATCCTTCAATTCTTTCGGATGGGGAATCTTAGGAATCAAAACAATAGTAGTATCATTCACATCTGTGGGCATGACTCCAGAAGAGAAGAACTCAAGAACAGCAGGCACTATTTCAGACTTCATAGAGCCCCAATTCCGCTGATAAAACCTTGCTGGGAAGCCATCTACTCCTGGTGCTTTGAGTGGACCAATTTGGAATAGAGCGTCTGACACTTCCTTCTCTGAGTATGAAGCACAGAGAGCCTCATTCATATCCAACGTCACTTTGGGTTGTATGCACTCTAGCACTGCCTCCGGTGAAAGTGTTGGATCTTTGATAAATACCTCCTAGAAATAAGACCGCGCCATTAACTCCATATCAGATGGGGCGGTGATCCAGGTACCATCCTCCTTGCGCAAGCGCTGAATAAAATTCCGCCGCGCTCGCCAAACTGCTCTTCTATGCAGGTATTTAGTATTACGTTCGCCTTCCTTAGGCCAGCTGATACGTGACCGCTGCAACCACATCATTTCCTCCCTGCATAGGAGTTCGTCCAACTCATTCATCTTGGTACATAACAAAACTCTATCAGCATTAGTGAGGTGCAGATTCGCCAATTCTAACCTCAGTTTCTCGAGTTTCTTATTAACGTTGCCGAACTTTTCCTTACTCCACGCGCGAAGCTGCTTCATCATCTCCTTAAGCGAACCGGATACCGCACCCAGGTTAGCCTCCGGTTTATGAGCAGCCCACGTATTTCGGATTATCTCTGGTAGAGCCGCCTCCCTCTCCCACATGATCTCGTATCTTGGCACACTCTGTCTGGGATTATCCGGTAAAGCGATCAACTCAATTACTAGAGCACAGTGGTCCGAACAAGATGAAACCACATGATGGACACGGGAGGCCGGGAAAAGATCCCGCCAAGCCTGGTCCGCGCATGCCCTGTCCAGCCGGACTCTGACATTGCTATCGTTTGTGTGGCCGTTATCATAAGTGAACGACACACCCGAGAACCCCGGATCGACAATATCACACATGTTTAGACAGTCCCGAAAGGCTTGCATTTGTACTTCAGATCGAGTAGTACGTGAGATGTGTTCATGCTGCCACATAGCCTCGTTGAAGTCACCACAAACCAACCATGGATCTGCTGAAGTTGCACGTAGAGTTGTAAGATTATCCCACATGACATGCCTATTCTCAACTCTTGGTTCGCCGTAAACAAAAGTACCCCGCCAACATGTATTGTTACTCATGTCCTTCACTTGAACATCAATGTATCGCTTACAAGAATCCAACACTACCACCAAAAGGGAATTATCTCAGTACAACGCTAAGCCTCCACTCAAACCATCACAGCTAACACCAGCGAAACCTTTTAAGCCCAACCGCCAACGTAGCTTCTCCATCTTTGATACATCTTGTCTTGTCTCCGACAGGAAGACAAATTTGGGGGAATTGGCTTTTGAGAGGGCCAACACCTCGCGAACTGTCCGGCGGTTCCCCCCACCCCGGCAGTTCCAAGCTAAAACATTCATTGCGTTCGGCGGTCCTCCTCCAGGGAGGCCGCCGATATCTCATTTTGTGACACATCATCAACCTTTGCACGTTTACTGTTAGTGCTGCTAGTCGGAGAACCTTGCTCCGTATCCTTCCCACTACCATCTGTAATAGCCAACATGGCAGTTGTCACTGGGAGTGGGGTTTGATCATCAGTTTTCTCCTCTCCCACCAGCAAGAGCCTCTTGCGGACACCTTTGTCACATTCCATCAAAACTGTACCACACTTAACCGGGCTTGTCGCTGTACCAGTCAGCTCCGGATCCTGAATAGCAACCTCCTTATCTTTGGCTTTCGGAGGACTGGCCTGGGAATTTTTAACATGTTGTTGCTCCAGTTCCCCTTCCACATGTTTCAAAGGTTCTGCATACAACCAGCCACCATACTTGTGGCTCTTCTCATCATGTATCCCCGTGCCACACTCCTTAAGAGCAAACCGATCTTTTGTTGGTCGAATCTCAAGATCCGTCATCTAGTCCCGCATGTGAGTCGGGGACGGGAGACATAATTGCCAGTGAAAACCGAGTCGACGGCGGGCGATGGCGGCGCTCTGCGTCGTTATCTTGATGAAGGCATCATCATGTAACTAATGTCGACCCACTCGTGCTGCTCCGAGGGAAACCCTAGTATTTGGTCTTCTAGATAGGACGATGAAGACACTGCGGTGTCGTTTCTATCTTGGGAGCAACATTTGTGGAGCGGCGCCGAAAGACAGAGGCAAGAGGTGGAGAGGCTTCGTCTTGCACGAAGCTTTGGTGGAGATGTCAAGTCATGCCTGGTCGACATGTGCTACACTGTGGCATGCATGTTCGGCAGGTGCTATGCACAACAGATCTTCCAGAGTCTTCGTGTCTTCCAGAGTCTTCGTGTCTGGATGAACGAGCGCAGGGTGGTGGTGACGTTGGCCGCCGTGGTGGCATTGACGGGTGGCCGGACTGGCAAGAATGATGTGTGGATATCTCTCCTGAAAATGTGTTTCGACGACGATGGCGGCTTCTAAACATGTGCATGTGGTGTGCGTTTTAGGTCTACTGCACCGGCTATTGGTTTCGATACGTTATGTGGATGAATTGGCGACAACACCAATTTTAGATATGGGGAGTGAGAGCACTCTACATTATCAAGTTTGTAGGTGTGAGTGATGGTTTCGGATGGCTTTATGTATGTTCTTGTCAGGCCTTTGTTAATTAATAAAGATGGATGCAGTGGCGGTGCCAGGATTCAAACCTTGTGATGTCAAGCTTTACTTATAATTTTTTTTACATACAATTTAAAATGAACGAGGAAGATCATACTTTATTACAAAAGTACAAAACATATTTATGGTAGCAGCTCTCCACGATCATGCATACTTTGATATGTATGCATAATAGCATCAATACTAATAGACTGGAATACATCATTTTCAACATAAGTAATGAGACAATGATACAATAAATCATTGCCTATTCTATTACGCAAATCAGACTTGATATATTTCATTGCAGAAAATGCTCTCTCAACTGTCGTCGTTGCAACTGGCAAAATCAATGCTAGCTTCGCCAAAAGAAACACCAGAGGAAAACTAGTATACTTCTTTGTTTCAACTAGTTTTCTACAAAGATCACTAACCCCTTTTAAAATTTGAGAGTCTTGTATCATCACGAACATTTTCAAGGAAGTTGTCAAGTTGGACGCTAAGATCTTCAATCTTGCTTTCACTTTCAAAATCATCAGGATACAAACGAGCCATTGCTAATACTTTATCCTTATCAAAGTTAGAGAACGAATCAGAAGGATCCAAACAAGCCATGCCAAGAAGCAATGTCGTGATGCTCTCACTAAAGCGGTCATCAAGCTCTACACGTAATAGATCGATAACAACATACATTACACTTTGGTAGTAATCCTTATTCGATATGCCATCAATCTGAGCTTTATGCTTTGATTTTGATCCTCGAGGAATATGCATATCATTCATATCTGGAAGTTGAATATCATGTTCGAGGCAAAAATGAGTAACCTTTGTAAACATACCTTCCCAACCTTGGTTTCTCATTTCTTGTAGCCTTCTTTTTGTTGTACAAAGATATGACACAGCATTCACAATATCTTGATCCTTCCTTTGCAAAGCCAGATTCAAATCATTAGTAATCCCGAGTATAACCTTCATCAAGTGCATCCTGAAAACAAAGTCAAATGTCTGAATAGCATCAAGAACTCCTTTTGCTTTAAGCCTATCTAGAGCTTTGCTGGCATTTTGTGCATTATCATCAATAACTTCAATTACAGAGGGGAACATAACAATCATATTCAATAGAGAATTGAAATGAGAACCCCAACGAGTATCATCGGGTCTTTTAAGTCCAAGTTCTTGATTCAAACCTCTCCCAGTTTCAAGTTCACCATTTTGTAGTGCATTATGAACTCTCTTTGCTTGCTTTTCTCTAAGCATATCCCTGTTCTTAAAAGAATTTCCCACCGTGGACAGAACAACACTCATCCACTCAAAAAGCCATACCACATCTTCATGGTTTTTTGCAACTGCAACTAGTGTCAACTGAAGTTGATGAGCAAAACAGTGGATGCTGTGAGCTGACCTGGAATCTTCCATTACTAATGTTTTCAAACCATTCAAGTGTCCTTGCATGTTACTAGCTCCATCATATCCTTGGCCACGAATCCAAGAAGGGCTAAGATTATGATGTTTAAGCACTGTATAGATAGCTTCCTGGAGAGCAAGAGAAGTTGTTTGAGTAACATGAGAAAGTCCAATAACACGCTCCACTGAAAACCCCCTTTTATCAACATATCTTATAGCAAGAGCCATTTGTTCCTTGTGAGATACATCACGAGATTCATTAACCAGTATAGCAAAGTATTCATCTCCAAGGTCATCTATGATTGCCTTTACTGTTTCTATAGCACAAGCTTCCACAATATCTTTCTGGATTGTAGAAGAAACCAACTTTAATTTCTTAGGAGCATTCTTTAAAGCAACAACAGCCACATCTGGACAGCGTGCAACATACCACTCATAAAAAGTTAGGAAATTACCCTTCCTCAAAGAAGTCCCACTTTCATCGTGACCTCGAAAATGGCAAGCCCAGAACAAGAAGCAACCTTGCAATATCTATTGATGCAATTAACCGAGTTTTGTACTCTATCTTGGATTTTTTTTTCTTGCATACATTAGCTGCAATTGATTGATTCTGGTTCATTAGGTCATCACGTCGCTTCATATTCTGATTATGAGTACTCAAAGGACCGCCAACATGGACATCCAATCTCTTTAGGTTATTCCAATTTCTCCGGCCTTAGATGAAAATACATCTCCACCACCTCGTCCTATACTTTCATTTTGAAACAAGTAGCAGACAAGACAAAATGCAACATCTTCCTTTATACTATACTCCAACCAAGGCTTGTATGTCTTGAACCATTCTTTATTAAAACGACGTTGAATTCCACTGAAATCAGTTTGACGGAAAACATGTCCATCAGGTTGGCATGGGCCTCTTAGGAGGTAAGCTCTTCGCACATCATCACAAACTTTGGCAGTTTTGTATTGGGAAATTGGCTTACGGTCTGCAGGATTTGGCGGAAGATTGGATATATCAACATGTTCTTCTTCTTCTTCAGTTGAGCGTGGTCTTGCATTGCTGTTAACTAGTACCCGTTCCAAAGCAGCTCTAGCATCAATAGGTGTCTGTTCTTTCTCATTTTCCAGTGGTTGCCATGAAGAATTTGCTACATCTGATTCAGACCGCCAGTTTTTTACGAATTTATCCATTTACTGACCTGACGACCTGACAAAAAATGATTGTGCTATGAAAAATGAGATCCATTATTTATTTATTCTGGAAGTTTTGTTTTCATCTGTTTTGGATTTAACAAGATCCATTTTTCTTAATGAAGATTGAAGAGCAGTCTATAAATCTATAATATCATAGTTCCTATACAACTCGTAAAAGATAATAATTAGAAGAGAAAAAAACTTACAAGCTGGAGGGGTTCTCGTTCTGGTGTTGAATGCGGTGCCAATCACAATCAGTACAGGTATAGCGACAATACCGAATGCCGACGGACGCCACCGGCGTCGACGGGAACGGTGTGTCACTCGCTCCTCACGGCTAAGATCGCCGACGCCTGACGGAGAACATGACGATTGGCGAGAATGCGGCGGCCGGCGGCTGTGCACGGACAAAGGTCATGGAGGCTGTGGAGGACCGAAGGAGGAGATGGAAACAAAGTCGAACCGTCAAAGATGAGATCATGGGAGCCCAGGCTTACACGTTGGCAAACCACATGCACTAATGCAATCGGGCCGTCCAAAGCTCCCATTGATTTTTTTTAGCCCAGCCAAATGTCACGCAAAGCTATACCTGTCGGTAGTTAACTTACCGATTTCCTGTGTAGTCGCTTGACTACATGGCCACAACGTGGCTTGGCCTCTGGATGGATGTATGCATTGATGGATGGGATTTTAACCTCATTTTTTGAAAGAAAAAAAGTCAAATTCTTGCAAATCTGCATCAAATCTAGAGGAGTTTTTCCGGGCGTCCGTACCTTCACCACGTATGCGTCCATTTAAAAACCTCTCCTGTGTGATCGCTTTGCTCCCCACGCATCTCCTCCGGCAAGAGGTGCCACATTCATGTCGGTCCATAGCAGACGCGACTGCTCTACAACATGCCAGACATTGACGGGGCATGTCAGCCAAGAGCATCACCCGCGCCGCTTCTACTTGCTCGCTCACCGCGCCGCGTCCAATGCCGGCTCAGAGCAACGCGACCGACTAGGCGATGTGACGGCTCCTACTCCATTGGAGTCGCATACCGTCCACCAGCTATATAAACACAGCCATGCACGGCATAAAACCGACCACCTCCGCTTCTCCTTTCTCCTCTGTCCACGACCGCTGATGCACCCCGCTTCCCTTCATCCTCCTTCCATGATAACCACTGGCGCAATGATGGGGAGCGGCAACGATATTTGAAAGGGGCTCTCATTGGCGCAAAAGCATGAGATGGCGGCCCTTGGGAACGGTTTGCAGGCCTGATGTGTGCAAGGAATAGAGGTCAGATTGCATCTGAGATGGTCGGAGGAGAGCTCAGAGGACGATGAACAGATGATGGAGCATCTTGCCTAGATCGGCACGCATCTTGCCCTAGGTAGACTTCTTATACTTGGAGTAGCATTATGTTTGGCAAAAAGGTTGTTGGGTCAAAGTGTTGTGTGGAACATTGGCGATGGTAAATCCGTTGAGTCCTCTAGACGTGCAGTTCCAAAGAAAATTACAAAATGTGCCAACACTACAAGAAATATGTCAACTAGTGACCTTTTGTCAGTGACCCTGGAAGAATTGGTCATAGATCTATGACCATTTGAGACCAATTGATCGAAAGCTATTCGGGGGGCTCCAAACCCTAAACCATTGCGACCATTTTGGTCAGAAAGGTCGTAATTTCCTTACACGAAATGGTCACAAAGCAAACAGGGCTGGTCCGTTCCCTTATTTCTAGTTGTTAACTACCAATATAGATGGTCATAGCCTTGTAGATTATGGTGGGTTGTGATGACTAGGCGACATCTCATCAGTTTTGCCTATGTGTCATGTCCATGTGTCAATTTTTGCCCTGGGTTGTGAAGCAACCTATACTTCTGTTATTCCAAAAATTCCCAAAATATTCTCATAAATTGTTTGGATCATATCTTCATCAATATGTCAAAAACCTTCCTTGCCTAGTTCAAAAACAACTCAACAATATTCATTTTCCTATTCTGTTCAGAGCAGCACTTTGTGAAGGAAGCGTTATTTATATATTCTTCATTTCCCTAAAAATTAGTGAAGACATTCTTCCTAGTATATGATCATCCTCAGCCAAAACTCACGCCCATTGGCCATGTGCATTTCCCGTACCGCTAATCAAACACTTGGCTGCTAATTCATGTTTGAGCATAGTTCGGTCTCCTCATGAGAATCTTATGTTATAATTTTCTTCCTAGCACCTACCTGGGGAGTGCCCAACCCACTAGACATGCCTAGGCCACCCAGAACGCATGGCAACGCCGTCACGCGGTGACCACACGGCGGCATGCAAGCGTATGCGCTCTAGAGTTGGGGCCCTCGGCCGCCATCCAAACCTCGATGTCTCGCCATCAAACCATGTATTTCTAATTAAATAGATACGTATTTACCTAGAAATGATTTTCAGAAAAAATAAAGAGCAAACTACGAGGCACATGCAGTTCAAATTTGACCCGCTTCCAACTGAATCGACGGGAATTTGTCTTTTTCAGCAGAGGTGGATCAAAACTTTTGACACCCAACCATTTTATCAATTGTGAATTATATATGGACTAGTATTTTATAAAATTGATTAGGTCCAATTTTGCAACAAATATATGGTAGGTCCTTCACAAATAAACTCATTTTGGGCACTCGAAAAAATGGAAAATGAATTTTTCCTCTAAAGAAAATTAAAAGTTCCTTAGGCAACATTGTTTGTCATTCCAAGATGCACCCTTGTGCATGATATGAGGTCATTTGGATAAACTATGCCATGAATGTGGTCATAAGATTGATCATTTGGCTTGAAAGTCATGAATCTTCACGCATGATAGCTCGTTTCTAAGAACATTTTTTTAAAATAATTTCCGTATTACAAGTTTATTATTTTTCCTGGAAACTTGGCCACATATAATGACACAATATGAAGGTTTTCCAATTTTTTGATTTTTTTTGAATTTTTTATGCCCGTTTCAAAATGCGGTCAAAACGGCGGGAATAACCGTTCCTAGCTAGTGGTTGAATCTTGAATTTTTTTTGGTGTTTCTCTGATTAAATAGATACTTATACACCTAGAAATGATTTTTAGAAAAAATAAAGAGCAACCTACGAGGCAGCTGCAGTTCAAATTTGACTCGCTTCCAACTGAATCAGTAGGAATTTGTCTTTTTCACGAGAGGTGGATCAAAACTTTTTACACCCAACCATTTGGTCAACTGTGCATTAAATATGTCCTATTATTTTAGAAAATTGATTTGGTCCAATTTTGCAACAGATATATGGTAGGTCCTTCACAAAAAAACCTCATTTCGGGAACTCGAAAAATGAAAATGATTTTTTCGTCCAAAGAAAATGAAAACTTCCTTAGGCAACATTGTATGCCATTCCAAAATGCACCCTTGTGCACAATATGAAATCATTTGAACAAACTATGCCATGAATGTGGCCATAAGATTGATCATTTGGCTTGAAAGCCATGAATCTTCACACTTGATAGCTCGTTTCTGAGAACACTTTTTAAAACTAATTTCCGTATTACAAGTTTATTATTTTTCCTGGAAACTTGGCCACATATAATAACACAATGCAAAGGTTTTCCAATTTTTTGATTTTTTTGAATTTTTTATGCCCGTTTCAAAATGCGGTCAAAACGGCGAGAATGACAGTTCCTAGCTAGTGGTTGAATCTTGAATTTTTTTGGTGTTTCTCTGATTAAATAGATATTTTTGTACCTATTAATGATTTTTGGAAAAAATATAGAGCAAACTACGAGGCAACTGTAGTTCAAATTTGACCCGCTTCCATCTGAATTGGCAGAAATTTGTCTTTTTCACCGGAGGTGGATCAAAGCTTGTGACACACAAACATTTGGTCAATTGTGTATTAAATATGGCCTAGTATTTTACAAAAATGATTTGGTCCAAATTTGCAACAATTATTTGGTAGGTCCTTAAAAAAACTCTTTTTGGGCACTCAAAAAATGGAAAATGATTTTTTTGTCCAAAGAAAATGAAAACTTCCTTAGGCAACATTGTCTGCCATTCCAATATGCACCCTTGTGCACAATATGAAATCATTTGAACAAATATTTGTTCAAATTTTCCCCGCTTCCTACTGAATGGGTGAAGTTTGTTTTTTATAAGAGGTGGATCAAAAGCTTTTGACATGTAACTATTTGGTCAATTTTACATAAAATGTGGTCTAATATTTTTGAAAAATGGAGTTGTGCTATTTTGGAACAAATATTTGGTAGCTTCTTCAGAAAAAAAACCTTTTTATGCACTTGAAAAATGGAAAATCATCTTTTTGTGCAAAGAAAATGAAAGCCGTCGAACTATGGCATCGTTTGCCATTCTAAGATGCACACTTATGAAAAAAACGAGATCATTTTGACAAACTATGCCATTGTTATGTTTTAAAAAAATTCAAAGTTTTGGGTCCAAAATTTTGAGATTCAAGTGCGAGATAGCCGGCCAATGAGACGCGAGGAACCACTTTCACGCGGATCACCAAATTGGACGCAATCTGAGCCATCCATCACGCATCCATCCTGTTGGAAATATGCCCTAGAGGCAATAATAAAAGCATTATTATTATATTTCCTTGTTCATGATAATTGTCTTTATTCATGCTATAATTGTGTTATCTGGAAATCGTAATACATGTGTGAATAACAGACATCAACATGTCCCTAGTGAGCCTCTAGTTGACTAGCTCGTTGATCAACAGATAGTCATGATTTCCTGACTATGGACACTGGATGTCATTGATAACGAGATCACATCATTGGGAGAATGATGTGATGGACGAGACCCAATCCTAAACATAGCACAAGATCGTATAGTTCGTTTGCTAGAGTTTTGCAATGTCAAAGTATCTTTTCCTTAGACCATGAGATCGTGTAACTCCCGGATACCGTAGGAGTGCTTTGGGTATGCCAAACGTCACAACGTAACTAGGTGACTATAAAGGTAGACTACGGGTATCTCCGAAAGTGTCTGTTGGGTGACATGGATCAAGACTGGGATTTGTCACTCCGTATGACGGAGAGGTATCACTGGGCCCACTCGGTAATGCATCATCATAATGAGCTCAGAGTGACCAAGTGTCTGGTCACGGGATCATGCATTACGGTACGAGTAAAGTGACTTGCCGGTAACGAGATTGAACGAGGTATTGGGATACCGACGATCGAATCTCGGGCAAGTAACATATCGATAGACAAAGGGAATAGCGTACGGGGTTGATTGAATCCTCGACATCGTGGTTCATCCGATGAGATCATCGTGGAGCATGTGGGAGCCAACATGGGTATCCAGATCCCGCTGTTGGTTATTGACCGGAGAGTCTTCTCGGTCATGTCTGCTTGTCTCCCGAACCCGTAGGGTCTACACACTTAAGGTTCGGTTACGCTAGGGTTGTAGGGATATGTATATGCAGTAACCCGAATGTTGTTCGGAGTCCCGGATGAGATCTCGGACGTCACGAGGAGTTCCGGAATGGTACGGAGGTAAAGATTTATATATGGGAAGTCCTGTTTCGGGCATCGAGACAAGTTTCGGGGTTATCGGTATTGTACCGGGACCACCGGAAGGGTCCCGGGGGTCCACCGAGTGGGTCCACCTGCCCCGGGGGGCCACATGGGCTGTAAGGGGGTGCGCCTTGGCCTAATGGGCCAAGGGCACCAGCCCCACATAGGCCCATGCGCCTAGGGTTTAGAAGGGGAAGAGTCCTAGGAGGGTAAGGCACCTCCTAGGTGCCTTGGGGGGGAAGGAAACCCCCCTAGGCCGCCGCACCCCCTAGGAGATTGGATCTCCTAGGGCCGGCCACCCCCCCTTGGCACCCCTATATATAGTGGGGGAGAGGAGGGACTTCATACCTGAACGCCTCGGCCTTTGGTTGCCTCCTTCTCCCTCCCCAACACCTCCTCAACCTCCATAGTGCTTAGCGAAGCTCTGCCGGAGTACTGCAGCTCCATCAACACCACGCCGTCGTGCTGCTGCTGGTGCCATCTCCCTCAACCTCTCCTCCCTCCCTTGCTGGATCAAGAAGAGGAGACGTGGCTGTTCCGTACATGTGTTGAACGCGGAGGTGCCGTCCGTTCGGCGCTGGTCATCGGTGATTTGGATCACGTCGAGTACGACTACATCATCACCGTTCTTTTGAACGCTTCCGCTCGCGATCTACAAAGGTATGTAGATGCATCTAATCACTCGTTGCTAGATGAACTCCTAGATGATCTTGGTGAAACGAGTAGGAATTTTTTTGTTTTCTGCAACGTTCCCCAACACATCCAACGGTGGAGCTTCTCCCGAGAGTCAAAAACCCTAACCCACCCACCCACCCTCCCCTCGATCCCCTAGATCCCCACCCGCCGCCACCCCCACTCACCCACTCCCCCTCCCCTCGGTCCCCCAAATCTATCCTCTCCTCTCCCGCAAACCAAACCCGGCCCCGCCGCCGATCTCCACTC
>NC_041383.1:263654071-263756082 GCF_002162155.2 Triticum dicoccoides | reverse complement strand
GCCTTCCACTCCACCCTCTCCTTCTCTCCATGCCGAAACCCTAGATCGATGACATGGCCACCTCTCTCTAGCGTACCCTCTCTCTCTCCCGTGGCGGCACTCACTACTTCAACACCGTCGGCGACCACAACCATGACCTCCACCTCCCCTTCCCTCACTGGTTGGAGATCCACTCAATTCCTCTCGCTCCCCCGATTCCTCTCCAATCCCGCCGCTGGCCGACTACCACCCCCACCAGCGACCTCCCTCCCTCCTGAGATGTACGGATGTGGCGAGACGGATCACCGGATCCCCGCCGCGCTGGACCGGTGAGATCCAGCTCCTTGCCGATCCCTTGGCCTTCGCGGTGGCGCGAGTCCTCCTCCTCATTTGTGATGTCGCCTCCTCCCTCGCGGGGCGCATGGACGCCCTTCGGTCGTTGGGCGTCGGCGACGAGGCGGGGGCCGGGGACGTATCTAATCTGTCATTTGTTCTTAGGAGCTGGAGGAATATATCCAATTTGTGACTAAGCTTTACGAGAGACTGAAGAAGGTGGATGATGTGGTGAAATTCTTTCAACTTCTTTCATCCAAGAATGTTTTGCTTATATACAAAGAAGAAGCGCCTGACAGGTACGGAAACCCCTACGCCTCTACTGCAGATAATCCGGTTAACATGATCCTATGCTTCCTATTCTTACCATTAATTTTCCCCGTCTATTTGCACGCAGCGATGTGACTGAAGAGATGGCGAGGAGCTTCTTCATGAAAACCGAAATTTCCTCTAAGTAGCATGGTTGTGGGTCCTCAAGGCATTGCCAGTAGAAAATTCTAACATCAATTTAGCTGTACCACGGCTCATGGTTCATGTTCTGAAGCTCTAGTCATGATATGGTATCTGATTTGATGGTGTGCTAGACGAGTTGCAATGAACACACTATCATCTAAGATATTGTTTTGGATTCCGAGTATGTATGTTAATTCGCAACTGTCATGAAAGGGAAAATTCTTCGTGAAATTTAGAAATCCTCTGTTTCTAGTCCCAGGTTGCGATGACCGTCGTACCTGAGGTACCTGTCCTAAATACCATTTTCTTTGACTGTCAGGTGATACGTCTCCAACGTACCTATAATTTTTGATTGCTCCATGCTACTTTATCTACTGTTTTAGGCAATATTGGGCTTTATTATCCACTTTTATATTATTTTTGGGACTAACCTATTAACCGGAGGCCCAGCCCAGATTTGCTGTTTTATGCCTATTTCAGTGTTTCGAGGAAAAGGAATATCAGACGGAGTCAAAACGAAACGAAATCAACTGGAGAAGTTAATTTTGGAAGGAAACCAACCTGATGGGCTTGGAGTGCACGCCAGGGGAGCCCCGGGCTGTCCACGAGGGTGGAGGGCGCGCCCCCTAGGCACGCCCCCTGCCTCGTGGGACCCCCGTAGCTCCACCAACGTACTCCTTTCACCCATATATACCGTTGTACCCTAAAACTTCTAGAACAGAACCAAGATCGGGAGTTCCGCCGCCGCCAAGCCTCTAGAGCCAAGAAAAACCAATAGGGACCCTGTTCCGGCACCCTGCCGGAGGGGGATACCATCACCAGAGGCCATCTTCATCATCCCGGCGCTATCCATGATGAGGAGGGAGTAGTTCACCCTCGGGGCTGAGGGTATGTACCAGTAGCTATGTGTTTGATCTCTCTCTCTCTCTCGTGTTCTCTCTCGTGTTCCTCTATGGCACGATCTTGATGTATCCCGAGCTTTGCTATTGTAGTTGGATCTTATGATGTTTCTCCTCCTCTACTCTCTTGTGATGAATTGAGTTTCCCCTTTGAAGTTATTTTATCGGATTGAGTCTTTTATGAGAACACTTGATGTATGTCTTGCCGTGATTATCTGTGGTGACAATGGGATATCATGTGCCACTTGATGTATGTTTTGGTGACCAACTTGCGGATTCCACCCATGAACCTATGCATAGGGGTTGGCACACGTTCTTGACTCTCCGGTAGTAGCTTTGGGGCACTCTTTGAAGTACTTTTATGTTGGTTGGATGAACCTGAGATTGTGTGATGCATATCGTATAATCATGCCCACGGATACTTGAGGTGACAATGGAGTATCTAGGTGACATTAGGGTTTTGGTTGATTTGTGTCTTAAGGTGTTATTCTAGTACGAACTCTTTTATAGATCGATCTGAAAGAATAACTTGGAGGTGGTTTCGTACCCTACCATAATCTCTATGATTGTTCTCCGCTATTAGTGTCTTTGGAGTGACTCTTTGTTGCATGTTGAGGGCTTGTTATATGATCTATCTATGTTATTATTGTTGAGAGAACTTGCACTAGTGAAAGTATGAACCCTAGGCCTTGTTTCCTATCATTGCAATACCGTTTACGCTCACTTTTACCACTTGCTACCTTGCTGTTTTTATTATTTCAGATTACAAAAACCTATATCTACTATCTATTTTGCACTTGTATCACCATCTCTTCGCCAAACTAGTGCACCTATACAATTTACCATTGTATTGGGTGTGTTGGGGACACAAGAGACTCTTTGTTATTTGGTTGCAGGGTTGCTTGAGAGAGACCATCTTCATCCTACGCCTCCTATGGATTGATAAACCTTAGGTCATCCACTTGAGGGAAATTTGTGTTGGGGAACGTTGCAGAAAATTAAAATTTTTCCTACGGTTTCACCAAGATCCATCTATGAGTTCATCTAAGCAATGAGTCAAGGGAGTGAGTTTGCATCTACATACCACTTGTAGATCGAGTGCGGAAGCGTTCAAGGGGATGGTGATGATGGAGTCGTACTCGCCGTGATTCAGATCATCGATGACCAAGTGCTGAACGGACATCACCTCCGCGTTCAACACACGTACGGTACGGACGACGTCTCCTCCATCTTGATCCAGCAAGGAGGAAGGAGAGGTTGAGGAAGACAGCTCCAACGGCAGCACGACGGCGTGGTGTTGTTGGTGCAGCAGTACTCCGACAGGGCTTCGCCAAGCACGTACGGAGGAGGAGGGTGTTGGGGAGGGGAGGGGCTGCGCCTTGGCTTGTATGTTCAGCCCTCCCCTCACCCCTCTATTTATAGGATCTAGAGGGGGGGCGGCGGCTAGGGAGGGGGGACTTGCCCCGCAAGCAAGGGGGGCGCCCCCTCTAGGGTTCCCCCCCCCCAACCCTAGGCGCATGGGCCCAAGGGGGGGGGCCCAGCCCTCCAGGGGCTGGCTCCTTCCCCATGCAGCCCATGTGCCCCCCCGGGAGGGGTGGCCCCTCCCGGTGGACCCCCGGAACCCTTCCGGTGGCCCCGGTACAATACCGATATGCCCCCGAAACCTTCCGGTGTCCGTATGACAACTTCCCATATATAAATCTTTACCTCCGGACCATTCCGGAACTCCTCGTGACATCCGGGATCTCATCCGGGACTCCGAACAACATTCGGTAATCACATACAAGTCTTCCTAATAACCCTAGCATCACCGAACCTTAAGTGTGTAGACCCTACGGGTTCGGGAGACACGCAGACATGACCGAGACGGCTCTCAGGTCAATAACCAACAGCGGGATCTGGATACCCATGTTGGCTCCCACATGCTCCTCGATGATGTCATCGGATGAACCACGATGTCGAGGATTCAAGCAACCCCGTATACTATTCCCTTTGTCAATCGGTACGTTACAAGCCCGAGACTCGATCGTCGGTATCCCAATACCTCGTTCAGTCTCGTTACCGGCAAGTCACTTTACTCGTACCATAATGCATTATCCCGTGACCAAACACTTGGTCACTTTGAGCTCATTATGATGATGCATTACCGAGTGGGCCCAGAGATACCTCTCCGTCATACGGAGTGACAAATCCCAGTCTCGATCCGTGTAAACCCAACAGACACTTTCGGAGATACCTGTAGTGCACCTTTATAGTCACCCAGTTACGTTGTGACGTTTGGTACACCCAAAGCACTCCTACGGTATCCGGGAGTTACACGATCTCATGGTCTAAGGAAGAGATACTTGACATTGAAAAAGCTCTAGCAAAACGAACTACACGATCTTGTGCTATGCTTAGGATTGGGTCTTGTCCATCACATCATTCTCCTAATGATGTGATCCCGTTGTCAATGACATCTAATGTCCATAGTCAGGAAACCATGACTATCCGTTGACCAATGAGCTAGTCAACTAGAGGCTCACTAGGGACATGTTATGGTCTATGTATTCACACGTGTATTACGATTTCCGGATAATACAATTATAGCATGAATAAAAGACAATTATCATGAACAAGGAAATATAATAATAATGCTTTTATTATTGCCTCTAGGGCATATTTCCAACAGTCTCCCACTTGCACTAGAGTCAATAATCTAGTTACATTGTGATGAATCGAACACCCATAGAGTTCTGGTGTTGATCATGTTTTGCTCGCGAGAGAGGTTTAGTCAACGGATCTGCGACATTCAGATCCGTATGTACTTTGCAAATATCTATGTCTCCATCTTGAACATTTTCACGGATGGAGTTGAAACGACGCTTGATGTGCCTGGTCTTCTTGTGAAACCTGGGCTCCTTGGCAAGGGCAATAGCTCCAGTGTTGTCACAGAAGAGTTTGATCGGCCCCGACGCATTGGGTATGACTCCTAGGTCGGTGATGAACTCCTTCACCCAAATTGCATCATGCGCTGCCTCTGAGGCTGTCATGTACTCCGCTTCACATGTAGATCCCGCCACGACGCTCTGCTTGCAGCTGCACCAGCTTACTGCTCCACCATTCAACATATACACGTATCCAGTTTGTGACTTAGAGTCATCCAGATCTGTGTCGAAGCTAGCGTCGACGTAACCCTTTACAACGAGCTCTTCGTCACCTCCATAAACGAGAAACATGTCCTTCATCCTTTTCAGGTACTTTAGGATATTCTTGATCGATGTCTAGTGTCCCTTGCCGGGATTACTTTGGTACCTTCCTACCAAACTTACGGCAAGGTTTACATCAGGTCTGGTACACAGCATGGCATACATAATAGATCCTATGGCTGAGGCATAGGGGATGACGCTCATCTCTTCTTTATCTTTTGCCGTGGTCGGGCATTGAGCCGAGCTCAATCTCACACCTTGCAATACAGGCAAGAACCCCTTCTTGGACTGATCCATTTTTAACTTCTTCAAAATCTTATCAAGGTATGTGCTTTGTGAAAGACCTATGAGGCGTCTCGATCTATCTCTATAGATCTTGATGTCTAATATATAAGCAGCTTCTCCAAGGTCCTTCATTGAAAAACACTTATTCAAGTAGGCCTTAATGCTGTCCAAGAGTTCTATATCATTTCCCATCAAAAGTATGTCATCTACATATAATATGAGAAATTCTACAGAGCTCCCACTCACTTTCTTGTAAACGCAGGCTTCTCCATAAGTCTGCATAAACCAAAACGCTTTGATCATCTCATCAAAGCGAATGTTCCAACTCCGAGATGCTTGCACCAGCCCATAAATGGATTGCTGGAGCTTGCATACTTTGTTAGCATTCTTAGGATCGACAAAACCCTCCGGCTGCATCATATACAGTTCTTCCTTAAGATGCCCGTTAAGGAATGCCGTTTTGACGTCCATCTGCCATATCTCATAATCATAGTATGCGGCAATTGCTAACATGATTCGGACGGACTTAAGCTTCGCTACGGGAGAGAAAGTCTCATCGTAGTCAATCCCTTGAACTTGCCGATAACCCTTAGCGACAAGTCGAGCTTTATAGATGGTGACATTACCATCCGCGTCCGTCTTCTTCTTAAAGATCCATTTGTTTTCTATCGCTCGCCGATCATCGGGCAAGTCAGTCAAAGTCCATACTTTGTTTTCATACATGGATTCTATCTCGGATTTCATGGCTTCTAGCCATTTGTTGGAATCTGGGCCCGCCATTGCTTCTTCATAGTTTGAAGGTTCAACGTTGTCCAACAACATGATTTCCAGGACAGGGTTGCCGTACCACTCTGGTGCGGAACGTGTCCTTGTGGACCTACGAAGTTCAGTAGCAACTTGATCCGAAGTACCTTGATCATCATCATTATTTTCCTCTTCAGTTGGTGTAGGCATCACAGGAACATTTTCCTGAGCTGCACTACTTTCCCGTTCAAGAGGTAGTACTTCATCGAGTTCTACTTTCCTCCCACTTACTTCTTTCGAGAGAAACTCTTTTTCCAGAAAGGATCCATTCTTGGCAACAAAGATATTGCCCTCGGATCTTAAGTAGAAGGTATACCCAATGGTTTCTTTAGGGTATCCTATGAAGACGCATTTTTCCGACTTGGGTTCGAGCTTTTCAAGTTGAAGTTTCTTGACATAAGCATCGCATCCCCAAACTTTTAGAAACGATAGCTTAGGTTTCTTCCCAAACCATAATTCATACGGTGTCGTCTCAACAGATTTAGACGGTGCCCTATTTAAAGTGAATGTAGCTGTCTCTAGAGCGTATCCCCAAAATGATAGCGGTAAATCGGTAAGAGACATCATAGACCGCACCATATCCAATAGAGTGCGATTACGACGTTCGGACTCACCGTTTCGCTGAGGTGTTCCAGGCGGCGTGAGTTGTGAAACGATTCCACATTTTCTTAAGTGTGTACCAAATTCGTGACTTAAATATTCTCCTCCATGATCCGATCGTAAGAATTTTATCTTTCGGTCATGTTGATTCTCTACTTCATTCTGAAATTCCTTGAACTTTTCAAAGGTCTCAGACTTGTGTTTCATCAAGTAGACATACCCATATCTACTCAAGTCATCTGTGAGAGTGAGAACATAACGATATCCTCCGCGAGCCTCAACACTCATTGGACCGCACACATCGGTATGTATGATTTCCAACAAGTTGGTTGCTCGCTCCATTGTTCCGGAGAACGGAGTCTTGGTCATTTTGCCCATGAGGCATGGTTCGCATGTGTCAAATGATTCATAATTGAGAGACTCTAAAAGTCCATCAGCATGGAGCTTCTTCATGCGCTTGACCCCAATGTGACCAAGGCGGCAGTGCCACAAGTATGTGGGACTATCGTTATCAACTTTACATCTTTTGGTATTCACACTATGAATATGTGTAACATTACGCTCGAGATTCATTAAGAATAAACCATTGACCATAGGGGCATGACCATAAAACATATCTCTCATATAAATAGAACAACCATTATTCTCGGATTTAAATGAGTAGCCATCTCGTATTAAACGAGATCCAGATACAATGTTCATGCTCAAACTTGGCACCAAATAACAATTATTAAGGTTCAAAACTAATCCCGTAGGTAAACGTAGAGGTAGCGTGCCGACGGTGATCACATCGACCCTGGAACCATTCCCGACGCGCGTCGTCACCTCGTCCTTCGCCAGTCTCCGCTTATTCCGCAGCTCCTGCTGTGAGTTACAAATATGAGCAACGACACCGGTATCAAATACCCAGGAGTTACTACGAGTACTGGTAAGGTACACATCAATTACATGTACATCAAATATACCTTTGGTGTTGCCAGCCTTCTTATCCGCTAAGTATTTGGGGCAGTTCCGCTTCCAGTGACCCTTCCCCTTGCAATAAAAGCACTCAGTTTCAGGCTTGGGTCCATGCTTTGACTTCTTCACGGCAACTGGCTTACCGGGCGCGGCAACATCTTTGCCGTCCTTCTTGAAGTTCTTCTTACCCTTGCCCTTCTTGAACTTAGTGGTCTTATTGACCATCAACACTTGATGTTCTTTCTTGATTTCAACCTCTGCTGACTTCAGCATTGAAAATACTTCAGGAATGGTCTTCACCATCCCCTGCATATTGTAGTTCATCACAAAGCTCTTGTAGCTTGGTGGGAGCGACTGAAGGATTCTGTCAATGACTGCCTCATCCGGGAGGTTAATGTCCAGCTGGGACAGGCGGTTGTGCAACCCAGACATTTTGAGTATGTGCTCACTGACAGAACTATTTTCCTCCATCTTACAACTATAGAACTTGTCGGAGACTTCATATCTCTCGACCCGGGCATGAGCTTGGAAAACCAGTTTCAGATCTTCAAACATCTCATATGCTCCGTGTTGCTCAAAATGCTTTTGGAGCCCCGGTTCTAAGCTGTAAAGCATGCCGCACTGAACGAGGGAGTAATCATCAGCACGAGACTGCCAAGCATTCATAATGTCTTGGTTCTCTGGGACGGGAGCGTCACCTAGCGGTCCTTCTAGGACATATTATTTCCTGGCAGCTATGAGGATGATCCTCAGGTTCCGGACCCAGTCCGTATAGTTGCTGCCATCATCTTTCAGCTTGGTTTTCTCTAGGAACGCATTGAAGTTCATGTTGACATGAGTGTTGGCCATTTGATCTACAAGACATATTTGCAAAGGTTTTAGACTAAGTTCATGATAATTAAGTTCATCTAATCAAATTATTATAATGAACTCCCACTCAGATTAGACATCCCTCTAGTCATCTAAGTGTTACACGATCGGAGTCGACTAGGCCGCGTCCGATCATCACGTGAGACGGACTAGTCATCGTCGGTGAACATCTCCATGTTGATCGTATCTTCCATACGACTCGTGTTCGACCTTTCGGTCTCCGTGTTCCGAGGCCATGTTTGTACATGCTAGGCTCGTCAAGTTAACCCTAAGTGTTTTGCATGTGTAAAACTGTCTTACACCCGTTGTATGTGAACGTAAGGATCTATCACACCCGATCATCACGTGGTGCTTCGAAACGACGAACTTTAGCAACGGTGCACAGTTAGGGGAGAACACTTCTTGAAATTTTTGTAAGGGATCATCTTATTTACTACCGTCGTTCTAAGTAAACAAGATGCATAAACATAATAAACATCACATGCAATTATATAATAGTGACATGATATGGCCAATATCATATAGCTCCTTCGATCTCCATCTTCGGGGCTCCATGATCATCTTCGTCACCGGCATGACACCATGATCTCCATCATCGTGATCTCCATCATCGTGTCTTCATGAAGTTGTCACGCCAACGACTACTTCTACTTCTATGGCTAACGCGTTTAGCAATAAAGTAAAGTAATTTACATGGCGTTCTTCAATGACACGCAAGTCATACAAAAATAAAGACAACTCCTATGGCTCCTGCCGGTTGTCATACTCATCGACATGCAAGTCGTGATTCCTATTACAAGAACATGATCTCATACATCACAATATATCATTCATCATTCATCACAACTTCTGGCCATATCACATCACATGACAATTGCTGCAAAAACAAGTTAGACGTCCTCTAATTGTTGTTGCATCTTTTACGTGGCTGCAATTGGGTTCTAGCAAGAACGTTTTCTTACCTACGAATAACCACAACATGATCTTGTCAACTTCTATTTACCCTTCATAAGGACCCTTTTCATCGAATCCGCTTCAACTAAAGTGGGAGAGACAGACACCCGCCAGCCACCTTATGCAACTAGTGCATGTCAGTCGGTGGAACCGGTCTCACGTAAGCGTACGTGTAAGGTTGGTCCGGGCCGCTTCATCCCACAATGCCGCTGAAGCAAGATAGGGCTAGTAGCGGCAAGCAAGTTGACAAGATCTACGCCCACAACAAAATTGTGTTCTACTCATGCAATAGAGAACTACGCATAGACCTAGCTCATGATGCCACTGTTGGGGAACGTTGCAGAAAATTAAAAATTTTCCTACGGTTTCACCAAGATCCATCTATGAGTTCATCTAAGCAACGAGTCAAGGGAGTGAGTTTGCATCTACATACCACTTGTAGATCGAGTGCGGAAGCGTTCAAGGGGATGGTGATGATGGAGTCGTACTCGCCGTGATTCAGATCACCGATGACCAAGTGCTGAACGGACAGCACCTCCGCGTTCAACACACGTATGGTACGGACGATGTCTCCTCCGTCTTGATCCAGCAAGGAGGAAGGAGAGGTTGAGGAAGACAGCTCCAATGGCAGCACGACGGCGTGGTGTTGTTGGTGCAGCAGTACTCCGACAGGGCTTCGCCAAGCACGTATGGAGGAGGAGAGGTGTTGGGGAGGGGAGGGGCTACGCCTTGGCTTGTATGTTCAGCCCTCCCCTCACCCCTCTATTTATAGGGGAAGGGGCAAGGGGGGCCGGCCCCTCTAGATGGGATCTAGAGGGGGAGCGGCGGCCAGGGAGGGGGGACTTGCCCCCCAAGCAAGGGGGGCGCCCCCTCTAGGGTTCCCCCCCCCCCCAACCCTAGGCGCATGGGCCCAAGGGGGGGGCATGCCCAGCCCTCCAGGGGCTGGCTCCTTCCCCACGCAGCCCATGTGGCCCCCCCGGGAGGGGTGGCCCCTCCCGGTGGACCCTCGGAACCCTTCCGGTGGCCCCGGTACAATACCGATATGCCCCCGAAACCTTCCGGTGTCCGTATGACAACTTCCCATATATAAATCTTTACCTCCGGACCATTCCGGAACACCTCGTGACATCCGGGATCTCATCCGGGACTCCGAACAACATTCGGTAATCACATACAAGTCTTCCTAATAACCCTAGCATCACCGAACCTTAAGTGTGTAGACCCTACGGGTTCGGGAGACACGCAGACATGACCGAGACGGCTCTCAGGTCAATAACCAACAGCGGGATCTGGATACCCATGTTGGCTCCCACATGCTCCTCGATGATGTCATCGGATGAACCACGATGTCGAGGATTCAAGCAACCCCGTATACTATTCCCTTTGTCAATCGGTACGTTACAAGCCCGAGACTCGATCGTCGGTATCCCAATACCTCGTTCAGTCTCGTTACCGGCAAGTCACTTTACTCGTACCATAATGCATTATCCCGTGACCAAACACTTGGTCACTTTGAGCTCATTATGATGATGCATTACCGAGTGGGCCCAGAGATACCTCTCCGTCATACGGAGTGACAAATCCCAGTCTCGATCCGAGTAAACCCAACAGACACTTTCGAAGATACCTGTAGTGCACCTTTATAGTCACCCAGTTACGTTGTGATGTTTGGTACACCCAAAGCACTCCTACGGTATCCGGGAGTTACACGATCTCATGGTCTAAGGAAGAGATACTTGACATTGAAAAAGCTCTAGCAAAACGAACTACACGATCTTGTGCTATGCTTAGGATTGGGTCTTGTCCATCACATCATTCTCCTAATGATGTGATCCCGTTGTCAATGACATCTAATGTCCATAGTCAGGAAACCATGACTATCCGTTGACCAACGAGCTAGTCAACTAGAGGCTCACTAGGGACATGTTATGGTCTATGTATTCACACGTGTATTACGATTTCCGGATAATACAATTATAGCATGAATAAAAGACAATTATCGTGAACAAGGAAATATAATAATAATGCTTTTATTATTGCCTCTAGGGCATATTTCCAACAGTCTCCCACTTGCACTAGAGTCAGTAATCTAGTTACATTGTGATGAATCGAACACCCATAGAGTTCTGGTGTTGATCATGTTTTGCTCGCGGGAGAGGTTTAGTCAACGGATCTATGACATTCAGATCCGTATGTACTTTGCAAATATCTATGTCTCCATCTTGAACATTTTCACAGATGGAGTTGAAACGACGCTTGATGTGCCTGGTCTTCTTGTGAAACCTGGGCTCCTTGGCAAGGGCAATAGCTCCAGTGTTGTCACAGAAGAGTTTGATCGGCCCCGACGCATTGGGTATGACTCCTAGGTCGGTGATGAACTCCTTCACCCAAATTGCTTCATGCGCTGCCTCCGAGGCTGCCATGTACTTCGCTTCACATGTAGATCCCGCCACGACGCTCTGCTTGCAGCTGCACCAGCTTACTGCTCCACCATTCAACATATACACGTATCCGGTTTGTGACTTAGAGTCATCCAGATCTGTGTCGAAGCTAGCGTCGACGTAACCCTTTACGACGAGCTCTTCGTCACCTCCATAAACGAGAAACATGTCCTTCGTCCTTTTCAGGTACTTTAGGATATTCTTGACCGCTGTCCAGTGTTCCTTGCCGGGATTACTTTGGTACCTTCCTACAGACTGTACTGTTACTCTTGCATTCTTTACAGACTGTACTGTTTTGGCAGATTGCTGTTATGTTTGCATTGTTTGCATATGTTTGCTTGTTTAATGATTCTATTTGAGGATAGGAGTATTAAATATGCAGAGGCATTTAGTATTCAATGTTGAATAATAATGTTAGTGATTTGTTGCAGTAGAATATGATAAGGTTTTGCATTGGTTTATACTAACCGATCTCACGAGTTCTTGTTGAGTTTGTTGTGAATGAAGCTTTTGATAAAAAGAGAAACCATGATATGAGAGGAATTAAGGAGACACAAAAGTTCAATCTTGGGGATGCCCAAGGCACCCCAAGATAATATTTCAAGAAGTCTCAAGCATCTAAGCTTGGGGATGCCCCGGTAGGCATCCACCTTTCTTCTTCAACAATCATCGGTTAGTATCGGTTGAGCCTAAGTTTTTGCTTCTTCACATGAGTTGTGCTATCCTTGCATTGTAGTTTTCTTTAGCTTTGCTTGCTGTTTGAATGAAGTATCAAGATCTGAAATCCTTTATTGAGAGAGAGCCATACATGATTTAGAATTTTCTAGAATACTCTATGTGCTTCACTTATATCTTTTGAGCTTGATAGTTTTGCTCATAGTGCTTCACTTAAATCTTTTAGAGCACGGTGGTGGATTTGTTTTAAAGAAACTATTTGATCTCTCATGCTTCACTTAGATTATTTTGAGAGTCGTTATTAGCATGGTAATTTGCTTAATGATAATATACTTGGTATTCAAGATATGTGAAACTTTCTTTTGAGTGCGTTGAATACTAAGATAAGTTTGATGCTTGATAATTGTTTTGAGATATGGAGGTGATAATATCAAAGTCATGCTAGTTTGGTGATTGTGAATTTGAGAAATGCTTGTGTTGAAGTTTGTAAGTCCCGTAGCATGCACGTATGGTTAAAGTTGTGTAACAAATTTGAAACATGAAGTGCACCTGGCTTGTGCATCCTTATGAGTGGCGGTCGGGGACGAGCGATGGTCTTTTCCTACCAATCTATCCCCCTAGGAGCATGCGCGTAGTACTTGATTTTTGATGACTTCTAAATTTTTGCAATAAGTATATGAGTTTTTTTGACTAATGTTGAGTCCATGGATTATACGCACTTTTACCTTTCCGCCATTGCTAGCCTCGTCGGTACCGTGCATTGCCCTTTCTCACATTGAGAGTTGGCGCAAACTTCGCTGGTGCATCCAAACTCCGTGATACGATACGCTCTATCACACATAAACCTCCCTATATCTTCCTCAAAACAGCCACCATACCTACCTATTATGGCATTTCCATAGCCATTCCGAGATATATTGCCATGCAACTTTCCACCGTTCCGTTCATCATTATTATGACATACATTACTTTTGTCATACTGCCATTGCATGATCATGTAGTTGACATCGTATTTGTGGCAAAGCCACCATGCATTATTTTTCATACATGTCACTCTTGATTCATTGCACCATCCCGGTACACCGTCGGAGGCATTCATATAGAGTCATACCTTGTTCTAGTTTCGAGTTGTAATCCTCATGTTGTAATCAATAGAAGTGTAATGATCATCATTATTAGAGCATTGCCCAAATTAAAAAAAAGAGAAAGGCCAAAAAAAAGGAAGGCCCAAAAAAGAAGAAAAGAAAAGGGCAATGCTACTATCTCTTTTTCCAGACTTGTGCTTCAAAGTAGCACCATGTTCTTCATGTAGCGAGTCTCATATTTTGTGCTTCAAAGTAGCACCTCGTTCTTCATGTAGTGAGTCTCATATATTGTGCTTCAAAGTAGCACCATGTTTTTCATATAGTGAGTCTCATAAGTTGTCTTTTTCATACTAGTGGGAATTTTTCATTATAGAACTTGGCTTGTATATTCCTACGGTGGGCTTCCTCAAATGCCCTAGGTATTCATGAGCAAGCAAGTTGGATGCACACCCACTAGTTTTCTTTTGTTGAGCATTCATAGCTCTAGTGCATCCGTTGCATGGCAATCCCTACTCCTCATGTTGACATCAATTGATGGGCATCTCCATAGCCCGTTGATTATCCTCGTCAATGTGAGACTTTCTCCTTTTTTGTCTTCTCCACACAATCCCCATCATCATATTCTATTCCACCCATAGTGCTATATCCATGGCTCACGCTCATGTATTGCGTGAAAGTTGAAAAAGTTTGAGATTATTTAGGTATGAAACAATTGCTTGGCTTGTCATCGGGGGTATAGAAGTTGGGAATATCTTTGTGTAACAAAAATGAAGCATAGCCTAACTATATGATATTGTAGGGATGAACTTTCTTTTGCCATGTTATTTTGAGAAGACATGATTGCTTTGATTAGTATGCTTGAAGTATTTTTGTGTCAATATGAACTTTTGTCTTGAATCTTTCGGATCTGAATATTCATATCACAATTGAGAAGATTTACATTGAAATTATGCCAAAGTATCACTCCGCATCAAAAATTCTTTTTTTATCATTTACCTACTCGAGGACGAGCAGGAATTAAGCTTGGGGATGCTTGATACGTCTCCAACGTATCTATAATTTTTGATTGCTCCATGCTACTTTATCTACTGTTTTAGGCAATATTGGGATTTATTATCCACTTTTATATTATTTTTGGGACTAACCTATTAACCGGAGGCCCAGCCCAGATTTGCTTTATGCCTATTTCAGTGTTTCGAGGAAAAGGAATATCAGACGGAGTCAAAACGGAACGAAATCAACTGGAGAAGTTAATTTTGGAAGGAAACCAACCTGATGGGCTTGGAGTGCACTCCAGGGGAGCCCCGGGCTGTCCACGAGGGTGGAGGGCGCACCCCCCCTGGGCGCGCCCCCTGCCTCGTGGGACCCCCGTAGCTCCACCGACGTACTCCTTTCACCCGTATATACCGTCGTACCCTAAAACTTCCAGAACAAAACCGAGATAGGGAGTTCCGCCGCCGCCAAGCCTCCAAAGCCACGAAAAACCAACCAGGACCCTTTTCCGGCACCCTACCGGAGGGGGATCCCATCATCGGAGGCCATCTTCATCATCCCGGCGCTATCCATGACGAGGAGGGAGTAGTTCACCCTCGGGGCTGAGGGTATGTACCAGTAGCTATGTGTTTGATCTCTCTCTCTCTCTCTCGTGTTCTCTCTCGTGTTCCTCTATGGCACGATCTTGATGTATCCCGAGCTTTGCTATTGTAGTTGGATCTTATGATGTTTCTCCCCCTCTACTCTCTTGTGATGAATTGAGTTTCCCCTTTGAAGTTATTTTATCGGATTGAGTCTTTTATGAGAACACTTGATGTATGTTTTGCCGTGATTATCTATGGTGACAATGGGATATCATGTGCCACTTGATGTATGTTTTGGTGACCAACTTGCGGGTTCCACCCATGAACCTATGCATAGGGGTTGGCACACGTTCTTGACTCTCCGGTAGTAGCTTTGGGGCACTCTTTGAAGTACTTTTATGTTGGTTGGATGAATCTGAGATTGTGTGATGCATATCGTATAATCATGCCCACAGATACTTGAGGTGACAATGGAGTATCTAGGTGACATTAGGGTTTTGGTTGATTTGTGTCTTAAGGTGTTATTCTAGTACGAACTCTTTTATAGATCGATCCGAAAGAATAACTTTGAGGTGGTTTCGTACCCTACCATAATCTCTACGTTTGTTCTCCGCTATTAGTGTCTTTGGAGTGACTCTTTGTTGCATGTTGAGGGCTTGTTATATGATCTATCTATGTTATTATTGTTGAGAGAACTTGCACTAGTGAAAGTATGAACCCTAGGCCTTGTTTCCTATCATTGCAATACCGTTTACGCTCACTTTTACCACTTGCTACCTTGCTGTTTTTATTATTTCAGATTACAAAAACCTATATCTACTATCTATTTTGCACTTGTATCACCATCTCTTCGCCAAACTAGTGCACCTATACAATTTACCATTGTATTGGGTGTGTTGGGGACACAAGAGACTCTTTGTTATTTGGTTGCAGGGTTGCTTGAGAGAGACCATCTTCATCCTACGCCTCCTATGGATTGATAAACCTTAGGTCATCCACTTGAGGGAAGTTTGCTACTATCCTACAAACATGTGCACTTGCAGGCCCAACAACGTCTACAAGAAGAAGGTTGTGTAGTAGACATCACCAGGATCAAATTTGAGTGACTACCAAGTCACTGAAATATCCTCACAGTAGCATGGGTCTGGGTGGCATTGCCGGTAGAAAATTAACATCACTATAGCTGTACCATGACTCATGCTTCATGTTCTGAAGCTTGGTCATGATATCTGATATGATAGTGTGTCACATGAGTCATGATATATGATATGTTGTACTGCTGTGGTAGCCTAATCTCAGCATTCTATTTTGTTGGAGTAATTTCCAAAGACACATCTCAGCATTATATTTTCTTATCTCTCTTAGAGTAAAAACATCTCAGCACTGTCGAGTGACACTGATAGGGACACATATAACAACAATCTTTGCCTCAGGGAAGAAGTGCTACCCACCTCATTTATTCAATATGGGATAGCATAGCATACACAAAAACAACCTCTACATGGAACCCTCTTCCTGGCTAACTAGTTTCAGCCAGTACATCACTTCATATCTGTGTTCCTTTCTACAATTAGTCTTCAAACGGACCAGTTATAACAAACGTGTCTGCTATTCTTTTTAGTGTAGTTCTCTTTACTCTGTTCCTAATGATTGTCATGTATGAATGTGTTGCAGGCTTCTTGCATACCATATTCTCGTGGGTGGGTGCAGCGAGGGGCTGGGCAAGCGCGGTGCACAGTGGATGGAGGTCATCTCGTGGGAGCCCAGGGCGTTCGACTACCACAACTTCCTGGTAATCACTGCTGCTGCTGCCCACTCTGCCTTCCCTTCAACACCCATAATCACTGCTACTGCCGCCATGGTTCATTCGGTCCTACACCTGCTCACGCATGCACACTGTCCCGTGTTTGTGGGAAGCTAGTTTTGTTAGGTAGTCCATCGATGATGTATGGGTTTCTGTTTGTAATCTGCACTGATGGCTGATACTTAAGGAGCAAGTCCATGTGCAGTTTCAGACTTGTGTAGATTCTGCGCAAGGAAATGCGCGATTCGTTCAGTCTTGAAGATCATCTCGCATAACAGAAACTGTGTTGACTCCTTCTGGGCATGCTAGATTATTGTGTGCAACAACAAATTATTGTCCTTGTTTTGATTTCCTTCCTGTCAAGTTCATCCTTTAGGGCTAGTACTAGTGGCACATCAGTTTGATTGACGAAAAACAACAGCCTCTGCTTAACATTAAATCTAGTCAACACTACTAATAATCTGTCATTGGAGGATATGCTACAGCAATGCAGCAATTTGAATTGATATTCACACTTGTCTTGTTGTATGCAATTGAAACATGCCCATATAAAAGAAGTCTGTTCCATGCAACATTTTTACTGTTTTACTCAACTTGTTTTTGTAGTTACTTGATACATATTACATCCGTCCCATAATAAACCATCAAATGTACTCTTGGGAGGAATAAACATCTTTTTTAGAACATGGGTTGAAGCAGATTGTACTTGCCTAAGGAGAATATGAAAACAAGATATTCTATTTGCTAATATGAAGATAGCATTGTGTTTAATCCAGTACTGATGATTGTTTTCATTCTCATATAAATTTGTTAATGATGGTGATTTTGTACTAGCATATAAACTTGTTTTTGTTGTCACTTGATACATACTTAGCTTGTACTTGAAGTTGTGGGTTAATGCTGGTAATTTCGTTCTACTTGTATGCATTGGTACCCCATCATCAAGTGCACAGATGCAATAGTGGCAAGAAGATCATGGTCGTGTGCATCATCAAGCACACCATGGCGAGCATCCACCTCCTCACAGTGGCAAGAAGAGCAGGTGCCTAGTTTATAATTGCTGTCGAAGGAGCTCCATGCTAAAGAACATAACACTTGTAGAACTTGTGGAGCATGTAACTGTGACTTCCACTATTGTATGTTAGAGTTATTTGTACAACTTGCTACACTTGTTGAAGAACATAACACTTGTAGAGCTTGCAAAGTGTATGTTAGAGTTATTTGTACAGCAACAACTCTGTATTGACAGCAGCAACACTGACTGGTAATATTTAAAGTATTTTGTGTGTTTTCTGTGCCAATTTAAATATTGTGTATTTATTTACGTTAAATTGGAAAATTAAGAATGTGACCCTTACAAAAAAAGAAAAAAAATGAAACTGTTGAGACAAAAAGGCCATGGGCCAAAAAATAAAAAGGCTGCAATGAAGGCCATGGGCCAAAAATAAAAAAGGCTGCAATGTTGGACTTAGTCCATTAAGCTGACAAAAATTCACAGGAAAAAAATATAAATGGGCTGAATTAATGGGCTCGGCCCATATAAACACCAAATTGGACCGAGCTGATTCTTGTGCCACATCAGATTGCCACGTCGGATGCCTACGTGGCCTGGGGAGGCTGCTAGTGACCAAAACGAAATAGTAGACATATTTTGGTCGTAAACATCTACGACCTTCTCACAGTTTACGACGGCCAGTTTTTGACCTTCTGTTTTTGGTCACAAAAAGGTCGCAAATGGAAAATAATGACCTTTCAATGACCAATAGTCAAGGTCATAAGTTGACATATTTCTTGTAGTGCAAATGGGTCCCCGAAGGTTACCACATAAACTGAGTCGCAACCCTTACCTACACACAAAACCAACATGCCACATAAATAGAGTGCACAGAAGCGTTATTGGATCGAGAGTCTGTGTATAAATTGAAGCCTATGTGGAAATGATCACTCTGCATTGTTTGAAATCGAGTGAGTCATCTAGGATTCTAGGTGTGCATTTTCAAAGAAAATTACTAAATGAACTTCATCGTCGGTTGGTTTGCTTTTGCCTTAATGTGGATGCAACAATCTTCTAGCTTCGTTGAGTTCGGTAGTTGGTGTAGTGGCGCGAGATCATTTGGGCAAATGTCTGATGGGTTGTCGTCAGGATTTTCATGGTATCACTACACCGGAGTTTGCAGGAGCTCTTCGTTGTGTTGTTACTCTTGCACTCGATGAAAGTCTCCACAAGATGATTCCGCAATTTGATTGTTTGACGCTGATCAAGAAAGTGAATGCTAATGAGAGGGGCCACTCCATCACCAGACCTTTTGTAGTTGATATAAAATGTTTTGTTTTGATTTTGTTTTTTCATGCATGTTGTTCTGCTAGGTGTTGCTCATCTGTTGGTGTGGGAGAGCGAGCTTGTTGCTTACTCGGCTTTTCAACTATGCATTCCTGCTTGTACCTAGAGCTTGTTGCACACAGGAGGAAGCTCGCACCTAGACCAATGCGGGTGCTAGAGGCCTTAGCAACATTATACATGTAACCTAATCCCCTTGTACCTAAGGCTGAGCAACCCCTTCTCTTCATGCTCACTAGCACCATCGTAAGCACCTCTAGTGTACTCGCTTTACGATGGTTGCTATCATGTACTTCCTCTGTTTTTAAATATAAGTCTTTGGAGAGATTCTACTATGAACTACATGCAGAGCAAAATAAGTGAATCTACATTTTAAAATGCATCTACATACATCTGTATGTGGTTCATAGTGAAATCTCTATAAAGACTTATATTTAAGAACGGAGGGAGTATTTTCATGCCTCTATTAATAGAATGATATGCATCCTGTGTATTCACGAAAGACAAACAATGTATTCCTACTTGTAGTCAGGAGGTTGCGAACGCTGAAGTTTGTATGTATGAGCCCGACTTGATCCAATAGTTACTCCCTTTGTTTCTGAATGTAAGTCTTTTAAGATATTCCACTACAAATTATATACGGATGTATATAGACATAGTTTAGAGTGTAGTTCACTCATATTGCTCCGTATGTACTCCCTCCGTTCCTAAATATTTGTCTTTTTAAGATTTCAAATGGATTATCACATACGGATATATATAGACATATTTTAGAGTGTAGATTCACTCATTTTGCTTTGTATGTAGTCACTTGTTGAAATCTCTAGAAAGACAAATATTTAGGAACGGAGGGATTAATTCATAGTGGAATATCTAAAAGACTTATATTTAAGAACGGAGGGAGTAGAAAAGAAAGAAAGAAAAAGACCAACCGTCTCTGCACCAAAGTCCAAACCAGCTCGCGGCAAACATGGCATCAGCCCCCGTTGTCTTTCGCAGACCGAACCAAACCTGGGGGCTGGGGCCATGCCAAACACCACCGCGTCACGGCACTCAAATACGTTGCGAAAAACGAACCCAATTCCTCTCGGTCACACGTCTGACGCTGCTCAGTGCTCTAGGTGTATCGCCTGACCCCATGATGAGCGCCAAGCTCGGCGCGGCGACGCCGTCCGTGCTCCTCCCGCCCTCCCCTCGGTTCCACGGCGTCCGCCCCTCCCCCACCGCCGCGTCATGCCTCGCCGACACCGGCACCGGCCCGCCTCTAAGCGCGGGACCGGACCAAGAGCACTCTGGCGCGCCCGGGCAAGAGGAGGCGGCGGTCTCCTCCCCCTCCCAGCCGCGCTCGCGCGCGAGCTCGCAGCTGAGCCACTGGTCCCGCGCGCGCGCTCTCCGGTCCGGGCGGAGGCTGGAGCTGCCGGTCATACGGGCGAGCGCGGCGCTCGAGGTGCCGACCAAGTCGCCGCCGCCCACCGAGCAGGAGGGCGCAGCGACGGAGGACGACGACGATGGCGACGAGGCGGTTGGGGTCGGAAGCGAGGCAGCGGGGAACTCGATCTACATGGTGTCGGACGGGACGGGTTCGACGCTGGAGCACTCGGTGAATGCCGTGCTCGGGCAATTCGAGCACTGCCTCGTCGACCGCCGCTGTGCCACAAGCACCCACCTGTTTTCTGGGGTAAGAGATCCATCATTTTCGCTGCCATCTATTATCTCAATTCGTGACAATAGATTTTGATCCCCGCGCTCCAGTCCAGTGCAACGCCTGGTTTCCGGAAAATGCTTTTGTGCTTTGCTACATATAGGTATTAGGTAGTCACTTCGCGATGACAACTTGACAGACAAAATAATACTAACTTAAAATGCCCGAAATAAATAGAGTTCAAATTTAGAGATGAAATCGAACATTTTATGGGCATACCAGGGCAACCCTGCAACTTTGCTTTGTGATTAATTTCATAATTTGTGCACCGACATTATGTCTTTTCAGACTGATTACTGTTATACCTGTAGCTTGCATTCCCCTAAGCAATGTCAGAGTGGTTTAATTGGGGATACTTTGGTTCATCCTTACATTTAAGGTTTGCCTCTGAATTTCAGTGCTGGGGGATTACTTGGGCTAACATGACACTATCATGTACTCCCTCCGTTCCTAAATATAAGTCTTTCTAGGGATTCAAATATGGACTACATATGGAGCAAAATGAGTGAATCTACACTCTAAACTACGTCTATATACATCCATACGTAGTCCATAGTGAAATCTCTAGAAAGACTTATATTTAGGAACGGAGGAAGTATTCGAGAATGAAAGCTACAATATCAATCTTACTCTGCAAAAGTTGGTATTGCCCATGAATTACGCTAATACTAAGAAGAAGAAAAGCCTGTCGCATGTTCCAATGGAGGAAAAAACCATCACAGATGAATTACGCAATAGATCTTTTTAACATATTTTATTTGACAAATAAAAATGGACCATGCAGTTGAATAAGGCTGAATATTATGTGTAAATTGAGAACTGTACAGTTGCTTCATGCATATCTATATGTTCTATTTGTGCAAATTGATATTCGCCACTCATTACACCAGGTAGATGGGATGTTCTGACATGGTCAAAATAGTGCCAATTGGCTATACTATTTTGTTTTACGTGTTTGCTTGGATTGGATCATTTTATTGAACAAAATCAGTCAGTTGATTGTAGTCTTAGTTCAGAAACTGTTATTTGACACTATTCACCCATGCTTAGCACAAGCATGGGCTAAGAAAAAGTTAATTGCACATCACTTGTTGGAAGTAATCAGCATCTCTTACACATTGCTTCTAATTTTCTTTAGATTGATGACATGGATAACCTTATTGAGATAGTAAGGCAAGCAGCAAAAGAAGGAGCATTGCTTCTATATACCCTTGCCGATCCTTCAATGGCCGAGGCAACTAAGAAGGCTTGTGATTTATGGGGTGTTCCATCTACCGATGTTCTTCGTCCTACTATTGACGCGATAGCTTCTCATATTGGTGTTGCTCCATCTGGTATTTCACGAAGCTCTGCTAGCCGAAAGGGTCAACTTTCTGAGGATTACTTCCAACGAATTGAAGCGATTGATTTTACCATCAAACAAGATGATGGCGCTCAGCCACAGAACCTTGCCCGTGCACACATTGTGCTTGTTGGTGTTTCACGTACTGGGAAAACACCATTGTCAATTTATCTAGCACAAAAAGGGTACAAAGTGGCAAACGTCCCAATTGTGATGGGTATTGATCTTCCAAAGGCCCTATTTGAGACCGACCAGGATAAGATCTTTGGGTTGACGATAAACCCCGTGGTTCTTCAGGCAATCAGAAAGACGAGAGCAAACACTCTAGGATTTCATGGGCAGAAGAGCAATTATGCTGAAATGGAGCATGTGAGGCAGGAGCTCGACCATGCAAATCAAATTTTTGTTCGGCACCCAACATGGCCAGTGATCCGTAAGATCAGTTTCATCGTCTTTAATGGAGAGCTAGTTTGTTTTTTCTCACGCTATAACCATATATTTTTCGTGCAGAGGTCACTGGAAAAGCCGTAGAGGAAACGGCTGCTGTCATTGTTAGAATATATCATGACAGGAAACAGAAGTGCTCCATGCCACGCATATCAAAACGGTACTAGCACCATGTTCTATCCATTCTACTGCGCCTTGTAAAGTATGAGTGCTTTGATAAGCGCCATGTCAGCAGTACCTTAGCCGACTTTCTTATTATTAGCTCTTACCATCTTGCTTTCTGTGACCACTGACCACCTTCTAGGTGGCTTCTGTATCTGAAAGATAACGAGTTCACAGTATAGTGCAGCAGGAAATAAATGTATAATTCGTTCTCTAGTTTTTCATTCCTTAAATTATTTTCAGTTATTGAACTATTCTTAGTCTGTTAAGTAAATTGTAGGTTGAACTGAGTTTGTTAGAAAAATGAAATGAAAAATCAGCGCAATATATTTCTTGCAAAAAATAGGACTCTCTGTCAGTATAAAATGGTTAGATGTGGACCATAATGTCCTTATCCTCCTGAAAAAGCTCTGCTAAGACAGGGTGCATGGGACATCACAACGATTTGTCCTCCTAAGCTTGATCACTAGAATCATTTGTGCAAGGATGTGTTCACTCTTACATTCGATATGAAGGCCATATAAAAGTAATTTCAGTAAGATCATGAACTAGCAATATTTTTACTCTTCTTTTGATCTTCATTTCCTTTGTTTATTTATTGTTTTCATTATGAGGTTTCTTCAAATTTGACAACCCTTGTTTTTTGGAAGTATGCTGCCTTCTACTTTGTGGTTGCCGGTTGAAGTACACGTCTTATCTTGTGCATTCGTGGTTGAAAGTACTCCCTCTGTAAACTAATATAAGAGCGTTTAGATCTCTATTTTAGTATTCTAAACGCTCTTATATTAGTTTACGGAGGGAGTAGATGATAAATTTCTGACCAGATGTGCTTCTACAAAAATGTAGCTTCTCTTTCAAACCAGGGCCACCTTGAATCAGACCTGTGGTAACAGAAGTCTGGTTGAGCTGATCAGGAATCTGGCTATATGGTAGCTGCAGCAGCTCAAGGGCTGACTAAAAGACTCCTTAGATAATCCTTGTTTGGTGGTACTTGATATCCTGTTTCTTTTTGATACAAAGTGAAGATAAATTTGGAAGGCGCTACTTTCAATCAACAAATACTCCTGACATAATCCTTGTTTAAAACCGAGACCAGCCAGGACTAGCACTTGGCGGCATATTTTGATAGGAGGAGCAACCACGAGCACACCGCGTAGAGTCCAGGACTCGGAACGCGGGTGGGCTGCGAGCGCATGCGCACTGCTAGCCAACAGTCTCACAGAATCCTTGTTGTGGTTCTTGTTATCTTGTTTCCATTTGGTACAAAGTTCAAATTGAATTTTTTAAGACTGTCTCTGGAATCAACAAACTGCCTCCTGCTCACTTTGTATCCTGCAAAAGGGTTTCAAGCCCATGGCAGCTGTAGCTATCGTCCAACCACATGTTTTTTTCTGAAATATCCTGGATATGCTCCAGGATGTTTTCATTGCACCGCGAGTATGATGCTTAGCTGGGGTCCTGAATTTGTATGCATTGAAATGAATATCTCAAGGAATATGTTTATGTTCTTGCAGGGTAGCTCCAATTCGAGTCTACGGTTCTTTGTCAGAGATGGTTAACACTCCTGTTGAGCCTGAAAAGGTATTGGCTATGGATGTATGAATGTGTTCTGCAGCAGCGAAGCGAAATCAGAAATTATAGAGCCTACTATCCTGTACTTGTGTGTCTCAACTCCGCGATTAGACTATAGTCATTGTGCATAGAAAATAAGAGGGGCCATGTCAAAACTGCTCTTCATTTAAATCATCATAGCCTGTGCTGTCATGTGTTGGTTGTTCATTGGTTTAGTTTTCCTTTCAAGTCAAGCACCCATGTCATGTACAACCTCTTCTAGGAATGACCCAGGCAAAGACAATTATTCCAAAAACATCAGTGTATATTTGTGTATGCTTATGTGTGCAGTATGTGTAAGGGGGGAAACCCTATCGCCGTCGCACCAAAGCGACTTGTATTCTTTTGAACAATGAGAACAGAAAAAAGGGGGCAATAACAGAAGAAACCAGAATAGAAAGGGTGAACTGCCATCACAAACTTCTCCATCAGGGCATCAACCGGCCTAATCTCTTCGCTGCCGTCTGCTATGTATTCTGCTGTGCCTTCCCATAGCACCACACGATTTTCACCCGAATTCTGGTAAATATCAGTCCCCGTCACAATCTCTACAGACCACACGTTGAAAACCCTGTGCTGTGATGAACACGCGAAAATCTCTTTGCGCTATGAGCCTGGTGTTTCACCGTGCATTGCTGTCGGCTCCTGTGCCGCTCCCGGCGCTGTCCATCTTGTTCATGGAAAGGGTGAAGTAGAGCAGGATCAAGGTCCCCACGCTGGACCTGCATAAACAAGAAGAAGGAAAAATCAGTTGGGGCTCAGATATTAACACTGGAGAAGACCCTGCTGACCAACGAACGTTACTCCTGACACCTTTTTGTTACTCCCTCCGTTCGAAAATACTTGTCATCAAAATGGATAAAAGAATGGATAAAAGAAGATGTATCTAGAACTAAAATACATCTAGATACATCTTCTTTTATCCATTTTGATGACAAGTATTTCCGGACGGAGGGAGTATCTGTTACAGCTATGCTCTGGGTGCAAACACTACTCCAGCCAGAGCAGAGCAGTCACACTACTCACTGGAGTACCACGTGTGAATGAATTAAAACCAATTCAGAAACAAATACTAAACTAGGCTACTCCAGATCAACAGAACCTTTTCTCCCCTTCTCCGCGACGGCTAGGGCGAATACTCCCTTCTAGGATCCGGATGCCTCCGTTCCGGCTAGTAGTTTAGTTTGGATAATCTATAGTCCCTGCATGAACACGCTGTTTCTTTGAATTTATCTTTCGGGCTCGATCCTCCTCAAGTTTGTCCATCTGGACATGGTGGACGGAGCTCCAGCATAGATTTCTCTAGTCTCTCTGGTCGTCGAGGTTGAAATTTCTCGTCATGTGTGATGGCAAGATTTGGTGTGACTTCAGATATATTAAAGGGTTCAATAGTGACACATGCACAGAAACTTTCCGGTTGTTATCTACAAGGACAAGCTGGCTTTGCATTGAAGCGGCAAGAGCAATGCGAAGCGGGTTGTTCCGGCGGTTTTAGTAGTCGTACGATGGTCTGGGGGGTCTCAATGTAGTAAATTTATATTATTTTTAAGGTGCCTTGTAACTTTTATAATCTATCTGCATCCTTCTAAAAATACTAGCAGTACTAAATTGGCTGGTTGTTGGTCGATCGCCCTCTCTCGTCTCTCGATCACCGTGGCGTAGGCGAAGGTGCCAACCAGTTGTGCAACGGGGACTTGGCAACGAGAAACCACGGCCGTTCTTGCGCAGGATTTCCGCACGCAGCGCACGCAGGAGGTGCACCATCACCGTTCGGGAAGGACCCGTCTTAGACGCTGCGAATTATTGCCGATAATGATCCCACGATCGGCTCCCTTCAAGCAGGAAGAGAGCCGTCGCGTCAGATCCGATTAGTTGCATTTGCTAGGTCCGGTTGATGTGCCTGTCGCCACAAGACGCCAACAGGATTCGCTTTGCGTACTACAACTGCCAGTGAACTTGCAAGGTACACTGACTGAATGCTTAACAGCTCCGCCTAATGATGGTTCGTGTTGTCCATGAATGGCAATGAAGCACGGCGGGTTTGGGGGGCAAAAAGTCGCCAGCGGCGACGACAAATGAGAGCGTACTGCCACTGATCCATCACCCCTAAGTCGCCTAACATGTCCCAGAGAATAAATTTCATTTCAAAGTGAAACGTGTGCGTATTACTACAGAAGAGAGGAGCCTGCAACACTGCCTAGTTCTACTAGTTGACACTTTTGACACTCTGCTGCCGGCTGGTTCTGTGATTGGATCTAAGCAGCAGCAAAAATAAACCAAGGGACGGGGAAGGGGAAGGGAGAAGATTCTTACAGCGTGGCGAAGAGGAAGACGACCCTTCGGGGATCCAGCCACGGCGCCGGACGCCGCCCCAGCCGCCTGGACTTCCCTCCCGGCGTTCCGACGCCCCCCGGCGTGTTCACCAGCCGGTGCCCGTTCAGCATCTCGTCGGCGGCCGCCACGTGGACCAAGAGCGGGGACAGCGGCGGCCTCTCGCCCGTCCCTACCCCGCCTCCTGCACACAAACGGATCAAACCCAACGTCAGTCCCGTTCGTCGTCAGAACTCCAAAGTGTGCAGTTAACGTCAGTGTCACTGGTCAGGAACTGGAGTAGCAATTGAGTCGTAATTTCGTGAAATACAACAAGAAGAAAAAACAGAATTTTTGGTCCTAATTGCGAAGGCAGATTATCAACTGGGCAGGCTAACCTGTGGTGCCAGTGGCGGCGTCGCCGTCGGCCTGCTTCCTTTCTGACCCCTTCCGCGAGAGCGACCTCACCACCCTCTGTTCCGTTCACAGCACAATTAGAGATAGGGATAGTATCAAACTCTAGGACGACGGCCTAAAGAAATCTGGACGCGGATATCGCCGTCGTCCGCCGGCCAGCTTCGCACAGACTTACAGGTGTCCTCGGGGTCGAGGCCGGCGGCGCTGCCGGCGTCGTTTCCGGGCCATCGCCGGCGAGCGACGAGAGGGCGGCCACGTCGAGGGCGATGAACCCACCGGTCCCGGCGGCGTGGCCGGCGTCCGAGCTCGACTGCGCAAGAACCTAAAAAAGAAGCAGAAGTGTTATTGTCCTGTAAGCAAGAACCTATCTACCGGCGATGAAACCGAAGTTCTTCAACCAAACAAAGAGATATTCATCACAGCCTAAAAAGGGCAAGCGACTTCATGCGCCGTCGCCGTGGAAGATCCAAATCGATTCCAGTTGGCCGGGGCAAGCAAGAACACCGTGCGGCAACTAGAGCCGATTGACGGACAGAAGATTGGACGGGAAGAGACTTACGGGATGGTTGGAGGCGGCGTCCCCCATGCCTTGGTGACGTTCGGCGTGCACGCAGACGCAGCTGCCTCCCGCAGGAGTATGTCTTCTCTTTTGTTGTATCTGAGTGAGTTATGGTAGCCCCTCGGGAAGGCGGAGAATTGAATGGCGGAATACTACAAAAACGAGGAACCGGAGGGAAAGGACCGTCACTTTGCTCTTTTTGTTGAGGACCAAAGATTAGATTCTCTCTCTGCCCGCGAGCATGGAGAGAAGATGATGTTCACAGTACAGCTTCGCTTCTCTTATATATACTGCTGGATTTTTTGTGGGCACCCACGGACGGAATAGATTGGTAGTAAGATTTTATTACGTCCTGTTCGATTTATAAAATTACACCAGTAGTACTAGTATATCTCTTGTGGGGTCCATCTAGGTCTCAATAGATTGGTAGTAAGATTTTATTACGTCCTGCTCGATTTATAAAATTTAGAATCGATTTTATAAAAGTGTAATTTTAGTATAGTGAAAATTTTAACCTGTTTATTTCTCTTATTAATTATATACAGTTCTTGTGCATGGTTCCAATTTTTCCCCATACAATGCGCATTGAAAATAAAAGTTCCAGCGATACATCATGCCAGGGTTTTACTACATCACCATACATCCGATTAGTTGTATTTTCTTGCTAATCAAAGTGGCCAATATATAACTACCACCGTAAGCAAAGACATGGCCGGTATATAATTATCACCCTAAGCACATATAAATGGCCGATAGAGTGTTGGCATCGTCTTTAGAGCAAAGTCTTGCAAGTCATTTTTCGACGAGCCAGCTTTGCTGAAAAACTGGGGGTATGTGTTGACACCGGATTTTGGCATGGCACAAAACCTAATCAAGATGATGTCAAATGAAAAAAGTTTGAACATGAAAGTTATCTGTCTCGTTGAAACGGACAATTTTGATATAAAAATCGTCCAAGTCCAAGGTCATATGCAAAAGTTACTACCAAAAACTGCACGCTGCAGCACTATATGGCCGGATCATCCGGGCTAGGACCTAGATCATCCGTTTAGAGGCCGAACGAACGACTAAGGCAACATAAGGTTGACAATGAAACCGGGTGATCTGGGACCAGTCCCGGATGATCCGGGTGGAGGCCGACAATCTGGACAAATGTCCGAACGCCCGGACAACTTTTTCTCCTGTACATGTTAGAAAACAGCCCGAAACCCCATCAAGATGACCTCAAATCGAAAGTCTTCAACATGAAAGTTGTATGGCTCCTCGAAAAATCTTGTGCTATAAAAATCGTCTTACTCGGAGATCGTATGCAAAAGTTACAACCTGATCAATGTGCTGCTATCAGAAAGCTGGGCTTGGTCGGATCATCTGGGCCTCCAGCCGGACATCCGACCCGGAGGTCGTGAACCGTGTTTGGTTAGATTTTGATGATCTGGACAACAAGGCAACTCCTTTTCTTGTATGGAAGTCCATCCGTCTCTTATATAGACAAGAGGTGACGACCGATTGAAAAACAACACACAGTCAAACAAATCCATCTATCAGTTTTTATCTTTTACCTTCTCTCTTTGCTCTTCTTTTCGTTCTTCGTTTGTTCTTTGTGAAGGAAGGCAACGATCCACGAGGCCCTAGGGGCGATCAGGTCGACCTAGGGCAACCCATAGCCGCCGCACGTCATGACGGGATCCCTCCCGGATGTATGGGGTTTTGGGTCTACAAAAGCGCCCGTCGAATTGTGTGTGTATCGTTTTTGGCCGGGTCTCCTTCGACGTGAGCTGCGGTGCATCACCCAGGCGTCGAGGGTACACGATGATGTGTTCGCGTGTGAACACTAGCTTATTCGCAGCAACGTTCGTGCGAAACTTTATACTCTTGCCATGCTTGCTTGAAATGTATTGTGAATGCTTAAACTTGTGCTAAAACTCCACCTCAACTTGAAAAACTTAAAAACGGCTACTTTTGCTTGTTGAGTGTCTAATCAACCCCCCTCTAGACACCTCTTCTCGATCACTTTCAATTGGTATCAGAGCATTGGTCTCCGTTGCTTTGGTTTAATCACCATTGGAGGAAGATAGATGAGTCTACGATTGGGAGTATTAGATGTAGAGCGCCTATGCTTGATGGAGAGGTCTATAATGATTGAAAAAATGAGATGCTTGAGATTTTCAATAAATATCAATTGAACAAGTACATCACTAGCCCTTGTGCACTCCTTGTTGATCCATTGCATCCTACCCTTGATGAGTCCCTTGACATGATTCACAATCTTAGAACTATCAATCTTATCATTAGAGGATTGCCTAGAAATTTGATTGTATGCTTACCTACTCCTGGATGTGCTTACACCATATGGAGATATCTTGAGGAACGCTTCCAGACTGTTCCTTGAAAATTTTAGATGAGATTCTTCAAAAATCCATTGCTTTAAATAAGATGAATCCTAATGATCCTAAGTTTGGTGATTGTCTATTTGAGCTTCGTAACCTTATGCGTGCCAAATGAGATGTTGGAATCATTAGTAACATCATCTCTGAAGTCATTAGAATTCATAAAGATGCACATTGTCATGATCATAAATCTAATGAATCACTCTCTCTAGGTGATGATCAATCACGAGACGATGTTGAACATGGGTACCATGATGAGGATGATGATAGTGACCTTGATCTCGACGAGTCTATGAGACACTTTGGTCTTATGGCTAACCTTCGTGGCTACATGGTTGGAGGAAAGGAATGGGTTCTTGATAGTGGATGTACCGATCACATGACCGGAGACAAGGATATCTTTTGTGAGCTTGCTGAAAACGACGGCCATCAAAAGTATGTAACTTTTGGTGATAACTCAAAGGATAAGGTGGTTGGCCTTGGTAAGGTGGCCATCTCAGATGACAGCCCCATACAAAATGTTATGCTCATTGAATCTCTTGGCTATAATTTACTTTCCGTATCTAGAATAGCCGATTTCGGTTTCAATGTCCTATTTAGTGAAGTAGATTGCCAAGTGTTTCGAAGAGATAATCATAATATGGTCTTTACCGGTATACATAGAGGTGATCTATACATTGTTGATTTCACTAAAAAGGCTCAACCTAGAACTTGCTTAATTGCTAAATCTTCTAAAAGTTGGTTGTGTCATAGAAGGTTAGGTCGCGTGGGCATGTGAAATCTTGATAAGCTTATTAAAGGTGATCATATCCTTGGTGTTAAAGATGTTATATTTGACAAGGACAGACTTTGCAGTGCTTGTCAAGCAGGAAAACAAGTTGGAGGAAGTCATCCCATGAAGAACATCATGACCACGAGAAGACCACTCGAGTTGCTTCATGGGATCTTTTTGGTCCCCACGCCTACAAGAGTCTCGGTGGTAACTCTTTCAGATTGGTCATTGTTGATGATTTTTCAAGATTTACGTGGGTGCTCTTTCTTGATGATAAATCGCAGGTCCAAAAGATCTTCAAGAACTTCGCTAGGAAGACCCAAAATCAATTTGAAGTGAAGATCAAGAAGGTTCGCAACGACAACGGAACGGAGTTCAAGAACGCCAACGTGGACACTTTTATTGATGAAGAAGGGATTTCACATGAGTTCTCGGCTACATACACGCCTCAAAAAAATGGAGTTGTTGAGAGGAAGAACCGAACTCTTATTGAGATGGAGAGAACGATGCTTGATGAGTACAAGACGCCAAAACACTTTTGGGCGGAAGCGGTTGAGACAGCTTGTCATGCAACAAATCGTCTATATCTTCACAAGCTACTCGGCAAGACGGCATGTGAGATCTCACCGGTAACAAACCCCAAGTTGGATACTTTCGAGTATTTGGCTCAAACTGTTATATTCTTGATAAGCATCGTCATTCAAAACTTGCTCCTAAATCTCATGAAGGTTTCCTACTCGGTTATGGCTCAAACTCTCACACTTACCATGTCTACAACAATTTCACCCGAAAGGTTGAAGAGACGGTAGATGTGAAGTTTGATGAATCTAACGGCTCCCAAGTAGAGCAATTGCTAATTGATGTAGGTGACAAAGACCCTTCAGAAGCAATACAAGACTTGTCTATTGGCAAGATTCGCCCAACGGAGGTGAAGGAGAGTACCTCGTCCGTCCAAGTGGAAGCCTCAACTTCACGCCAAGGTGAACCACAAGTCAACTTGGAGGCATCCACAAGTGGAACACATCAAGATGATGGAAACAAGGATGTACAACAAGATGAACCTCATCGAGCTCCTTCTCCACCTCCGCAAGAGAACAACAAGCCAACGACAATGAAGAAAGACAAGAGGAAGAACAAGACAATGAAGAGGATGTTCCACCCCGACCCAAACAAAAGCTCTCACGAGTTCGAGCAAGAGTCTCAAGAGATCATACGTCGAACAAATCTTCGATGATATTCAAACTGGGAGAATTACTCACTTTAAAACTTGTTTGGCTGACTTTTGTCAGCATTACTCATTCATTTCTAGTATTGAACCTATGAAGGTTGAAGAAGCTCTTGATGATCCGGATTGGGTGAACGCTATGCATGAAGAGATACACAATTTTGAGAGGAATCAAATATGGATGTTGGTTGAAAAGCCCAATGAGAAGCACAATGTCATTGGAACCAAATGGGTGTTTCAGAATAAGCAAGATGGAGATTGACAAGTTGTGCGCAACAAGTCTCGTCTCGTTGCTCAAGGCTACACTCAAGTCGAAGGTATGGACTATGGTGAGACATATGCCCCCGTTGCTAGAGTTGAATCCATTCACTTCTTACTTGCTTATGCCAATCACCATGATATCACATTATACCAAATGGACATTAAAAGTGCTTTTATAAATGGTGAAATTGAGGAGGAAGTTTATGTTAAACAACCTCCCGACTTTGTTAATCCCAAGAAACCCGATCATGTTTACAAACTTCACAAAGCTCTTTATTGTCTTAAACAAGTTCCTAGAGCATGGTATAAATGCTTGACTAAGTTCCTTATTGAAAAAGGCTTTGAGATTGGAAAAATTGATTCTACACTTTTTACCAAAAGGGTTAATGGTGAATTATTTGTGTGCCAAATTTATGTGGATGATATCATATTTGGTTCGACTAACCCTCATTTTAGTGAAAAGTTTGGAAGACTAATGTTGGAGAAGTTTGAGATGTCTATGATGAGTGAACTCAAGTTCTTTGTTGGTTTGCAAATCAAGCAAACTAAGGAAGGTACCTTTGTTTCCCAAACAAAGTATAGCAAGGACTTATTCAAGAAATTCAACATGCAAGAAAGCAAAGGTATGAAAACACCCATGCCTACTAGTGGACATCTTGACTTAACAAAGGATGGCGAACCAGTTGACCAAAAGGTTTACCGCTCTATGATTAGTTCATTGTTATATCTATGTGCCTCACATCCCAATATTATGCTAAGTTTGTGCATGTGTGCACGATATCAAGCGGCCCCCAAAGAATGCCATCTTAAGGTTGTGAAAAGGATAGTGAGATACTTAATTCATACACCAAACGTTGGCATTTGGTACCCTAAGAGGTCCTCTTGTGATCTTGTTGGCTACTCCGATTCGGACTATGCCGGTGACAAGGTTGATAGAAAGTCCACTTCGGGTACTTGTCAATTTCTTGGTAGATCTCTTGTGTCTTGGTACTCCAAGAAATAAAACTCAGTATCCTTATCAACCGCCGAAGTGGAATACATTGCCGCCAGTTAATGTTGTGCTCAATTACTTTGGATGACCCAAACTCTTAAAGATTATAGGATACATGTGAAACATGTTCCATTGCTTTGTGACAATTAAAGTGCTATTAAGATTGCTCATAATCCCGCGCTGAAGGAAATATGCCCTAGAGGCAATAATAAAGTTATTATTTATTTCCTTATAATCATGATAAATGTTTATTATTCATGCTAGAAGTGTATTTACCGGAAACATAATACATGTGTGAATACATAGACAAACAAAGTGTCACTAGTATGCCTCTACTTGACTAGCTCGTTAATCAAAGATGGTTATGTTTCCTAACCATGAACAATGAGTTGTTATTTGATTAATGAGGTCACATCATTAGCAGAATGATCTGATTGACATGACCCATTCCATTAGCTTAGCACCCGATCGTTTAGTATGTTGCTATTGCTTTCTTCATGACTTATACATGTTCCTATGACTATGAGATTATGCAACTCCCATTTACCGGAGGAACACTTTGGGTACTACCAAACGTCACAACGTAACTGGGTGATTATAAAGGAGTACTACAGGTGTCTCCAATGGTCGATGTTGGGTTGGCGTATTTCGAGATTAGGATTTGTCACTCCGATTGTCGGAGAGGTATCTCTGGGCCCTCTCGGTAATACACATCACATAAGCCTTGCAAGCATTACAACTAATATGTTAGTTGTGAGATGATGTATTACGGAACGAGTAAAGAGACTTGCCGGTAACGAGATTGAACTAGGTATTGGATACCGACGATCGAATCTCGGGCAAGTAACATACCGATGACAAAGGGAACAACGTATGTTGTTATGTGGTCTGACCGATAAAGATCTTCGTAGAATATGTAGGAGCCAATATGGGCATCCAGGTCCCGCTATTGGTTATTGACCAGAGACGTGTCTCGGTCATGTCTACATTGTTCTCGAACCCGTAGGGTCCGCACGCTTAAGGTTACGATGACAGTTATATTATGAGTTTATGCATTTTGATGTACCGAAGGTTGTTCGGAGTCCCGGATGTGATCACGGACATGACGAGGAGTCTCGAAATGGTCGAGACGTAAAGATTGATATATTGGAAGCCTATATTTGGATATCGGAAGTGTTCCGGGTGAAATCGGGATTTTACCGGAATACCGGGAGGGTTACCGGAACCCCCCGGGAGCTATTTGGGCCATAGTGGGCCTTAGTGGAAAAGAGAAGGGGCTGCCCTAGATGGGCTGCGCGCCCCCCCTTCCCCTAGTCCTATTAGGACTAGGAGAGGTGGCCGGTGAAGGAAATATGCCCTAGAGACAATAATAAAGTTATTATTTATTTCCTTATTTCATGATAAATGTTTATTATTCATGCTAGAATTGTATTAACCGGAAACATAATACATGTGTGAATACATAGACAAACAAAGTGTCACTAGTATGCCTCTACTTGACTAGCTCGTTAATCAAAGATGGTTATGTTTCCTAACCATGAACAATGAGTTGTTATTTGATTAACGAGGTCACATCATTAGTAGAATGATCTGATTGACATGACCCATTCCATTAGCTTAGCACCCGATCGTTTAGTATGTTGCTATTGCTTTCTTCATGACTTATACATGTTCCTATGACTATGAGATTATGCAACTCCCGTTTACCGGAGGAACACTTTGGGTACTACCAAACGTCACAACGTAACTGGGTGATTATAAAGGAGTACTACAGGTGTCTCCAATGGTCAATGTTGAGTTGGCGTATTTCGAGATTAGGATTTGTCACTCCGATTGTCGGAGAGGTATCTCTGGGCCCTCTCGGTAATACACATCACATAAGCCTTGCAAGCATTACAACTAATATGTTAGTTGTGAGATGATGTATTACGGAACGAGTAAAGAGACTTGCCGGTAACGAGATTGAACTAGGTATTGGATACCGACGATCGAATCTCGGGCAAGTAACATACCGATGACAAAGGGAACAATGTATGTTGTTATGCGGTCTGACCGATAAAGATCTTCGTAGAATATGTAGGAGCCAATATGGGCATCCAGGTCCCGCTATTGGTTATTGACCAGAGACGTGTCTCGGTCATGTCTACATTGTTCTCGAACCCGTAGGGTCCGCACGCTTAAGGTTACGATGACAGTTATATTATGAGTTTATGCATTTTGATGTACCGAAGGTTGTTCGGAGTCCCGGATGTGATCACGGACATGACGAGGAGTCTCGAAATGGTCGAGACGTAAAGATTGATATATTGGAAGCCTATATTTGGATATCGGAAGTGTTCCGGGTGAAATCGGGATTTTACCGGAATACCGGGAGGGTTACCGGAACCCACCGGGAGCTATTTGGGCCATAGTGGGCCTTAGTGGAAAAGAGAAGGGGCTGCCCTAGATGGGCTGCGCGCCCCCCCTTCCCCTAGTCCTATTAGGACTAGGAGAGGTGGCCGGCCCCCTCCTCCTCTTTTCCCCTCCAAGGAATCCTAGTTGGACTAGGATTGGAGGGGGGATCCTACTCCCAGAGGGAGTAGGACTCTCCTGCGCCTCCCCCCCTTGGCCGGCCAGCCTCCCCTCCTCTCCTCCTTTATATACGGAGGCAGGGGCACCTCTAAACAGACAAGTTGACACAAGTTGATCCACGTGATCTATTCCTTAGCCGTGTGCGGTGCCCCCTGCCACCATATTCCTCGATAATACTGTAGCGGAGTTTAGGCGAAGCCCTGCTGCTGTAGTTCATCAAGATCGTCACCACGCCGTCGTGCTGACGAAACTCTTCCCCGACACTTTGCTGGATCGGAGTCCGGGGATCGTCATCGAGCTGAACGTGTGCTCGAACTCGGAGGTGCCGTAGTTTCGGTGCTTGATCGGTTGGATCGAGAAGACGTACGACTACTTCCTCTACGTCGTGTCATCGCTTCCGCAGTCGGTCTGCGTTGGGTACGTAGACAATACTCTCCCCTCGTTGCTATACATCACATGATCCTGTGTGTGCGTAGGAATTTTTTTGAAATTACTACGAAACCCAACAGTGGCATCCGAGCCTAGGTTATTTGTGTTGATGTTATATGCACGAGTAGAACACAAGTGAGTTGTGGACGATACAAGTCATACTGCCTACCAGCATGTCATACTTTGGTTCGGCGGTATTGTTGGACGAGACAACCCGGACCAACCTTACGCGTACGCTTACGCGAGACCGGTTCCCTCGACGTGCTTTGCACAGAGATGGCTTGCGGGCGACTGTCTCTCCAACTTTAGTTGAACCAAGTATGGCTACGCCCGGTCCTTGCGAAGGTTAAAACGGAGTCTATTTGACAAACTATCGTTGTGGTTTTGATGCGTAGGTGAGATTGGTTCTTACTTAAGCCCGTAGCAGCCACGTAAAACATGCAACAACAAAGTAGAGGACGTCTAACTTGTTTTTGCAGGGCATGTTGTGATGTGATATGGTCAAGGCATGATGCTGAATTTTATTGTATGAGATGATCATGTTTTGTAACCGAGTTATCGGCAACTGGCAGGAGCCATATGGTTGTCGCTTTATTGTATGCAATGCAATCGCGATGTAATGCTTTACTTTATTACTAAACGGTAGTGATAGTCGTGGAAGCATAAGATTGGCGAGACGACAACGATGCTACGATGGAGATCAAGGTGTCGCGCCGGTGACGATGGTGATCATGACGGTGCTTCGGAGATAGAGATCACAAGCACAAGATGATGATGACCATATCATATCACTTATATTGATTGCATGTGATGTTTATCTTTTTATGCATCTTATCTTGCTTTGATTGACGGTAGCATTATAAGATGATCTCTCACTAAATTATCAAGAAGTGTTCTCCCTGAGTATGCACCGTTGCCAAAGTTCGTCGTGCCCAGACACCACGTGATGATCGGGTGTGATAAGCTCTACGTCCATCTACAACGGGTGCAAGCCAGTTTTGCACACGCAGAATACTCAGGTTAAACTTGACGAGCCTAGCATATGCAGATATGGCCTCGGAACACGGAGACCGAAAGGTCGAGCGTGAATCATATAGTAGATATGATCAACATAACGATGTTCACCATTGAAAACTACTCCATCTCACGTGATGATCGGTCATGGTTTAGTTGATTTGGATCACGTAATCACTTAGAGGATTAGAGGGATGTCTATCTAAGTGGGAGTTCTTAAATAATATGATTAATTGAACTTAAATTTATCATGAACTTAGTACCTGATAGTATCTTGCTTGTTTATGTTGATTGTAGATAGATGGCTCGTGCTGTTGTTCCGTTAAATTTTAATGTGTTCCTTGAGAAAGCAAAGTTGAAAGATGATGGTAGCAATTACACGGACTGGGTCCGTAACTTGAGGATTATCCTCATTGCTGCACAGAAAAATTACGTCCTGGAAGCACCACTGGGTGCCAGGCCTGCTGCTGGAGCAACACTAGATGTTATGAACGTCTGGCAGAGCAAAGCTGATGACTACTCGATAGTTCAGTGTGCCATGCTTTACGGCTTAGAATCGGGACTTCAACGACGTTTTGAACGTCATGGAGCATATGAGATGTTCCAGGAGTTGAAGTTAATATTTCAAGCAAATGCCCGAATTGAGAGATATGAAGTCTCCAATAAGTTCTATAGCTGCAAGATGAAGGAGAACAGTTCTGTCAGTGAGCATATACTCAAAATGTCTGGGTATAATAATCACTTGATTCAATTGGGAGTTAATCTTCCGGATGATTGCGTTATTGACAGAATTCTCCAATCACTGCCACCAAGCTACAAGAGCTTCGTGATGAACTATATTATGCAAGGGATGAACAAGACTATTCCCGAGCTCTTCGCAATGCTGAAAGCTGCGGAGGTAGAAATCAAGAAGGAGCATCAAGTGTTGATGGTTAACAAGACCACTAGTTTCAAGAAAAAGGGCAAAGGGAAGAAAAAGGGGAACTTCAAGAAGAACGGCAAGCAAGTTACTGCTCAAGAGAAGAAACCCAAGTCTGGACCTAAGCCTGAAACTGAGTGCTTCTACTGCAAGCAGACTGGTCACTGGAAGCGGAACTGCCCCAAGTATTTGGCGGATAAGAAGGATGGCAAGGTGAACAAAGGTATATGTGATATACATGTTATTGATGTGTACCTTACTAGAGCTCGCAGTAGCACCTGGGTATTTGATACTGGTTCTGTTGCTAATATTTGCAACTCGAAACAGGGACTACGGAATAAGCGGGCACTGGCAAAGGACGAGGTGACGATGCGCGTGGGAAACGGTTCCAAAGTCGATGTGATCGCAGTCGGCACGCTACCTCTACATCTACCTTCGGGATTAATATTAGACCTAAGTAATTGTTATTTGGTGCCAGCGTTGAGCATGAACATTATATCTGGATCTTGTTTAATGCGAGACGGTTATTCATTTAAATCAGAGAATAATGGTTGTTCTATTTATATGAGTAATACCTTTTATGGTCATGCACCCTTGAAGAGTGGTCTATTCTTATTGAATCTCGATAGTAGTAATACACATATTCATAATGTTGAAGCCAAAAGATGCAGAGTTGATAATGAAAGTGCAACTTATTTGTGGCACTGTCGTTTAGGTCATATCGGTATAAAGCGCATGAAGAAACTCCATGCTGATGGACTTTTGGAACCACTTGAATATGAATCACTTGGTACTTGTGAACCGTGCCTCATGGGCAAGATGACTAAAACACCATTCTCCGGTACTATGGAGAGAGCAACAGATTTGTTGGAAATCATACATACCGATGTATGTGGCCCGATGAATATTGAGGCTCGTGGCGGATATCGTTATTTTCTCACCTTCACAGATGATTTAAGCAGATATGGGTATATCTACTTAATGAAACATAAGTCTGAAACATTTGAAAAGTTCAAAGAATTTCAGAGTGAAGTTGAAAATCATCGTAACAAGAAAATAAAGTTTCTACGATCTGATCGTGGAGGAGAATATTTGAGTTACGAGTTTGGTGTACATTTGAAAAACTGTGGAATAGTTTCGCAACTCACGCCACCCGGAACACCACAGCGTAATGGTGTGTCCGAACGTCGTAATCGTACTTTACTAGATATGGTGCGATCTATGATGTCTCTTACTAATTTACCGCTATCATTTTGGGGATATGCTTTAGAGACGGCCGCATTCACGTTAAATAGGGCACCATCAAAATCCGTTGAGACGACGCCTTATGAACTGTGGTTTGGCAAGAAACCAAAGTTGTCATTTCTTAAAGTTTGGGGCTGCGATGCTTATGTGAAAAAGCTTCAACCTGATAAGCTCGAACCCAAATCGGAGAAATGTGTCTTCATAGGATACCCAAAGGAAACTGTTGGGTACACCTTCTATCACAGATCCGAAGGCAAAACATTCGTTGCTAAGAATGGATCATTTCTAGAGAAGGAGTTTCTCTCGAAAGAAGTGAGTGGGAGGAAAGTGGAACTTGACGAGGTAACTGTACCTGCTCCCTTACTGGAAAGTAGTTCATCACAGAAATCTGTTTCAGTGACACCTACACCAGTTAGTGAGGAAGCCAATGATAATGATCATGAAACTTCAGATCAAGATACTACTGAACCTCGTAGATCAACCAGAGTAAGATCCGCACCAGAGTGGTACAGTAATCCTGTTCTGGAGGTCATGCTACTAGATCATGATGAACCTACGAACTATGAAGAAGCGATGGTGAGCCCAGATTCCGCAAAGTGGCTTGAAGCCATGAAATCTGAGATGGGATCCATGTATGAGAACAAAGTATGGACTTTGGTTGACTTGCCCGATGATCGGCAAGCAATTGAGAATAAATGGATCTTTAAGAAGAAGACTGACGCTGATGGTAATGTTACTGTCTACAAAGCTCGACTTGTCGCAAAAGGTTTTCGGCAAGTTCAAGGGATTGACTACGATGAGACCTTCTCACCCGTAGCGATGCTTAAGTCCGTCCGAATCATGTTAGCAATTGCCGCATTTTATGATTATGAAATTTGGCAGATGGATGTCAAAACTGCATTCCTGAATGGATTTCTGGAAGAAGAGTTGTATATGATGCAACCAGAAGGTTTTTTCGATCCAAAGGGAGCTAACAAAGTGTGCAAGCTCCAGCGATCCATTTATGGACTGGTGCAAGCCTCTCGGAGTTGGAATAAACGTTTTGATAGTGTGATCAAAGCATTTGGTTTTATACAGACTTTCGGAGAAGCCTGTATTTACAAGAAAGTGAGTGGGAGCTCTGTAGCATTTCTGATATTATATGTGGATGACATATTACTGATTGGAAATGATATAGGATTTCTGAATAGCATAAAGGGATGCTTGAATAAAAGTTTTTCAATGAAAGACCTCGGTGAAGCTGCTTACATATTAGGCATTAAGATCTATAGAGATAGATCAAGATGCTTAATTGGACTTTCACAAAGCACATACCTTGACAAAATTTTGAAGAAATTCAAAATGGATCAAGCAAAGAAAGGATTCTTGCCTGTATTACAAGGTGTGAAGTTGAGTAAGACTCAATGCCCGACCACTGCAGAAGATAGAGAGAATATGAAAGATGTTCCCTATGCATCAGCCATAGGCTCTATCATGTATGCAATGCTGTGTACCAGACCTGATGTGTGCCTTGCTATAAGTTTAGCAGGGAGGTACCAAAGTAATCCAGGAGTGGATCACTGGACAGCGGTCAAGAACATCCTGAAATACCTGAAAAGGACTAAGGATATGTTTCTCGTATATGGAGGTGACAAAGAGCTCACCGTAAAAGGTTACGTTGATGCAAGCTTTGACACTGATCCGGACGATTCTAAATCGCAAACCGGATACGTGTTTACATTAAACGGTGGAGCTGTCAGTTGGTGCAGTTCTAAACAAAGCGTTGTAGCGGGATCTACATGTGAAGCGGAATACATAGCTGCTTCAGAAGCAGCAAATGAAGGAGTCTTGATGAAGGAGTTCATATCCGATCTAGGTGTCATACCTAGTGCATCGGGTCCAATGAAAATCTTTTGTGACAATACTGGTGCAATTGCCTTGGCAAAGGAATCCAGATTTCACAAAAGGACCAAACACATCAAGAGACGCTTCAACTCCATCCGGGATCTAGTCCAGGTGGGAGACATAGAGATTTGCAAGATACATACGGATCTGAATGTTGCAGACCCATTGACTAAGCCTCTTCCACGAGCAAAACATGATCAGCACCAAGGCTCCATGGGTGTTAGAATCATTACAGTGTAATCTAGATTATTGACTCTAGTGCAAGTGGGAGACTGAAGGAAATATGCCCTAGAGGCAATAATAAAGTTATTATTTATTTCCTTATAATCATGATAAATGTTTATTATTCATGCTAGAAGTGTATTTACCGGAAACATAATACATGTGTGAATACATAGACAAACAAAGTGTCACTAGTATGCCTCTACTTGACTAGCTCGTTAATCAAAGATGGTTATGTTTCCTAACCATGAACAATGAGTTGTTATTTGATTAAACGAGGTCACATCATTAGCAGAATGATCTGATTGACATGACCCATTCATTAGCTTAGCACCCGATCGTTTAGTATGTTGTTATTGCTTTCTTCATGACTTATACATGTTCCTATGACTATGAGATTATGCAACTCCCGTTTACCGGAGGAACACTTTGGGTACTACCAAACGTCACAACGTAGCTGGGTGATTATAAAGGAGTACTACAGGTGTCTCCAATGGTCGATGTTGGGTTGGCGTATTTCGAGATTAGGATTTGTCACTCCGATTGTCGGAGAGGTATCTCTGGGCCCTCTCGGTAATACACATCACATAAGCCTTGCAAGCATTACAACTAATATGTTAGTTGTGAGATGATGTATTACGGAACGAGTAAAGAGACTTGCCGGTAACGAGATTGAACTAGGTATTGGATACCGACGATCGAATCTCGGGCAAGTAACATACCGATGACAAAGGGAACAACGTATGTTGTTATGCGGTCTGACCGATAAAGATCTTCGTAGAATATGTAGGAGCCAATATGGGCATCCAGGTCCCGCTATTGGTTATTGACCAGAGACGTGTCTCGGTCATGTCTACATTGTTCTCGAACCCGTAGGGTCCGCACGCTTAAGGTTACGATGACAGTTATATTATGAGTTTATGCATTTTGATGTACCGAAGGTTGTTCGGAGTCCCGGATGTGATCACGGACATGACGAGGAGTCTCGAAATGGTCGAGACGTAAAGATTGATATATTAGAAGCCTATATTTGGATATTGGAAGTGTTCCGGGTGAAATCGGGATTTTACCGGAATACCGGGAGGGTTACCGGAACCCACCGGGAGCTATTTGGGCCATAGTGGGCCTTAGTGGAAAAGAGAAGGGGCTGCCCTAGATGGGCTGCGCCCCCCCTTCCCCTAGTCCTATTAGGACTAGGAGAGGTGGCCGGCCCCCTCCTCCTCTTTTCCCCTCCAAGGAATCCTAGTTGGACTAGGATTGGAGGGGGAATCCTACTCCCAGAGGGAGTAGGACTCTCCTGCGCCTCCCCCCCTTGGCCGGCCAGCCTCCCCTCCTCTCCTCCTTTATATACGGAGGCAGGGGCACCTCTAAACAGACAAGTTGACACAAGTTGATCCACGTGATCTATTCCTTAGCCGTGTGCGGTGCCCCCTGCCACCATATTCCTCGATAATACTGTAGCGGAGTTTAGGCGAAGCCCTGCTGCTGTAGTTCATCAAGATCGTCACCACGCCGTCGTGCTGACGAAACTCTTCCCCGACACTTTGCTGGATCGGAGTCCGGGGATCGTCATCGAGCTGAACGTGTGCTCGAACTCGGAGGTGCCGTAGTTTCGGTGCTTGATCGGTTGGATCGAGAAGACGTACGACTACTTCCTCTACGTCGTGTCATCGCTTCCGCAGTCGGTCTGCGTTGGGTACGTAGACAATACTCTCCCCTCGTTGCTATACATCACATGATCCTGTGTGTGCGTAGGAATTTTTTTGAAATTACTACGAAACCCAACACGCGCAACATTCTCGGACTAAGCATATTGAAGTTCGTCATCATTTCATTCGAGATCACGTTGCTAAAGGAGACATCGATCTTAAGCATGTTCTAACCGATAAGCAATTGGCAGATATATTCACCAAACCGCTTGATGAGAAAGTATTTTTCCGTTTGATAGGTGAATTGAACATCATTGATGCTTCAAACTTGGAGTAGAAACTCCATCTAGATGCATGCAAGGCATGAGCCTTTCTATAACTAATCCTTGATATTTCTCTTATGATGATGAGTATATGTCTTGGATCCATACTTGTACCCTTGCATGTTATCTAACCCTTGTAGGTACTTGGGTAAGCCCAAATCTATGAGATTGCAACTCACTCACATGTTGAGCAATCTCTACATCATCAAGTATCTACTATATGGTGGTTGAAGACAAGGAAGCATGAATCCTTTCAACATATCCTTTGACAATTCATTTATATCAAATCTCATTTGATATCAAATTTCATGATTGTCATTTTGGATACACAAGTGATCTTCCTTGCAAAGCTAACCCATGTAGGTAGATGAACTCAAACTACAAACGGTGCTCCCAACTCTTGATGAACTATATCAACCTTGAGCATCCTACACAAGTTCAACTACATGATCAAGATCAACACCACCACCAAGGTATGTTATTCCATCTTAGAGAAGCTTTACCCCAAGACATGGGTCAAAGCAGCTCAACAAGATGTGAATACATCAAAGTGCTTAAATGAAAAATGGCAACCCCCTTTTGAGCTTAAACGATGAGTATGACCTATGATCAAGTGACTTCACTTGACTCCTAAGTCAATATACTCTAACATAGGTGACTTTGTCGCCGACCAATTCTAGATGAAGTTCTCTAGTGATTCTTTGTGTTCTTGCATTTGTCCCTTGCTTGCTTGTTCCCCTTTAAAAAAACTTCATTTAGATTTCATTTCTTTTCTCTGTTATTTTCTGCATTCCCTGCAAATCTTTGTGAGATCTTATTTGCCAAGTGAGCTGAGATGACAAAAAGTTTCCTCTGTATTGAACTCGGTCTCACCAATTTCTGACTATCGGCTAGACCGAACTGTAATATTACATTGCAGTGTCTTCATCGATACAACCGACAAGGACGAACCCGGTGTGACCGATATGCATCATCTCTGACACTGCCAACTCGGTGTCACCGATGAAAAAGAATCGGCGTTACTTATTTCACTACTGAGAAAACATTTTGCCATTGCAATTGTCATTTCTTATCCAGCTCCACTCGATGATTCTTATCCTCTACTCGCATCTTAAACTACATGTTGCTTTGGCATGCGACTCAAGGACCAAACCTGTTTGACTCATGCTCCAGAAGATCCCTTCTTGGAAATTGATGTCAAAGGTGGAGAGAGAGCACATCAAAACTTATCTCATAAGAGAGAAAGCATGCTTTAAGCTTCTCCAGATGCCTATTATCCATAGAGGAGAGAAGTCACATGTCTTTAAGAGGGGAAAGACATGTTAGTAGATGTTACTTTGCTCTGTCTTTGCTCTGATTTTATCTTACTCTATCTTCTCCCATTATCCAATATCAGATTCAGGGGGAGAAAGAGTTCATATCTAAGGAAAGAAAATCTTTGGAATTCATTGCATATCTTTAATCCTTGGGGACATGTCTATATCCAAATAGAGTACTACGTGCTCACTCACTACATGTCACCCCAGTCTTGGTACTCTTGTGGTTTCCTGAACTTGCTCTGATTAGTAGGTGTTCTTGTGTTATCTAACCCTGTTTTCTCAAGCTCATCTTTTCCAAAGTCAGCTCAAGACCACAAGGTAAGTATATGTATCACACTCATGTGCATTATGATGTCTTGCTGATGTACATATTGTTTGCAAGAAGGACCCATGAACATGAAGGCACATCTTCTATATTTACATCAATTGCTCTAATGCATATAGCCAAGATACATGTAGCTCATTGCTTGCTCTGACATGCTTATGCATTCACATGCTTTCATAGTCTATCTTCACATGATTGCATACATGTAGGGGGAGCCAATGCATGTTACATGTCTTTCCAAAGCTTTACTTGTTACTCTTCATATGTTTATCTAAAGCTTTGATGTATGTTGTCGTTACTTACCAAAAAGGGGGAGATTGAAAGCACAAGTGCTCCCTGGGTGATTTTGGTAATTAATGTCAACATATCTCTTATTGGACTAACATTTTCATCTAGTATATTTCAGATGAGTTCAACAATGGAGTGGCAGGACAAGAGGATGTGGAACCCCTTCAAGATGCTAAGGACAAATACTGGCAAGAGCTCAAGACTCTTCATTTCTATTTTAGTGATCCAAGATCACATTGAGTCCATAGGAAAAGCTAATACTATTAAAAGGGGATGAGGTGTTGCTTAATGGTCTACTTGCTCAAAGTGCTTGGTGATATGCTCCAAAGTCCTCAACCAGTTTCTTAATTCCAAATTGTCCAAAACCTAAAGTCAAACTCGGTCCCACCGATTTGATTCATCTGGCGCCACCGAGTTCATTGACATAGCCACTGCCAGAAACCTTAACCAGTTCGGTCTCACCGAGATGGCCTTGCAAACTCTCTGTTGCCTGTTGCAACTATTTCGGTCTCACCGAGATGTGCAATCGGTCACACCGAGTTTGCCCGACCAACTCTCTGTTTGCCCATTGATGAAATCGGTCTCACCAAGTTCATGCAGTCGGTCACACCGAGATGAGGTTTTGCCTTAACCCTGGCACATCGGTCCCACCGAGCTGATCATGTCAGTCCCACCGAAAATCCTAACGTTCACATTTTGAACTAGATCGGTCTCACCGAGTTTCTTTATTCGGTCAATTCGAGTTTGGTAAATTGTGTGTAACGGCTAGATTTTGTGTGGAGGCTATATATACCCCTCCACCCCCTTCTCCATTTGTGAGAGAGCCATCAGAACGTGCATACACTTCCACTACTCATTTTATGAGAGAGAACCACCTACTCATGTGTTGAGACCAAGACATTCCAATCCTACCACAAGAATCTTGATCTCTAGCCTTCCCCAAGTTGATTTCCTCTCAAATCATCTTTCCACCATATCCAAATCAATTAGAATAGTTGAGTGTTGGGGAGACTATCATTTGAAGCACAAGAGCAAGGAGTTCATCATCAACACACCATCTATTACCTTTTGGAGTGTGGTGTCTCCTAGATTGTTTAGGTGTCACTTCGGAGCCTTCGTCAAGATTGTGGGGTTGAACCAAGGAGTTTGTAAGGGCAAGGAGATCGCCTACTTTGTGAAGATCTACCCTAGTGAGGCAAGTCCTTCATGGGTGATGGCCATGGTGGGATAGACAAGGTTGCTTCTTCATGGACCCTTCATGGGTGGAGCCCTCCGTGGACTCATGCAACCGTTACCCTTCATGGGTTGAAGTCTCCACCAACGTGGATGTACGATAGCACCACCTATCAGAACCACGCCAAAAATCTCCGTGTCTCCAATTGCGTTTGCGCACTCCAATCCTATCCCTTTACTTTCTTGCAAATTGCATGCTTTACTTTCCGCTACTCATATAATCTTGCCATGCTTGCTTGAAATGTATTGTGAATGCTTAAATTTGTGCTAAAACTCCACCTCAACTTGAAAAACTTAAAACTGCTACTTTTTCTTGTTGAATGTCTAATCACCCCCCTCTAAACACCTCTTCTCGATCCCTTTCAACTGGTATCAGAGCATTGGTCTCCATTGCTTTTGTTTAATCACCATTGGAGGAAGATGGATGAGTCTATGATTGGGAGTATTAGACGTAGAGTGTCTATGCTTGATGGAGAGTTCTATGATGATTGAAAAAATGAGATGCTTGAGATTTTCAATGAATATCAATTGAACAAGTACATTACTATCCGTTGTGTGCTCCTTGTTGATCCATTGCATCCTACCCTCAATGAGTCCCTTGACATGATTCGCAATCTTAGAACTATCAATCTTATCATTAGAGGATTGCCTAGTTATTGTATGCTTGCCTACTCTTGAATGTGCTTACACCATATGGAGATATCTTGAGGAATGCTTTCCAGACTATTCCTTGAAAAAATTAGATGAGATCTATTACAACTAGAACTGGATACTTGAGACACTAAATGGATATGATGGCTTCGGGATTGCTTTCTCGCAGGGAGTCGAGGAAGGATCTCTGGGCGTTACTACAACATACTTACTACTTATGATATGTTGCTCTACTCCCTTCTATTGCTGCAAGATGCTAGTCTTTGATAGGCTAGGTCTTCCCTTCTATTCTGGCATTTCTGCACTATAGTCCAAAGATATAGCCTGACTCATTTGATACCGATGTATACGTAGTATAGATCTGATGTAAGTCTTGCGAGTACTTTGGATGAGTACTCATGGTTGCTTTGCTATCTCTTTTCCCCTCTACCCGATTGCTGCGATCAGATGACGGAGTCTAGGAGCCAGCTGATCCCGCCGACGACTACTACTATCCCGACGGAGCCTACTACTACGTGGAGACCGCCGACAACCAGGAGTAGTTAGGAGGCTCCCAGGCAGGAGGCATGCGCCTTTTCGATCCAGATGTCGTTGTTTTGCTAGCCTTCTTAAGGCAGACTTGTTTATCTTATATCTATACTCAGATGTTGTTGCTTCTGCTAACTTATGTATTCTAGCCTTCGTGGCCCTGGCCTGTAATATAAAGCTTTATGTTTTAATTTGTCTCTAGAGTTGTGTTGTGTATCTTCCCATGAGTCTGTGATCTTGATTGTGTGCATTTGCGTGTATGATTAGTGCATGATTAAGTCGGGGGAGTCACAAGTTGGTATCAAAGCCAACTGCATGTACGAAGCCCATTTCCAATTCCTTGGCCGAAGTTGAGTCTAGTATTTGAAAAACTAGTTTACTAACATTGTTGTGTGGCTTACGGGCCCACATCACAAATGGGTGGTATTAGGATCTTTTATTCCTCGTATTTACTCTGGGATTCTAATCTCTCTTCTATTCGAGTTAAAGATTTTACTAACTCTAACATTAGGATCTCGTGATCACATCCAACTGGAGGTTTGTATTAACCCTTCTTCAAGTTGAGGGACACGTTCTGCTTCACAGTGTTCACGAACCGCGGGATCCTTTTATCAAGGGCACCCTGCATCGTCACCTGCATATTCCTTGCTCCATTGGTTTTCTCTGACGTTGATGTAGCCTTTGCAATGTCTTGTTGTGGTATTCCTCCACCGCATGCCTACATGTCGCCTAGTTGTCTAGCTGCATGTGTTTCCAAACTCATGTTGCCCATTTGTATCCAACTCTATGCATGGATCTGTATGTCTTTAATTATTACTAATATGTATCCACACTTCTTTCTTTGTGCATGTTGCCTCATTGATGACCCACGAGTATAGGGGATCTATCGTAGTCCTTTCGATAAGTAAGAGTGTAGAACCCAACGAGGAGCAGAAGGAAATGACAAGCGGTTTTCCACAAGGTATTCTCTGCAAGCACTGAAATTATCGGTAACACATAGTTTTGTGATAAGATAATTCATAATGGGTAACAAGTAACAAGTGTAACAAAGGTGAAACAAGGTGGCCCAATCCTTTTTATAGCAAAGGACAAGCCTGGACAAACTCTTATATAAAGCAATGCGCTCCCGAGGACACAATGAAATTACTGTCAAGTCAGTTTTCATCATGCTCATATGATTCATGTTCGTTACTTTGATAATTTGATATGTGGGTGGACCGGTGCTTGGGTACTATCTTTACTTGGACAAACCTCCCACTTATGATTAACCCCTCTCGCAAGCAATCACAACTACGAAAGAAGAATTAAGATAAATCTAACTATAGCATGAAACATGTGGATCCAAATCAACCCCTTACGAAGCAACACATAGACTAGGGTTTAAGCTTCTATCACTCTAGCAACCCATCATCTACTTATTACTTCCCAATGCCTTCCCCTAGGCCCAAACAATGGTGAAGTGTCTGATACATCTCCAACGTATCTACTTTTGCAAACACTTTTGCCCTTGTTTTGGACTCTAACTTGCATGATTTGAATGAAACTAACCCGGACAGATGTTGTTTTCAGCAGAATTACCATGATGTTGTTTCATGTGTAGAAAACAAAAGTTCTCGAAATGACCTGAAAATCCTCGGAGACAAGTTTAAAAAAACATAAAAAAATACTCGCAAAAGATGAAGACCAGGGGGCCCACACCCTGTCCACGAGGGTGGGGGCGCGCCCACCCCCTCTGGGCGTGCCCCCAGTCTCGTGGGCCCCCTGCAGCTCCGCTGACCTCAACTCCAACTCCAACATAAAAAAATCAGAGAGGAAGTTTCATCACGTTTTACGATACATAGCCGCCGCCAAGCCCTAATCTCTCTCGGGAGGGCTGATCTGGAGTCCGTTCGGGGCTCCGGAGAGGGGGATTCGTCGCCATCGTCATCATCAACCATCCTCCATCACCAATTTCATGATGCTCATCGCTGTGCGTGAGTAATTCCATCGTAGGCTTGCTGGACAGTGATGGATTGGATGAGATTTACCATGTAATCAAGTTAGTTATGTTAGGGTTTGATCCCTAGTATCCACTATGTTCTGAGATTGATGTTGCTATGACTTTGCTATGCTTAATGCTTGTCACTAGGGCCCGAATGCCATGATTTCAGATCTGAACCTATTATGTTTTCATGAATATATGTGTGTTCTTGATCCTATCTTATAAGTCTATAGTCACCTATTATGTGTTATGATCCGACAACCCCGAAGTGACAATAATCGGGATACTTCTCTGTGATGACCGTAGTTTGAGGAGTTCATGTATTCACTATGTGTTAATGCTTTGGTCCGGTTCTCTATTAAAAGGAGGCCTTAATATCCCTTAGTTTCCTCTAGGACCCCGCTGCCATGGGTGGGTAGGACAAAAGATGTCATGCAAGTTCTTTTCCATAAGCACGTATGACTATATTCAGAATACATGCCTACATTACATTGATGAACTGGAGCTAGTTCTGTGTCACCCTATGTTATAGCTATTACATGAGGAATCGCATCCGACATAATTATCCATCACCGATCCATTGCCTACAAGCTTTTCACATCTTGTGCTTCGCTTATTTACTTTTCTATTGCTATTGTTACAATCATTACAAAACCCAAAAATATTACTTTTCCTATCTTCATCTTTACCACTGTTACCATTACTATCATACTACTTTGATGCTAAATACTTTGCTGCAGATACTAAGTTATCCAGGTGTGGTTGAATTGACAACTCAACTGCTAATACTCAAGAATATTCTTTGGCTTCCCTTGTGTCGAATCAATAAATTTGGGTTGAATACTCTACCCTCAAAAGCTGTTGCGATCCCCTACACTTGTTAGTTATCAGTGTCATGTAGTCGACATTCACATAACACCACTAGAGTAAAGACAACATACATCTCATCAAAATATCGAACGAATACCAAATTCACATGATTACTTATAACAAGACTTCTCCCATGTCCCCGGGAACAAACGTAACTACTCATAAAGCATATTCATGTTCATAATCAGAGGAGTAATAATTATCATTAAGGATTTGAACATATAATCTTCCACCAAATAAACCAACTAGCATCAATTACAAGGAGTAATCAACACTACTAGCAACCCATAGGTACCAATCTGAGGTTTTGAGACAAAGATCAGATACAAGAGATGAACTAGGGTTTGAGAGGAGATGGTGCTGGTGAATATGTTGATGGAGATTGACCCCCTCTCTATGAGAGGATCATTGGTGATGATGGTGCCTTCGATTTCCCCCCTCTGAGAGGGAAGTTTCCCCGGCAGAACAACTCCGCCAGAGCCCTACATTGGTTCTATCCAAGTTCCGCCTCGAGACAGCGGTGCTTCCTCCCGAAAGCTTCCTTCTAATTTTTTTCTAGGTCAAAATACATCATATAGCAGAAGAGGGGCACCGGAGGCCTGACAAGGGCCCCACAAGCCATGGGGGCGTACCCAGGGGGTAGGGCACGCCCCCCAGGCTTGTGGCCACCTAGTGGGCCCCCTCTGGTATTTATTTGCCCAATATTTTTAATATATTCCAAAATAATTCTCCGTAAATTTTCAGGACTTTTGGAGTTGTGCAGAATGGGTCTCCCAGATTTACTCCTTTTCCGCTCCAGAATTCCAGCTGCCGACATTCTCCCTCTTCATGTAAACCTTGTAAAATAAGCGAGAAAAGGCATAAGTATTGTACCATAATGTGTAATAACAACCCATAATGCAATAAATATCAATATAAAAGCATGATGCAAAATGGACGTATCAACTCCCCCAAGCTTAGACCTCGCTTGTCCTCAAGCGAAAGCCAAAAATTGATAATCATGTCCACATGTTTAGAGATAGAGGTGTCGATAAAATAAAATACGGACATGAAGGCATCATGATCATATTTAGAACGACAACATATACTGGCATATAATTTCTTATGCTAAAGTGATAATTCATTCACAAGATAAAGTATGAATCAAGAACTCTATCAAAAACCAAAAAACTATAATCTCAGTCATTGAAGCAATTGCAACTTATCATAACATCAAAAAGAATCAATATAAGATCTTGTATAGCAAATCCAGATACTCAACCATCTTTTAGTCTTTCATAATTGCTAACACTCACGCGGTACTTATGGGATCAAAGCTTCAATCAGACATAGAGAAATATAGGGGCTTATAGTTTCGCCTCCCAACTATTTACCTCAAGGGTAATGTCAACAATAATAACTCATGATCACCTACATTCGAGTGGATATATGTGTCTGGATCTTTCCCCAACACATGACGCTTGCCAAGAGAAAAAATTGAAATATAGGAAGTGGTGATGATCACCATGACTCTTTCATAAAGTTAAGTACTTAAAGAGTAAAGGATAGGCCCCTCGCAGAGCGAAGCATAGGTTGTCATGCGCTTTTATGGTTGGATGCACAAAATCTTAATGCAAAGGAATGTCACTTTATATTGCCTCTTGTGATAAAAAACTTTATTATGCAGTTCGTCGCTTTTATTTCTTCCATATCACAAGTTCGTATAAAGCTTATTTTCGTCACACTAATAGATCATACATATTTAAGGAGTTAAGGGTGTTTGGATGCACAAGTAGTATCTCTACTTGGTGCGGAAATTTTGGCCACTATGAGGTGGAAGCAAGCATCACATGTTAGAGGATCCATGACAATATAACTTCTATTCGGAAACAAGCAAACATAACTCATTATATTGTCTTCCTTGTCCAACATCAACTTCTTAGCATATAATATTTTAATGAGTGCTCACAATCATAAAAGAAGTACAATATAATATATTTATATGTGAACCTCTCTTTCTTTATTACTTCCTTTTTAATTGCAACAATGACCAACACTATGTTTGTCTACTCCAACAAAATGTATTCATCATACTTCTTATATGTGAAGTCATCACTCTCCATAAGATCGTTATATAATCTTTTTTACTTCTTTTATTCTTTTCTTTTTCTCAAGATCATAGCAAGAAAGCAAAGCCCTTAACTCAAAACTACTCTCTATTATATAACTCACGTGCTCGATTACAAAGATAGATCACAAAGCAAGACTCAAAGCTAGATCATACTAAATCTTTATTCTACTAGATCAATATATAACCAAAAGGATCAAACTAACAAAAACGATAAAGGTAAAGTTGTGATGGTGATACGACACTGGGGCACCTCCCCCAAGCTTGGCAAAATCCGAGGGGAGTGCCCATACCCATGTATTTAGGTTTCCTTCTTCGGAGGTGGTGATGACGGAGTTGATGATGTTGTAGGCTTTTCCTTTCTCCTCAGCTTACACTTGACGATGGAAGTTTCCTCCTTCAGGTCATCGATCTCCTGCTCTAGTATTAATATCTTTTTGCATAATTCTTGCTTATTCTCCCGCAAAAGACGAAAAGGGATAAACTTGATCTTAGGTTTCTTTGCATTATTAGGGAGACTTGACTTTTTGAACTCCACGTGCATGTCCCCAAGTTGGGGTAGCAGGACTTCATCTTCATTGGAACTTGTCTGTTCCTTTCCCTCGGATCGTAATCTTCTTCTTCTTTTGTGGTCCGACAATAATGCTCCACATCCCTGTAAACCTTGGGGTCTGCAATGTAATTAGCTACATAGCTCTCTCCCTTCGAATCTTGGGATGACATGCCTTCAGATCTGTCAGAAAAATAGCTCGAAACGAAAATGTGGGATTTTTCCATGGTACGGTGGTGAAAAAGTTCGGGAGATTATATAATGAATTTTTGCCGCCCAAAAGAAGTGTTGTGCAAGAAAACGGAGTCTGGGAGGCGCACCCAAGGGGGTAGGGCGTGCCCCCACGGCTTGTCGCCTCCTTATGAACTTTTCGGACTACTTTTTATTTTCCTAATTTTTTAAATATTCCAAAACAGAGTAAAATTGCTATTGGGAAAGTTTTTGGAGTCGGTTTGCTTACCGTACCACATACCTATTCCTTTTCGGAGTCTGAAACGTTCTGGTAGGTTTCCCTTATGTACTCCTCCGGTGTTATGATATTAATAATATTTGTTTCAACATTTATGGGAGTACCTGAGATATAATGGTTGATTCTTTGCCCGTTTACCACCTTCAGGTTGTTGCCTTCGGCGTTGTTGATTTTGATGGCATCGGTACGATAAACTTCCTCAACAGTGTAAGGACCTTCCCATTTAGAGAGAAGTTTTCGTGCAAAAAATCTTAAATAAGAATTGTATAGCAAGACATGGTCACCTACATTGAATTCACACTTTTGTATCCTTTTGTAATGCCATCTTTTAACCTTTTCTTTAAACAACTTGGCATTTTCATAGGCTTGGGTTCTCCATTCATCAAGAGAGCTAATGTCAACCTCTTCTCACCGGCAAGTTTAAAATCTTAGTTGAGCTCTTTAATTGACCAATAAGCTTTATGTTGTAGTTCAATAGGTAAGTGACATGCTGATAACCCACAAGTGTAGGGGATCTATCGTAGTCCTTTCGATAAGTAAGAGTGTCGAACCCAACGAGGAACAGAAGGAAATGACAAGCGGTTTTCAGTAAGGTATTCTCTGCAAGCACTGAAATTGTAGGTAACAGATAGTTTTGTGATAAGATAATTTGTAATAGGTAACAAGCAATGAAAGTAAATAAAGTGCAGCAAGGTGGCCCAATACTTTTTTTAGCAAAGGACAAGCCTGGACAAGTTCTTATATGAGAAAAGCGCTCCCGAGGACACATGGGAATTATCGTCAAGCTAGTTTTCATCACGTTCATATGATTTCATTCGTTACTTTGATAATTTGATATGTGGGTTGACCGGTGCTTGGGTACTGCCCTTTCTTGGACAAGCATCCCACTTATGATTAACCCCTATTGCAAGCATCTGCAACTACAAAAGAAGTATTAAGGTAAACCTAACCATAGCATGAAACATGTGGATCCAAATCAGCCCCTTACGAAGCAACGCATAAACTAGGGTTTAAGCTTCTATCAATCTAGCAACCCATCATCTACTTATTACTTCCCAATGCCTTCCTCTAGGCCCAAATAATGGTGAAGTGTCATGTAGTCGACGTTCACATAACACCACTAGAGGATAGACAACATACATCTCATCAAAATATTGAACGAATACCAAATTCACATGACTACTTATAGCAAGACTTCTCCCATGTCCTCAGGAACAAACGTACTAATCACAAATCATATTCATGTTCATAATCACATGGGTATTGATATGCATTAAGGATCTGAACATATGATCTTCCACCAAATAAACCAACTAGCATCAACTACAAGGAGTAATCAACACTACTAGCAACCCACATGTACCAATCTGAAGTTTTGATACAAAGATCGGATACAAGAGATGAACTAGGGTTTGAGAGGAGATGGTTCTAGTGAAGATTTTGATGGAGATTGACCCCCTCCCAGTGAGAGGATCGTTGGTGATGATGATGGTGATGATTTCCCCCTCCCGGAGGGATGTTTCCCCGGCAGAACAGCTCCGCCGGAGCCCTAGATTGGTTCCGCCAAGGTTCCGCCTCGTGGCGGCGGAGTTTTGTCCCATAAGCTTGCTTATGATTTTTTCCAGGGTAAAGGACCTCATATAGCATAAGATGGGCACCGGAGGCTTGCCAGGGGGCCCATGAGGCAGGGGGCGCGCCCTAGGGGGGTGGGTGCACCTCCCACCCTCGTGACTAGGGTGTGGGCCCCCTGACGCTGATTCCTTCGCCAGTATTTTTTATTAATTCCAAAAATGACTTTCGTGGAGTTTTAGGACTTTTGGAGCTGTGTAGAATAGGTCTCTAATATTTGCTCCTTTTCCAGCCTAGAATCCCAGCTGTCGGCATTCTCCCTCTTCATGTAAACCTTGTAAAATAAGAGAGAATAGCCATAAGTATTGTGACATAACGTGTAATAACAGTCCATAATGCAATAAATATTGATATAAAAGCATGATGCAAAATGAACGTATCACATGCTTTTCCGTAAACCATTTTATACGGAGACATACCCATAGGGTTTTTTATAAGCAGTTCTATAAGCCCATAATGCATCATCAAGTTTCTTGTACCAATTCTTTCTATATCTATTGACAATCTTTTGCAAAATCAACTTTATTTCTTGGTTGCTCAATTCTAATTGACCACTAGATTGAGGATGATAAGGAGATGCAATTCTATGATTAACATTATATTTAGCAAGCAATTTACGGAAAGTACCATGAATAAAGTGTGAACCACCACCAGTCATTAAATATCTAGGGACACCAAACCTCGGGAAAATAACTTCTTTAAGCATTTTAATAGAAGTGTTATGATCAGCACTACTAGTTCGAATAGCTTCTACCCACATAGTAATGTAATCAACATCAACTAAAATATGTGTATACCCATTAGAGGAAGGAAAAGGTCCCATATAATCAAAACCCCAACATAAAATGGTTTAATAACAAGTGAATAATTCATAGGCATTTCCTGACGTCTACTAATATTATCAATCCTTTGGCATTCATCACAAGACAAGACAAACTTACGATCATCCTTGAAAAGAGTAGGCCAATAAAAACCAGATTGTAATACCTTGTGTGCAGTTCTATCACCTGCATGGTGTCCTCCATAAGCCTTAGAGTGACACTTGCGTAGGATATGTGCCTTTTCATGCTCAGGTACACAATGTCTAATAACACCATCTACTCCTTCTTTATAAAGATGTGCGTCATCCCAGAAGTAATGTCTTAAACTATAGAAAAAACTTTTTCTTTTGCTGGTATGTGAAACTAGGGGGTATAAATTTTGCAACAATGTAATTAGCATAATTAGCATACCATGGAGCACTACGAGAAGCATTTATGACAGCTAGTTAGTCCTCAGGAAAGCTATCATCAATAGGTAGTGGGTCATCAAGAACATTCTCTAACCTAGACAAGTTACCTGCTACGGGGTTCTTAGCATCCATTCTATCAATAATATGCAAATCAAATTCTTGTAGCAAGAGAACTCATCTAATAAGTATAAGTTTAGCATCTTTCTTTTCCATAAGATATTTAATAGCAGCATGATCGGTGTGGACAGTTACTTTGGAATCAACAACATAAGATCTGAAATTATCACAAGCAAATACAGCTGCTAAAAGTTATTTTCCAGTGGTAGCATAATTTCTTTGAGCACTATCTAGAGTTTTACTAGCATAATGAATAACATTGAATTTCTTATCAACTCTTTGTCCTAGAACAGCACCAACAACATATTCACTAGTATCACACATAATTTCAAAGGGTAGGTTCCAATAAGGTGGGTGAACAATAGGTGCAGAAATTAAGGCTTTATTAAGTATTTCAAATGCTTCTACACAATCATCATCATAAAAAATGGAACATCTTTTTGCTAGAGATTAGTGAGAGTCCTAGAAATTTTAGAGAAGTCTTTAATAAATCTCCTATAGAAACCAGCATGACCAAGGAAACTTCTTATACCTTTGATATATTTAGGACACGACATCTTTTCAATAGCGTCAACTTTAGCTTTGTCAACTTCAATACCTCTTTCAGAGATTTTATGCAACAAGACAATACCTTCATTAACCATAAAGTGGCACTTCTCCCAATTCAAGACAAGATTAGTTTCTTCACATCTCTGCAAAACTCGAACAAGGTTGCTTAAGCAATCATCAAAAGAAGTTCAGTAAATGGAGAAATCATCCATGAAAACCTCAACAATCTTTTCAGAAAAGTCAGAGAATATAGCAGTCATACATCTTTGAAAGGTAGAAGGTGCATTGCATAAACCAAAAGGCACACGTCTATAAGCAAAGGTACCAAAAGGGTAAGTAAAAGTAGTCTTTTCTTGATCCTATTATGACACAAGTATTTGAGAAAAACCAGAATAACCATCTAGAAGCAAAATTGTGTATGTTTGGATAGTCTTTCTAGCATTTGATCAATAAAAGGTAGAGGGTAATGATCTTTCCTATAGCTTGTATAATTTGCGGAAATCAAATAACCATTCTATAACCTGTAACAATTCTTTGTGGGATCAATTCATTCTTATCATTTGGAAAAATAGTAATACCTCCCTTCTTAGGTATGCAATGGACGGGACTTACCCATCTACTATCAGCAATAGGATAAATCATACCTGCTTCCAGAAGCTTTAGTATTTCATTCTTACCACTTCTTTCATCTTATGATTTAACTGCCGTTGAAGATCAACAACCGTTTAGCATCAGGCTCCATATTAATTTCTTGCCGACACAAAGTAGGACTAATGCCCTTAAGATCATCAAGAGTATATCCAATAGCGACATGGTGCTTCTTCAGAGTTTTCAATAAACTCTTTTCCTCATGTTCTGAAAGGTCAACACTAATAATAACATGATATATTTTTTTCTCATCAAGATAAACATATTTCAAGGTATCAGGTAATTGTTTAAGCTCAAACACGGGATCACTCTTGGATGGAGGAGGATCCCCAAGAATATCAATCGGCAAGTTGTATTTAAAAACAGACATTTGATTAAAGAATATTTCATCTAATTCCTTCCTTCATTCATGAACATGCCATTTTCATGGTCTAGCAAAATATTGTTCTAAAGGATCAGTAGGAGGCACAACAATAGAAGCAAGACCAATAATTTCATCTCTAATAGGTAAACCTTTGTCGTGGGGTTGTCTACGAAATTTGGAGAAGTTAAATTCATGAGACACATCCCCAAAACTTACACTAACAGTTTCTTTCTCATAGTCTATTTTAGCATTAACACTGTTCAAGAAAGGTCTACCAAATATAATGGGACAACAATCATCTTGTGGGGAACCAAGAACTAGAAAATCAGTAGGGTATTTTATTTTCCCACACAATTCTTCATCTCTAACAATCCTAATTGGTGATATAGTATCTCTATTAGCAAGCTTAATAGATATCTTGTATCTCAGCAAGTGCAATATCATTCATAATTTATTGATATAAAGTAAAGGGAATTGCACTCACACTAGCACCCACATCACATAAGCCATGATAACAATGATCTCCTATTTTGACAGAAACAATAGGCATGCCAACAGTAGGTCTATTATCGGGTCTAGCAATTCCAGCAGCTTCATCACAGAAGTAAATAACATGCCCATCAATATTATCGACCAAGAGATCTTTAACCATAGCAATACTTGGTTAAACTTTAATTTTTTAGGAGGTGTAGGTGTTCTAGTATAACTCTTATGAACCATGGCCGAAGCTTTAGCATGCTCCTTTATCCTAACAGGGGAAGGTGGTTTCCTAATATAAGCAGTCGGAATAACAGGATCAACATTATAAGTAACAGTTTCTTCCTCCACTTTAATGGGTTCTACTATTTTTACTTTAATGGGAGTATGATATTTAAACCACTTATCCTTAGGGAGATCAACATTAGTAGCAAATGATTCATAGAAGGAAGCTACTATCTCAGAGTCAAGTCCATATTTAGTGCTAAATTCGCGAAAAGCATCGGTATCCATAAAAGATTTAACACAATCAAACTTAAGGTTTATACCTGACTCCTTAACTTCATTGAGTTCCCAATATTCAAAGTTTCATTTAATTCTTTCCAATAAATCCCATTTGAATTCAATAGTATTCTTCATAAAAGAACCAGTACAAGAAGTATCGAGCATGGATAGATCATTACGAGAAAGACAAGCATAAAATTTCTGAATAATAATTTATCTTGAGAGCTCATGATTGGGGCATGAATATAACATTGACTTAAGACTCCCCCAAGCTTGAGCGATACATTCTCCTTCACGAGGCCAAAAATTATATATGTAGTTCTGATCACGATGAACTAGATGCATAGGATAAAACTTCTGATGAAATTCCAATTTCAATCAGTTATAGCTCAATGATCCAATATCATCACATAGCCTATACCATGTCAATGCCTTCTCCTTCAAATATAAAGGGAAGACCTTATTCTTGACTTCATCCTCGGGCAAACCTGAAAGCTTCAATAACCCGCAAACTTCATCCACATAGATTAGATGCATATCAGGATGTAATGTTCCATCTCCTGCATAAGGATTAGCTAGAAGTTTCTCTATCATACCCGAAGGAATTTCATAATAAATATTTTCAGTAGGTTCTATAGGTCGAGGGGAAACTCTTTGCTCTTCCAGTCGGGGTGAAGATACCCCGAACAAACCCCTCAAAGTATGATTCTCCATAGTAACAACTAACAAATGACAGTAAATTTCAGCACACTATATAAATGTTTCCTTACCAATTTCCACTAACCAAAGGTGCTTCACTGCCCGACAACGGTGCCAGAAAAGAGTCTTCATGACCCACAAATATAGGGGATCTATCATAGTCCTTTAGATAAGTAAGAGTGTCTAACCCAACGAGGAGCAGAAGGAAATGACAAGCGGTTTTCAGCAAGGTATTCTCTGAAGCACTGAAATTATCGGTAACATGTAGTTTTGTGATAAGATAATTCATAACAGGTAACAAGTAACAATTGTAACAAAGGTGCAACAAGGTGGCCCAATCCTTTTTATAGCAAAGGACAAGCCTGGACAAACTCTTATATAAAGCAAAGCGCTCCCGAGGACACATGGAAATTACTATCAACTTAGTTTTCATCATGCTCATGTGATTCGCGTTCGTTACTTTGATAATTTGATATGTGGGTGGACTGGTGCTTGGGTGCTGTCCTTACATGGACAAACCTCCCACTTATGATTAACCCCTGCCGCAAGCATCCGCAACTACGAAAGAAGAATTAAGATAAATCTAACCATAGCATGAAACATGTGGATCCAAATCAACCCCTTACAAAGCAATGCATAAACTTGGGTTTAAGCTTCTGTCACTCTAGCAACCCATCATCTACTTATTACTTCCCAATGCCTTCCCCTAGGCCCAAAAATGGTGAAGTGTCATGTAGTCGACGTTCACATAACACCACTAGAGGAAAGACAACATACATCTCATCAAAATATTGAACGAATACCAAATTCACATGATTACTTATAACAAGACTTCTCCCATGTCCTTAGGAACAATGTAACTAGTCACAAAGTATATTCATGTTCATAATCATATGAGTAATAATTATCATTAAGGATCTGAGCATATAATCTACCACCGAATAAACCAACTAGCATCAACTGCAAGGAGTAATCAACACTACTAGCAACCCCACAGGTACCAATTTGAGATTTTGAGACAAAGATCGGATACAAGAGATGAATTAGGATAAAGTGCCAAGTAAAGCCTTTGGGATAGTGTGGATGACAGTTGACTTGATTCTGTGCAAAAACAGAAACTTTTGCACCCAGTCCAGGAAATTCTAAAATTTACTAGGACATGCTTTTGATATGAATTTTTGCGAGGTGGTAGATATACAAATTTTCTAAGTTGTTCTAATTTTTCAGAATTTTTGGAGTAGCAGAAGTATGGTTGGAGTACACACTACTATAGACTGTTCTGTTTTTGACAGATTCTGTTTTCAATGCATAGTCTGCTTGTTATCTAGTTTCTATTGCTTATATTGCTCAGTATAAATTGTGGAAATGATAGGCTCCAGTAGGCATTGTGTGAGAACAATTATGAATCTTGTCTTTGACAGTACCAAAGTGAATGGTTTGCTCTTTATCATACTAACCTATCTCACGAAGTTCTGTTAAGTTTTGTGTGATTGAAATTTTCAAGTTTTGGGTGAGATATCGATATGAGGAGAATAAGGAGTGAGAAGACCCTGAGATTAGGTATGACCAAGGCACCCCAAGGTAATATTCAATGAAGATCCAAGCAACTAAGCTTGGGGATGCCCCGGAAGGCATCCCCTCTTTCGTCTCCAACTCTATCGGTAATCTAACTTGGAGCTATATTTTCATCAATCACATGATATGAGTTTTGCTTGGAGCGTAATTTTATTTTGCTAGGATATGCTTGATGTTATTTTAAATAATGTTTTGCATATTTTATTTCAATAAAAATGTCAAGTATAGCCTTTGCCATGCTTATTTTGCAAGTCTACATGTTGTTGTTTCAAAACAGAAAGTTTATCGTTGTTGCAAAAATTCCCGAGAAAAGTCAGAATGTGATAAAATGTTATAACATTTTGCACAATAAGCTCTGATAAATTTTCTATAGTGTGGTAAATTTTCATAATTTTTGGAGTTAAATAAGTATTGATACTCTTGCATCCTTTAGAGACTATCCTGTTTTGGCAGATTGCTGTTATGTTTGCATTGTTTGCATATGTTTGCCTGTTTAATTATTATATTTGAGGATAGGGGTATTAAATATGCAGAGGCATTTAGTGATTTTCTATAGTAGAGAATGATAAGGTTATTGCATTGATTTATACTAACTTATCTCACGAGTTCTTGTTGAGTTTTGTGTGGATGAAGTTTTTAAGATTTAGGGAAACCGTGATATAAGATGAATTAAGGAGACACAAAAGCTCAATATTGGGGATGCCCAAGTCATCCCAAGCTAATATTCCAAGAATTCTCAAGCATCCAAGCTTGGGGATGCCCCGGTAGGCATCCCACCTTTCTTTTTCAACAATTATCGGTTAGTATCGGTTGAACCTAAGTTTTTGCTTCTTCACATGAGTTGTGCTATGCTTGGAATGTAATTTTATTTTGTTTTGCTTGTTGTTTACATAAAATACTTAGGTTTGAAAGTTTTTTAAATAAGAGAGAATCCACAATTGGCTACCCATTTGCTTAACTACTCGCTCGATCTTCACTTATATCTTTTTGGAGTAGCTTGTCATTTACTCTTGTGCTTCACGTATATCCTATGAGTAAATTATTGAATGAATTGAATATCATGAAGTTGAAATTGTATGTTCATACCATGCATCCTGGTAGCTTCACATTGGGTTTAGAAAGTGAAATCTTTTGAAGGTTGACAATCACAATATTGGTCATACAAGCAATTCATGAATGATTAGTAGAAGGAAGAGAACTTTCACATGAAAATACACTATCTTGGAAATCTTTTGTGATTGTGAGCCCCCATCAAAATATTGTATGCCAATATTGTTGAGGTTGGACAAGGAAGACAACGTAATGATTTATGTTTGTTCATATTCACATACAAGTTATATTGTCATAGATCCCTTCAACATGTGGTGCTTGCCCCCCATCTTTGCTAGCTAAAAATTCCGCACCAAGTAGAGATACTACTTGTGCATCCAAAAACCATTAAACCCAAATCTTGTTCTCAAGAGTCCACCATACCTACCTAAGGATTGAGTAAGATCCTTCAAGTAAGTTGCCATCTGTCGGTGTACAAAAGTATGGGCTTTTATGTACCCCTTACTTGTGCACGGGCAGTTGCAGCCGCACCTGCGGCAAGGCTTGGCAGGGCAGGAGAAGGCAAGATACAAGACTACCAAGACAATATGCGAGCCAGTGAATAGGGATCAAAAGATAAGCTAGACCTCCCCCGGCAACACCCTTGCCGGGGGCGACCTACGTAGCTGATACATCTCCAACGTATCTATAATTTTTGATTGTTCCATGCTATTATATTACCCATTTTGGATGTTTATGGACTTTACCTTACACTTTTATATCATTTTTTGGGACTAACCTACTAACCGGAGGCCCAGCCCGAATTGCTGTTTTTTTTGCCTATTTCAGTGTTTCCAAGAAAAGGAATATCAAACGGAGTCCAAACGGAATGAAACCTTCGGGAGCGATCTTTTTGGAACAAACATGATCTAGAAGACTTGGAGTGGAAGTCAAGAAACAAGCAAGGAGGCCACGAGGGTGCCCGGCGCGCCCCCACCCTCGTGGGACCCTCGAGTGTCCACCGACCTACTTCTTCCTCCTATATATACCCATGTACCCCGAAACCATCAAAGGCGACCACGGAAAACTGTTTCCACCACCGTAACCTTATGTATCTGCGAGATCCCATCTTGGAGCCGTCGCCGGCGCTCCGCTGGAGGGGGAATCCGCCATGGAGGGCCTCTACATCATCTCCAAGGCCTCTCCGATGAGTTGTGAATAGTTTACCACAGACCTTCGGGTCCATAGTTATTAGCTAGATGGCTTCTTCTCTCTCTTTGATTCTCAATACAAAGTTCTCCTTCCTCTTCTTGGAGATCTATTCAATGTAACTCTTTTTGCGGTGTGTTTGTCGAGATCCGATGAATTGTGGGTTTATGATCAAGTTTATCTATGAGAAATATTTGAATCTCCTTTGAGTTATTTTATGTGTGATTAAGTTATCTTTGCAAGTCTCTTCGAATTATCAGTTTGGTTTGGCCTACTAGATTGATCTTTCTTGCAATGGGAGAAGTGCTTAGCTTTGGGTTCAATCTTGCGATGTCCTTTCCTAGTGACAGCATGGGCAACAAGGCACGTATTGTATTGTTGCCATCGAGGATAAAAAGATGGGGTTTATATCATATTGCATGAGTTTATCCCTCTACATCATGTCATATTTCTTAATGCGTTACTCTGTTCTGCATGAACTTAATACTCTAGATGCATGCTGGATAGCAGTCGATGTGTGGAGTAATAGTAGTAGATGCAGGCAGGAGTCGGTCTACTTGTCACAGACGTGATACCTATATACATGATCATGCCTAGATAATCTCATAATTATTTGCTTTTCTATCAATTGCTCGACAGTAATTGGTTCACCCACCGTAATAATTATGCTATCTTGAGAGAAGCCACTAGTGAAACCTATGGCCCCCGGGTCTATCTTTTATCATATAAGTTTTCAATTTACTTTTATTTGCATCTTTACTTTTCCAATCTATATCATAAAATACCAAAAATATATTTATCTTATCATATTATCTCTATCAGATCTCACTTTCGCAAGTGGCCTTGAAGGGATTGACAACCCCTTTATTGCGTTGGTTGCGAGTTCTTGTTTGTTTGTGTAGGTGCGTGGGACTTGTGAGGAGCCTCCTACTGGATTGATACCTTGGTTCTCAAAAACTAAGGGAAATACTTACGCTACTGTGTTGCATCACCCTTTCCTCTTCAAGGAAAACCAATGCAAGCTCAAGACGTAGCAAGAAGGATTTCTGGCGCCGTTGCCGGGGAGGTCTTCGCTCAAGTCAAGACATACCAAGTGCCCATCACAAACTCATCTCCCTCGCATTACATTACTTGCCATTTGCCTCTCGTTTTCCTCTCCCCCCATTTCACCCTTGCCGTTTTATTCGCCCTCTCTTTCCCAATATCCTCTCCTCTCTCTTTCGCTTGCCTTTTTGTTTGCTTGTGTGTTGGATTGCTTGTCGCGATGGCGCAAGATAATACCAAATTGTGTGATTTTTCCAATACCAATAATAATGATTTCCTTAGTACTCCGATTTCTCCTCTTAATGATGTTGAATCTTGTGAAATCAATGCTGCTTTGCTGAATCTTGTTATTAAAGATCAATTCTCCGGCCTTCCTAGGGAAGATGTCGCTACCCATCTAAACAACTTTGTTAATTTGTGTGAGATGCAAAAGAAGAAAGATACGGATAATGGTATTGTTAAATTGAAGTTATTTCCGTTTTCACTTAGAGATCGTGCTAAAATTTGGTTTTCATCTCTGCCTAAAAATAGTGTTGATTCATGGAATAAGTGTAAAGATGCCTTTATCTCTAAGTATTTTCCTCCCGCTAAGATCATCTCTCTTAGGAACGATATTATGAATTTTAAACAACTTGATCATTAGCATGTTTCCCAATCTTGGGAAAGAATGAAATTGATGATTCACAATTGCCCTACTCATGGTTTGAATTTATGGATGATCATACAAAATTTTTATGCCGGATTGAATTTTGCTTCTAGAAATCTTTTAGATTCGGCCGCGGGAGGCACGTTTATGGAAATCACCGAGAAGCTACTAAACTCCTTGATAATATCATGACTAATTATTCTCAATGGCACACCAAAAGATCTACTAGTAAAAAGTGTATGCTATAGAAGAAATTAATGTTTTGAGTGGAAAGATGGATGAACTTATGGAGTTGTTTGCTACTAAGAGTGCTCCTATTTATCCCAATGATATGCCTTAGTCTACTTTGATTGAGAATAATAATGAATCTATGGATGTGAATTTTGTTGGTAGGAATAATTTTGGTAACAATGCTTATAGAGGAAACTTTAATCCTAGACCGTTCCCTAGTAATTCCTATAATAATTATGGAAATTCCTACAATCATTCTTATGGTAATTTTAATAATATGCCCTCTGGTTTTGAAAATAGTGTGAAAGAATTTATGGTTTCTCAAAAGAATTTTAATGCCTTGCTTGAAGAAAAAATGCTTAAAGTTGATGATTTGGCTAGGAACGTTGATAGACTTTCGCTTGATGTTGAATCTTTGAAATTTATATCTACTCCTCCTAAGGATGATATCAATGAGTCTCTCAAAGCTATGAGAATTTCCATTGATGAGTGCAAAGAAAGAACCGCTAGATTGCGAGCCAAGAAAATTGCTTTGTTAAGGCGTGTTCTTCTAGTTTCCATGAAAATAATGATGAAGATCTAAAAGTTATTGATGTGTCCCCTACTAAATCTTTGTTTTGAAATATGAATCTTGATAATGATGTGACTAAAAGTAAATCAACTTTAGTTAAAAAGTGTTCCTATGATTTGGAGTATTGTGATCTTGATGCTAAATTTGGTAAAAGTGGGATTGGAGAGGTCAAGACTTTAAATGGTATTGAACCCACTATCTTGGATTTCAAGGAATTTAATTATGATAATTGTTCTTTAATAGATTGTATTTCCTTGTTGCAACCCGTGTTGAATTCTCCTCATGCTTATAGTCAAAATAAAGCCTTTACCAAACATATTGTTGATGCCTTGATGCAATCTTATGATGAAAAACTTAATTTGGAAGTTTCTATACCTAGAGAACTTAATGATGAGTGGGAACCTACTATAAAGATTAAAATTAAAGATCATGAGTGTTATGCTTTGTGTGATTTGGGTGCTAGTGTTTCCACAATTCCAAAAACTTTATGTGATATTATAGGTTTCCATGATCTTGATGACTGCTTTTTAAATTTGCACCTTGCGGATTCCACCATTAAAAATCCTATGGGAAGGATCAACGATGTTCTTATTGTTGCAAGTAGGAACTATGTGCCCATAGATTTTATCGTTCTTGACATAGATTGCAATTTTTCATGTCCTATTATTCTTGGTAGACCTTTCCTTAGAACGATTGGTGCGATTATTGATATGAAGGAAGGGAATATTAGATTCCAATTTCCATTAAGGAAAGGCATGGAGCACTTTCCAAGAAACAAAGTCAAATTATCTTATGAATCTATCATGCGAGCTACTTATGAATCAAGTGCCAAAGATGGCACCACTTAGATCTATCCTCGCTTTTATGCCTAGCTTGGGGTGTTAAACAATAGCGCTAGTTGGGAGGCAACCCAATTTTATTTTAGTTTTTAGTTTTTTTGCTTCTGTTTAGTAATAAATTTTGCATATACTTTCTGTTTATATGTGTTTTCTTGTTTTAATTAGTGTTTGTGCCAAGTAGAACCTATAGGATAACCTTTGGTAAGAGTTAATTTGATTCTGCTGAAAAACAGAAACTTTGCATTCACGAGAAAAACTTCAATAAATCACATAAACATGATTTTTCGTTGATTCTTTTTTCTGTAGATCAATAGAGAAATTGCCTAGGACGTCCTATTTTGGTAGGATTTTTAAGGTTCCAGAAGTATTCGAAAGTTACAGATTGCTACAGACTGTTCTGTTTTTGACAGATTCTGTTTTTCGTGTGTTGTTTGCTTATTTTGATGCATCTATGGCTAGTATGTAGGGGTATGAAACATAGATAAGTCATAATACAGTAGGTTTAACACCAATATAAATAAAGAATGAGTTCATTACAGTACCATATGTGGTGGTTTTTCTTTCTTGCACTAACGGAGCTTATGAGATTTCCTGTTGAGTTTTGTGTTGTGAAGTTTTCAAGTTTTGGGTAAAGATTTGATGGACTATGGGATGAAGGGTGGAAACAGCCTAAGCTTGGGGATGCCCATGGAAACCCAAGATATTCAAGGATAACCAAAAGCCTAAGCTTGGGGATGCCCCGGAAGGCACCCCCTCTTTTGTCTTCGTCTATCGGTAACTTTACTTGGAGCTATATTTTTATTTACCACATGATATGTGTTTTGCTTGGAGCGTCGTGTATGATATTAGTCTATGATTTTTAGTTTACTACAATCATCCTTGCTGTACACACCTTTTGGGAGAGAAATACTTGATTGGAATTTATTGGAATACTCTATGTGCTTCACTTATATCTTTTGAGCTAGATAATTTTTACTCTAGTGCTTCACTTATATCTTTTAGATCATGGCGGTGGCTCAATTTTGTAGAAATTTTCAATCTCTAATGCTTCACTTATATTATTGTGAGAGTCTTTTAGAACAGCATGGTATTTGCTATGGTTATAAAATTGGCCCTAGAATGATGGGCATCCAAGTTGGGTATAATAAAAACTATCATAGAAAGTGAATTGGATGCTATGATCAATTTGATACTTGATAATTGTTTTGATATATAGAGGTGGTGATATTAGAGTCATGCTAGTTGGGTAATTGTGAATTTAAAGAATACTTGTGTTGAAGTTTGTGATTCCCGTAGCATGCACGTATGGTGAACCGCTTTGTGATGAAGTTGGAGCACAATTTTTTTTATTGATTGTCTTCCTTATGAGTGGCGGTCGGGGACGAGCGATGGTCTTTTCCTACCAATATACCCCCCTAGGAGCATGCACGTAGTACTTTGTTTTCAATGGCTTGTAGATTTTTGCAATAAGTATATGAGTTCTTTATGACTAATGTTGAGTCCATGGATTATACACACTCTCACCCTTCCACCATTGCTAGCCTCTCTTGTGCCGCGCAACTTTCGCCGGTACCATACAACCACCATATACCTTCCTCAAAACCGCCACCATACCTACCTATTATGGAATTTCCATAGCCATTCGGAGATTTACTTCCATGCAACTTTCCACCATTTCTTTTATTATGACACGCGTCATCATTGTCATATTGCTCTTTGCATGATCATGTAGTTGACATAGTATTTGTGGCAAGGCCACCTCATAATTTTTCATACATGTCACTCTTGATTTATTGCATATCCCGGTACACCGCTGGAGGCATCCATATAGAGTCATATCTTGTTCTAAGTATCGAGTTGTAATCTTGAGTTGTCAATAAATAAAAGTGTGATGATCTTCATTATTAGAGCATTGTCCCAGTGAGGAAAGGATGATGGAGACTATGATTCCCCCACAAGTCGGGATGAGACTTCGGCCTTCAAATAAAAAAAGGGAAAGGCCAAAAAAACGCCAAGTAAAAAAAAGAAAAAAAAGGAAAAAAATGAGAGAAAAAGAGAGAAGGGACAATGCTACTATCCTTTTTACCACACTTGTGCTTTAAAGTAGCACCATGATCTTCATGATAGAGAGTCTCCTATGTTGTCACTTTCATATACTAGTGGGAATTTTTCATTATAGAACTTGGCTTGTATATTCCAATGATGGGCTTCCTCAAAATGCCCTAGGTCTTCGTGAGCAAGCAAGTTGGATGCACACCCACTTAGTTTCTTTTGTTGAGCTTTTATACATTTATAGCTCTAGTGCATCTATTGCATGGCAATCCCTACTCACTCACATTGATATCTATTAATGGGCATCTCCATAGCCCGTTGATATGCCTAGTTGATGTGAGACTATCTTCTCCTTTTTGTCCTCTCCACAACCACCATTCTATTCCACATATAGTGCTATGTCCATGGCTCACGCTCATGTATTGCGTGAAAGTTGAAAAAGTTTGAGATTACTAAAGTATGAAACAATTGTTTGGCTTGTCATCGGGGTTGTGCATGATTAAATACTTTGTGTGATGAAGATAGAGCAACAGCCAGACCATATGATTTTGTTGGGAGAACTTACTTTAGCCATGTTATTTTGAGAAGACATGATTGCTTTATTAGTATGATTGAAGTATTATTATTTCTTATGTCAATATGAACTTTTATTTTGAATCATTTGGATCTGAACATTCATGCCACAATAAAGAAATTTACATTGAGAAATATGCTAGGTAGCATTCCACATCAAAAAATCTGTTTTTATCATTTACCTACTCGAGGACGAGCAAGAATTAAGCTTGGGGATGCTTGATATGTCTCCAACGTATCTATAATTTTTGATTGTTCCATGCTATTATATTACCCGTTTTGGATGTTTATGGGCTTTACTTTACACTTTTATATCATTTTGGGACTAACCTACTAACCGGAGACCCATCCCGAATTGCTGTTTTTTTTGCCTATTTCAGTGTTTCGAAGAAAAGGAATATCAAATGGAGTCCAAACGGAATGAAACCTTCGGGAGCGATCTTTTTGGAACAAACGTGATCTAGAGGACTTGGAGTGGAAGTCAAGAAACAAGCGAGGCAGCCACGAGGGTGCCCGGCGCGCCCCCTAGGGCTGGGCACCCCCCCACCCTCGTGAGCCCCTCGAGCGTCCACCGACCTACTTCTTCCTCCTATATATACCCATGTACCCCGAAACCATCAAAGAAGACCACGGAAAACTATTTCCACCACCGTAACCTTCTGTATCCGCGAGATCCCATCTTGGAGCCGTCGCCGGTGTTCTGCCGGAGGAGGAATCCACCATGGAGGGCCTCTACATCATCTCCAAGGCCTCTCCGATGAGTTGTGAGTAGTTTACCACAGACCTTCGGGTCCATAGTTATTAGCTAGATGGCTTCTTCTCTCTCTTTGATTCTCGATACAAAGTTCTCCTCCCTCTTCTTGGAGACCTATTCGATGTAACTCTTTTTGCGGTGTGTTTGTCGAGATCCGATGAATTGTTGGTTTATGATCAAGTTTATCTATGAGAAATATTTGAATCTCCTCTGAATTCTTTTATGTGTGATTAAGTTATCTTTGCAAGTCTCTTCGAATTATCGGTTTGGTTTGGCCTACTAGATTGATCTTTCTTGCCATGGGAGAAGTGCTTAGCTTTGGGTTCAATCTTGCGGTGTCCTTTCCCAGTGACAGCAGGGGCAGCAAGGCACGTATTGTATTGTTGTCATAGAGGATAAAAAGATGGGGTTTATATCATATAGCATGAGTTTATCCCACTACATCATGTCATCTTTCTTAATGCGTTACTCTGTTCTTCATGAACTTAATACTCTAGATGCATGCTGGATAGCGGTCGATGTGTGGAGTAATAGAAGTAGATGTAGGTAGGAGTCGGTCTACTTGTCATGGACGTGATGCCTATATACATGATCATGCCTAGATAATCTCATAATTATTCGCTTTTCTATCAATTGCTCGACAATAATTTGTGTTGGAGATATGCCCTAGAGGCAATTATGTATGATGATATTTCCTATGTGTTTTTGAATAAAGATAGTCCTTGGACATTATTAATGATGTGTATCAGCAAGTACGTGACTTGTTTATGGGACTATGCATTGTATGATGACTGTCCTAAAAGGTCCCTAGTCGAAAGGGCTGTGTGGACGCGCAGCCGACTAGACTAGCATATGACACGGTCGATGGCTCGGTCTCACTAGCCATGGAGCATTGGATGCTAACCGGATAATATGGACTCGGAAGGATCTGGTCGGATTCGACATAGTCGGATCCGAGTCGAGATAAGGTCCGAGTCGGACAGACCCAACTATGAGACGCAGTAATATGTCATCTGTGAGTCTCTAGTACAACATACGTTCTATGTCCTAAGACCTGAGCTGACGCATGTACTCGGGATGGTGACAGACTTGCTTTGGCCGACCAAACACTACTCCGTGACTGGGTAGTTACAAAGGTAGGTTTCGGGTTTGTCCAGTCCCATGCTGCGAGACGTGGTCGAGCATGATGGGATTTACCCCTCCGATCAGGAGAGATATACTCTGGGCCCCTCGTGTGATCCGACCAAGAGAAGCATGGCCATGCGACAAGGATTATGAGATAATCCGAATTATGGTCGGAATCACTGGAACGAGAAAGAGGTCGGGCTAGCACAAGGATGACAGTCTCGCCTTGAGCCCGACAACATATATCGTGTGGCAAAGGGAACAGAAGTGTGACATGTTGTATAGGTTCGCCTAACCAGCTTCATAGTCTGCTTGGTGTTCGACACGCCTTGCTAGAGGCCGCTACCAACCATGCAGTTCGGAAGTGATCCGAACTGCGACCAAGCCGACTTGAACCTAAGGGGTCACGCGCTTAAGGGAAGGAACCTACGAGGTCGGTTCGTAGGACACTAGTCGGATGCGATACGAACTGGACTAGGAACGTGATCGAGTAAACTTTGGGCTTTAGGGTCCGTGCGAGGCCCAAGTATTAAGCATGCGACGGACGCCTATATAAAGTGGAGGTGTGGCACAGTCATGCAGTTGATCGCTTCGGCGCTGCGACTAGGGTTTGCATGTGTTGCGAATAGCCACCTCCACTCGCCGCCGACTATGTGATTGGACCTAGCAGTCCGCCGCACGGTGTTCCTCCTGCACGCGCGGATACCGTTAGAGGCGGTGCACTTGCGCCGCTCCGGCGAACTTGTACGTGGGATCGGATGACCGGCTGTTCGAGGGAGATCGGACGAGGAGGAGACGATCCACGCGGACGCGCTACCCCAACTCTTCTTCCGCTACGCGGCACTGCGCGTCTAGTGGTAACGATCTGTGATCCATCTCCCGTAGCATGTTCTTGGTTGTTCTGCGCGTAGGAAACATTTAATTTGCAGTTGACGCACCCTATCGTAGATCCCAACAGTGGTATCAGAGTCTCTGCTATAGGATTTGGATTCAGATCGTATGCATATTAGATATGTGGAGGCGGCAGATGAGATCTGTTATTATTTATGAGATCGGCTATGTGCACGGTTGATGTGATCAGCTGCACATGGGGATCGTTGAGGCTATGTTTTCTGTCAATTGGGATCGATGAGGTCGTGACACGATCTATCCCTACCAGTCGGTTATCCGCCATCAGGGTTAACAGTGAAACGTAAATCCGAATGGGGTTCGCGATGACCGTCGTGTGCGTAGTGCCGTGTATTTCATACCCGACACACAAACCGGTAGAATGTGATTCTATGCATAACTTTGTTTTACAGGTTTGATGTGAATAGTATGGCTCGTGTGTATGTGATGCATGTGTGTAATTTATACATGGCCTGCGTGTCATGTTTGATAGCCGACAGGAGGCGAAGTGCTGTCATTATATTGTATAACGACCTGCTTGTCGACTTGTGACTCTATGTAAATTTCATTACTAGTTGTAGTAGTTGGATAATAGAGATCAGGTTGGTGGCTTGGTGTCCCGGCGTGACAAACAAGATGGAGTTCCTAGATGGTCATCAGAGTCGGAGCTGACCTGGAAGAACGTCCATGAAGGAGCCATACTATTTCACAATATATGTTTATATGTGATTGTTATGCTTCTTTGATTCCATGCATATTAGAATGGTAGAATGATCCCTCATGAATATCAAGAGAATGGCCATCCCCGATGTTGCACCTTCGCACGTCAAGTACGTCTAGTAGTGGGCTCATAAAATTGAGGTACTGCTGGGTGTCCTTGAACTAAAGGGTTCGTGTCGGACACGGACATGCACTGCATCAAGTTAACTTGACAACGCTATCAAAACGGTTTTGGGCCTTGTGGCAAAGAAGGTTGGGAGTCGGGGTATGAGATACCTTCCCGACCGACAAGAGTCGTATAGAGATGCGATTAGCAAGGAGTTGCTTACCGGATAGGTATGTTGGCTAGCAGTGATTCTAAAGCTCACTAGTCGCATGCGCTAGTCTGATCCTGAATCACTAAGAGTTTGCGGAGGGATGCTGACTTCAGTGAGAGTATTCTATTTAGGCTAGAATTACTCTACATAAACATATTGCTTAGTGACTGCATATTTTCTGATGTAGATCAATGGCACCACCTGCTCAACCCAACTTTGCATTGAAATCAATTCTGGAAAAGGATAAACTGAATGGAACAGACTTTACCACCTGGTATAGAAATCTGAGAATTGTTCTCAAGCATGATAAAAAGGAACATGTTCTAGAGGATCCACTTCCAGAGGAACCTGCTGATAATGCTAATGCCACAACTAAGAATGCCTACTAGAAACTCGTTGATGAATCAATGGAGGTCAGCTGTCTGATGCTGGCTTGTATGGAGCCCGATTTGCAACAGCATTTCAAAAATGTTGAGGCTTACGATACGGAGTCTCAAGAGCATGTTTCAGACATAGGCTAGGACCGAAAGGTTCAACGTCTGGCAATCCTTGATGGCTTGCAAGCTGAAGGAAGGTGATCCACTGAGCCCACATGTGATCAAGATGATCGGATATGTGCAAGCTTTGGATCGTTTGGGCTTCCCGCTCTTGGATGAGCTGGCTATAGATGCAATTATGGGTTCTCTTTCGCCCAGCTATGGGACGTTCATCTCGAACTATCATATGCATGGCATGGATAAGAAGCTCACTGAATTGCATGGGATGCTCAAAGTGGCAGAGTAGGATATTAAGAAAGGCACGCATCAAGTGTTGATGGTGCAAAAATCGGCTAAGTTCAAGAAGAGTTGGTCCAAGAAAAAGGCTAAGGCAAAGGGCACGGAGACGGTAACCCCCGCCGCTGCGCCGAAGTCTGGACCGGACTTGAAGACCATTTGCTATCACTGCAAGGAGACTGGTCACTAGAAGAGCAACTGTAGCAAGTGGCTTGCAGAGGATGGCAAGACGGCCGAGAATGCTGCTTCAGGCAAAGGTACACTTGTTGCATATGTTATAGACATTTACCTTGCTGACATACCTAGTAGCTCTTGGGTATTTGATACCGGATCGGTTGTTTATATTTGCAACTCGATGCAGGGGCTGGTAAGAACTAGGCGTGTGGCACAAAGGGAGATTGACATCAGGGTCGGCAACAAAGCAAGAGTTGCTGCGTTGGAGGTCGGCACGATGCAGCTCCAGCTTCCTTCCAGATTCATTATGGAATTGAATAATTGTTATTACATTCCTGCACTTAGTCGGAACATTATTTCTGCCTCATGTTTGATGAGTCAAGGTTATGAATTCAATTTAAAGGACAATGGTTGTTCGATATTTTTGAATGGCATGTTCCACGGCTATGCACCCATTGTTGATGGGCTATTTATATTGAATCTAGAACAGGAACCGGTCTATAATGTGAATGTCAAGAGGCATAAGCCTAATGAGATAAATCCGACATACTTCTGGCATTGCCAGCTCAGACACATTAGTCTGAAATGCATGAAGAAGCTCCATGATGATGGGATCCTAACTTCATCCGACTTTGGGTCATTCGAGACATGTGAATCATGCTTGCTCGGCAAGATGACTAAGTCTCCTTTCGCAAAGAGTTGCGACAGGGCGTCCGAGCTATTGGAACTTATACATAGTGATGTGTGGCTATCAGTACTTCGTGACTTTTACCAACGACTTGAGTAGATATGGATATATCTATTTGATGAGGCACAAGTCAGAAACTTTTGAAAAGTTCAAAGAGTTTCAGAACGAGGTTGAGAATCAGCTCGGCAAGACTATAAAGCTTCTGCGATCTGATCGTGGAGGTGAGTACATGAGCCAGGAGTTTGATGATCATCTGAAAAGTCGAGGTATAGTACCTCAGCTCACACCTCCAGGTACGCCACAGAGAAACGGCGTGTCGGAACGGAAGAATAGGACCTTGTTGGACATGGTCCGGTCTATGATGAGCAAATCAGATTTACCCTTGTCATTCTGGGGATACACTCTAGAAACTGCAACTTTCACACTTAACAGGGTACCATCAAAATCCATAGACAAGACACCACATGAGATGTGGACCGGGAAGAGTCCCAGTTTGTCTTTTCTAAAGATTTGGGGTTGTGAAGCATTTGTCAAGCAACTTATGCCAGACAAGCTTACACCCAAGTTGGATAAATGCATATTCATGGGATATCCGAGGGAAACCTTGGGATATAGCTTCTACAATCGGGAAGAGAACAAAGTATTTGTTGCTCAGAACGGGGTTTTCCTTGAGAAAGAGTTTCTCAGTCGGGAGGCCAGTGGGAGGACGGTCCGACTCAAAGAAATTCGAGGACCACTCGGGGACGGCTCGGCTGGTGATGAGATAATACCAGAGTCAGTCAGGAAACCCGTAGTGGAAGCGGCACCAGAACCACGGAGGTCGGAAAGATTGCGCAGAGTGTGTGATGTATTGTTGCTAGAAAGCGACGAGCCGACCACGTATGCAAAAGCGATGGTGAGCCCAGATTTCAAGGCATGGCTGGAGGCCATGAGATCCGAGTTAAAGTCCATGGATGAGAATCAAGTCCAGGACTTGGTTGATCCGCCACCTAGCATAACAGCCATTGGTTGCAAATGGGTCTTTAAGAAGAAAACCGATGTGGATGGAAATGTTCAGATCCACAAAGCTCGGCTTGTCGCTAAAGGTTATGGACAAGTTCAAGGAATTGACTATGACGATACTTACTCGCCGATAGCGATGCTGAAATCGGTGAGGATCATACTAGCTATAGCTGCATATTTCGACTACGAGATATGGCAGATGGATGTCAAAACGGCTTTCCTTCACGGAAATTTAACCGAGGACGTGTATATGATACAGCCCGAGGGTTTTCTCGATCCGACTAGCACTAGTAAGGTATGCAAGCTCAAGAGATCCATTTATGGGTTGAAGCAAGCATCTCGGAGTTGGAACATTCGTTTTGATGAGGTCGTCACTGGTCTCGGTTTCATCAAAAGCAAAGAGGACTCTTGTTTATACAAGAAGTTAAGTGGGAGCTCGATAGTGTTTTTGATCTTGTATGTGGACGACATACTACTGATCGGGAATGATGTTTCAATTCTGAACTCGGTCAAGGAGTCATTGAATGGCAAGTTTTCGATGAAGGACCTTGGTGAGGCAGTCTATATTTTAGGCATTAAGATCTATAGAGATAGATCGAGGAGGTTGCTCGGCTTGAGCCATAGCACGTACATAGATAAAGTGTTGAAGCGGTTCAACATGAGTGAGGCGAAGAAAGGGTTCTTGCCACTCTCACATGGTATAAGGCTAAGCGAGACTCAGAGTCCTTCGACATCTGATGAGCGAAGTAGGATGAGTAGGATTCTATATGCCTCGGCAATCGGATCCATCATGTATGCCATGATATGTACAAGGCCTGATGTTGCTTTTGCAATAAGCCTAACAAGTAGATACCAGGCAAACCCAGGTGAGAGTCATTGGGCATCGGTAAAGACTATTTTGAAGTACCTGAAAAGGACTAAAGAGATGTTCCTAGTTTATGGAGGTGAGGAAGAGCTTGTCGTAAGGGGTTACGCCGATGCTAGTTTCCAAACCGACAAAGATGATTGTCGATCACAGTCCGGATTCGTGTACGTCCTGAACGGAGGAGCAGTGCACTGGATGAGTTCCAAGCAGGATACGGTGGCCGATTCTACCACAGAAGCCGAATACATTGCGGCTTGTGAAGCTGCAAAGGAAGGTGTTTGGATCCGGCATTTTATGGATGATCTTGGTATTTTCCCAGCCTCGGCGAAACCGTTGGACCTTTATTGTGATAATTCTGGTGCCATCGCACAAGCCAAGGATTCGAGGAATCACCACAAGGTCAGACACATAGACCAGAAATATCACCTGATACGAAAGATCGTAAAGAATGGTGATGTAGAGTTATGCAAGATTCACACGGATGCAAATGTTGCAGATTCGTTGACTAAGCCGCTTCCACAACCCAAGCATCAGGGGTATGTTAGAGCTATGGGCATTTGATGTTTATTTGATTGACTCTAGTGCAAGTGGGAGACTGTTGGAGATATGCCCGAGAGGCAATCATGTATGATGATATTTCCTATGTGTTTTTGAATAAAGATAGTACTTGGACATTATCAATGATGTGTATCAGCAAGTACGTGACTTGTTTGTGGGACTATGCATTGTATGATGACTGTCCTAGAAGGTCACTAGTCAAAAGGGTTGTGTGGACGCGCAACCGACTAGACTAGCATATGACACGGTCGATGGCTCGGTCTCACTAGCCATGGAGCATTGGATGCTAACCGGATAATATGGACTCAGAAGGATCTGGTCGGATTCGACATAGTCGGATCCGAGTTGAGATAAGGTCCAAGTCAGACAGACCCAACTATGAGACGCAACAATATGTCATATGTGAGTCTCTAGTACAACATACGTTCTATGTCCTAAGACCTGAGCTAACGCATGTACTCGGGGTGGTGACAGACTTGCTTTGGGCCGACCAAATGCTACTCCGTGACTTGGTAGTTACAAAGGTAGGTTTCGGGTTTGTCTAGTCCCATGCTGCGAGACGTGGTCGAGCAAGATGGGATTTGCCCCTCCGATCAGGACTCTGGGCCCCTCGTGTGATCCGACCAAGAGAAGCATGGCCATGCGACAAGGATTATGAGATAATCCGGATTGTGGTCGGAATCACTAGAATGAGAAAGAGGTCGGGCTAGCACAAGGATGACAATATCGCCTTGAGCCTGACAACATATATCGTGTGGCAAAGGGAACAGAAGTGTGACACGTTGTACAGGTTCGCCTAACTAGCTTCATAGTCTGCTTGGTGTTCGGCACGCCTTGCTAGAGGCCGCTACCAACCGTGCAGTTCGGAGGTGATCCGAACTACGACCAAGCCGACTTGAACCTAAGGGGGCGCACGCTTAAGGGAAGGAACATACGAGGTCGGTTCGTAGGACACTGGTCGGATGCGATCCGAACTGGACTAGGAACGTGACCGAGTAGACTTTGGGCTTTAGGGTCCGTGCGAGGCCCAAGTGTTGAGCCTGCAACGGACGCCTATATAAAGTGGAGGTGCGGCACACTCATGCGGTTGATCGCTTCGGCGCTGCGACTAGGGTTTGCATGTGTTGCGAATAGCCACCTCCACTCGCCACCGACTGTGTGATTGGACCTAGCAGTCCGCCGCATGGTGTTCCTCCTGCACACGTGAATACCGTTAGAGGCAGTGCACTTGCGCCGCTCCGACGAACTTGTACGTGGGATCGGACGACCAACTGTTCGAGGGAGATCGGACGAGGAGGAGACGATCCACACGGACGCGCTACCCCAACTCTTCTTCCGCTGCACGGCACTGCACGTCTAGTGGTAACGATCTGTGATCCATCTCCCGTAGCATGTTCTTGGTTGTTCTGCGTGTAGGAAAAATTTAATTTGTAGTTGACGCACCCTACTGTAGATCCCAACAATTTGTTCACCCACCGTAATAATTATGCTATCTTGAGAGAAGCCACTAGTGAAACCTATGGCCCCCGGGTCTATCTCTTATCATATAAGCTTTCAATCTACTTTTATTTGCATCTTTACTTTCCAACCTATATCATAAAATACCAAAAATATATTTAGCTTATCATATTATCTCTATCAGATCTCACTTTTGCAAGTGGCCTTGAAGGGATTGGCAACCCCTTTATTGCATTGGTTGTGAGTTCTTTGTTTGTTTGTGTAGGTGCGTGGGACTTGTGAGGAGCCTCCTACTAGATTGATACCTTGGTTCTCAAAAACTGAGGGAAATACTTACGCTACTGTGCTGCATCACGCTTTCCTCTTCAAGGAAAACCAACACAAGCTCAAGGCGTAGCAAAGAGTTGCTTTTATGAGGCTAGGGAAAGTGATTGAAATTATCATTGATCAAACTTATGCACTTCGCTAGCATTCACACTTCATAAATTATTTCTTTTATCATTTACCTACTCGAGGATGAGTAGGAATTAAGCTTGGGGATGCTGATACGTCTCCAACATATCTATAATTTATGAAGTATTCATGTTGTTATATTATCATTCTTGGATGTTTTACGAACATTTATAGCAACTTTATATCATTTTTTGGGACTAACCTATTGACCCAGTGCCCAGTGCCAATTGTTGTTTTTGCTTGTTTTTTACATAGCAGGAAATCAATGTCAAACGGAGTCCAAACACCTCGAAAATGTTTGTGGATTTTTTATGGACCACCAGACATCCAATGGGCCAGAGCACCACCTGGGGGTGCCCCGAGGGGGCACAACCCACCAGGACGCGCCTGGGCCCCCAGGCGCGCCCCGGTGGGTTGTGCCCACGTCGTTGGCCTCCCCCAGGCACGCCCTGGTGGGTTGTGCCCACCTTGTTGGCCTCCTGCACCCCCTCTTCGCCCTATAAATCATCAAATATTCCAAAAACCCTCGCGGAGAACCTAGATCGGAAGTTCCGCCGCCGCAAGCCTCTGTAGCCACCGAAAACTAGTCGGGAACCCGTTCCGGCTCCCTGCCGGAGGGGGAGATCATCACCGGTGGCCATCTTCATCATCCTAGCGGCCACCACGATGAGGAGGGAGTAGTCCACCCTCGAGGCTGAGGGTTTCTACCAGTAGCTATGTGTTTAATCTCTCTCTCTCTCTCGTGATCTTGAGATGTCACGATCTTGATGTATCATGGGCTTTGTTAACATAGATGGATCATATGATGTTTATCCCCTCTCTACTCTTGTTGTGATGAATTGAATCTTTACCCTTTGAAGTTTTGTCTTGTCTTATTGAATGTTCAGATCTGAGAACACATGATGTATGTCTTGCGGTATGAATACTTGAGGTGACAATGGGGTATCATATTGATTCACTTGATGTATGTTATGGCACTCAACTTGTGGATTCCCAAGGTGACATTGGGGTAATATATTCATAGGGATTGATGCATGTTTTTATTATATTTTCTACGATAGAAACTTTGGGGTCTCCTTGTAGTTCTTTGTGCGGATTGAATATTATGATCATGAAGTTGTGTGATGCATATTGTAGAATTAACTCTCAGATACTTGTGGTAACATTGGAGTATCTAGGTGACATTAGAGTTGGTTGATGTGTGGCATGTGCTATTATTTTAGTACGAACTCTTGGTTAGATCAATCAGAAAGAATAGTTGTGTGTTATTTTAGTACGAACTCTAGAATAGATTGATCGGAAAGAATAGCTTTGAGGTGATTTCATACCCTACAAACAATTTCTATATTTTGTTCTCCGCTAATAGGAACTCGGGAGTGATTCTTTATTACACTTTGAGGGATAATCATATGATCCAACTATGTTAGCATTGTTGAGAGATTGCACTAGTGAAAGTATGCACCCTAGGCCTCATTTTCCATCATTGCAATACCATTTGTGCTCCATTTTACTATTTACTCCCTTGGTGTTTCTATTGTTCGCACTACAAAAACTCATATCTACTATCCACACTACACTTTTATCACCATCTCTTCGCCGAACTTGTGCACCTATACAATTTGCCATTGTATTGGGTGTGTTGGGGACACAATAGATTTCTTGTATTTGATTGCAGGGTTGCTTGAGAGACACTATCTTCATCCTACACCTCCCACGGATTGATAAACCTTAGGTCATCCACTTGAGGGAAAATTGCTACTGTCCTACAAAACTCTTCGCTTGGAGGCCCAACACGAGTCTACAAGAATAAAGTTGCATAGTAGACATCAATGGTTAGACCAGGTGGTCGTGGCCGTGGTGCCAATAATTCACCACCGCTTGAATATATGGCGGGGATGATTCAACAATTTGAGATGAATCGCCAGTTTATGGAAGGTCTCATGCCTTAGTTTCCGTGACCCAGTATGAATCAGCAGCCAACCCTAGTAACTCTGCAAGAATTCATGCGCCTCAACCCTACTATCTATCGCAGTTCAACACAACCCCTTGATGCTGATGACTGTCTCCACAACATCGCTTATGAGTTGGAGTCTGCTAATGTTGACCATGCCAACTTAGTCACTTTTGCATCATATTTCCTCAAGGGTCTCGCTGCTCAATGGTGGGACAGCCACATGCATTCACAACCTATTGGAACAGTCATTACCTGGCTGGAGTTACAAGCTGCCTTCCGTGCATGCTACATTCCTCAGGAAATTATGGACAGGAAGAAGCGAGAGTTCCGCAACCTCACTTGGGGCAACAAGAGTGCGGATGCTTATCAAGGGAGTTCCTTGACTTGTCCCGCTATGTTGAGGAAGATATCGCTACTGATGCTCGTAGACAAGTTCCGTGAAGGACTTCACCCTGATATCAAGCTCGCGCTCCTTGTTCAAGACTTCGTTGACTTCGCCACCTTGGTGAACAAGGCCATTCAGGTTGAGGCTGGTCTGCAGGAACACAAGGAAGACTTCAAGTGTAACCGCGACACTGGCTCATCTTCGGGCTCTTCATCACAGAAGTGTCGAATATGGATTCCCCACAACATGTATCACCTAGCTGCCCCTGCACCAAGGTCGTCCTATGTTGCACCTTGTCTGCCTCCTCCACCATCGAGGCGGCCTATTTGAGTTGCACCACCCTGAGCTCCTACTCCCAATCCCAATGACGAGTTGTGCTTCAAGTGTGGTCATCCAGGTCACCGTGCCAGGGAATGCTATCAGATTCAGGACCAATTTGCACTTCCTTCAACTGGTCGTGGCAATGGTTGTGGTAACAACCAGCCCCACAACAACAATGCCAGACCTTTATATGGTCGTGGTCAAGCTAACCACATTGATCTGAATGAAGCTCAAGACCAACCTGCTACTGTGATGGGTACTCTTCTGGTGAATTCAGTACCAACTTCTATTTTATTCAATTCAGGAGCATCGCATTCTTTCATATCAAAAGATTTTCCATTCATGCATGTCATTAAATACAAAGAGATGAACACTCCACTAGTGGTACACACCCCTGCGGGCCAATGTCGAACCTCCATGGTTAGCCACAACGTCACCATTGAAATTGAAGGGTTGTACTTCCATGTCTCTCCCATTGTTTTCAAGTCCTCCAATATTGACCTCATTCTGGGAATGGATTAGTTGAAAACGCATACTGCTTCTATCATTTGTGCTAGTAAAACCGTCCATCTCCTACATCCTTCGAATGAGATAGTAAGCTACCATGCTCGTCTTGTTCAAAATGCTGAAGCATAGATTTATTCCTTGAATGCATTGAACGCATCACCTCTTGAGGGAATTGAAAACATTCCAATCGTTTGCGAATTACAAGATGTCTTTCCAGAAGAACTCCTAGGAATACCACCTATTAGAGCTGTTAAATTTTTCATCGACCTGAAACCAGGCACCACTCCTATTGCCAAGCGACCCTACAAGATGTCGCCGCATGAACTCCTAGAACTTAAGGGGGAAATCGAGAATTCTCTTTGCAAGGGTTTCATTCGTCCAAGTTCCTTTGCTCGGGGAGCACCTTTTCTCTTTGTCAACAAGAAATATGGAACGAATCGTTTGGTCCAAAACTACCGACCTATCCACCAAGCAACAATTGAGAACAAGTATCCACTTCCTCCCATCAACGATCTGTATGATCAATTTGCTGGTTCCTCGGTCTTCTCTAAACTCGAATTGAGGTTGGGTTACCACCAGATCCGGGTTCATAAAGAGGATACTCCAAAGACCGCATTCGTTACTTGCTATGGTTCATACACGTACACAGTCATGTCTTTCGGCTTAACCAATGCTCCAGCAACATTCTCTCGATTGATGAACTATATCTTCATGGAATACCTCGACAAGTTCATTGTGGTTTATCTAGGTGATATTCTTATGTATTCCAAGAATAAAGAAGAACATGCTGAACATCTTCGTCTTGTACTGGAAAAGCTTCAAGAGCATCAGCTATATGCCAAATATTCCAAGTGTGTTCTGGTTACCCGAAGTAACTGATACGTCTATCTATAATTTATGAAGTATTCATGCCATGTTTACAATAGTTTTATATGATTTTGGTATGATTTGATTAGAACTAACCCGGACTGACGTTGTTTTCAGCAGAACTACCGGGTGTTGTTTTTGTGCAGAAATAAAAGTTCCTGGAATGCGCTGAAAATCAACGGAGAATTTTTCTGGAAAACATAAAAAATAATGGAACAAAGAGTTACTCAAGGGGAGTCCCATGGGCCCCACAAGGGTGGGGGGCATGCCCACCACCCTGGGGCGCGCCCCTGTGCCTCGTGGACTTCCCATGGAGCCCCCTAACTTGTTCTTGACACCAACCTCTCCTATCAATGCCCAAACCTCCAGAAAATAACCTAGATCAGAAGTTCTGCCGCCGCAAGCCTCTGTAGCCACGAGAAATCAATCTACGCCCTCTCTGGCACCCTGCCGGAGGGGGCCATCATCACCGGAGGCCATGGGGGAGGATCCAGAGGGGCCATCATCGCCATGGAGGCCAAGGACCAGAGGGAGAACCTCTCCCCATCCAGGGGGAGGCCATGGAGGAGGAAGCACAAGGGGGAGAACCTATCCTCCTCTCTCTCAGTGGCGCCAGAGTGCCATCGGGATGGGAATCATCATCGCGGTGATCGTCTTCATCAACATCTCCATCCTCATCTCTTTTACGCGCTCCACTCTCCCGCACCCCGCTGTAATCCCTACTTGAACATGGTGCTTTATGCCACATATTATGATCCAATGATGTGTTGCCATCCTATGATGTTTTGAGTAGATATCCTTTGTCTTTGGGTAGATTGATGATCTAGATTGGTATGAGTTTTATGTCTTATTTTGGTGTTGTCCTATTGTGCTCTCCATGTCGCGCAAGCGTGAGGGATTCCCGCTATAGGGTGTTGCAATATGTTCATGATTCACTTATAGTGGGTTGCTTGAGTGACAGAAGCATAAACTCGAGTAAGGGGATTGTTGCATATGGGATAAAGGGGACTTTATATGTTAATGCTATGGTTGGGTTTTACCTTAATGATCTTTAGTAGTTGCGGATGCTTGCTAGAGTTCCAATCATAAGTGCATATGATACAAGAATAGAAAGTATGTTAGCTTATGCCTCTCCCTCATATGAAATTGCAATAGTGATTATCGGTATTGTTAACAATTGCCTAGGATAATTCCGCACACCAACCCATCATTATTCCACACTCGCTATTTATAATATTTAGTAATATATTCTAACTTTATGATAACAGCACCTACTTTTATATTTTATCTCTCTGATATCATGCAAAGTTATCCTCTTCATACCCACAACGTAGTTTTATTTCTCGTTTCTAGTTGGAGGCAAACGTTCGGTGTACGTAGAGTCTGATCAGTGGCAGATAGGACTTGAGAGAATATTGATCTTACCTTTAGCTCTGTGTGGGTTCGACACTGCATACTTATCACTTCCACCTTTGGGAATTGCTACGATGATTCCCTACACTTGGGGATTATCAAGCTCTTTTCTGGCACCGTTGCCGGGGAGCAATAGCGTGGGGTGGATATTTTCATGTATGCTTGTTCTCTTTCTTCACTAAGTAGATTTTGTTTTCCCTTTTGTTTTTGCTTAGTTGTGGGTGAAATATACAAAAAAAAATAAAGAATGAGAATACAAAAAGATGCACTCGCTTCATATGCCTAAAAGTTTTCCAAAAAGAGAAGTGATTGGAAAGTTATGCATTGGAGAAGTGAGGGTCGACCTTGAACACTTGTGTTCATGCTCATGGAAACAATGTAAAAAAATTCATGGAAGCTTCTCTGAAAATAATTATCCCCTTGTATATATCCATTGTTTTATAAAAATAATGTGCCAAGCTTTGGTTTTAGGATGATTAGATTGCTTGTTTACTATGTGAAGTACAAAAACAGAAACTTTGGCTGTAGTGCATGAATTTACATTTTTTACTGGAAAGTCAAATGGGTCTGAAATTTTTTGCACATTAATTCTGTACAAATATTTTAAATTGTCATATTTTTTAGAATTTTTTGGAGTTACAGAAGTTTACTAAATTTCTAGATTACTACAGACTGTCCTGTTTTTGACAGATTCTGTTTTCTATGTGTTGTTCGCTTATTTTGATGAATCCATGGGTAGTATCGGGGGGTATGAACCATGGTGAAGTTGTAATACAGTAGATAAAGTACTAATATGAAATTGTAATGAGTTTACAACAGTACCTAAAGGTAGTGATTTGCTTTAGTATACTAACGAATCTCACAAAGTTTTTGTTAAGTTTTTGTGGATGAAGTGTTCGAAGAACGAGGAGTTACCAATGTGAGAAGAATAAAGAGAGGCAATAGTTCAAGCTTAGTGATGCCCAAGGCACCCCAAGTAAATATTCCAAGGATACTCAAGCATCTACGCTTGGGGATGCCCCGGTTGGCATCCCATCTTTCTTCTTCAACAATTTTCGGTATACCTCAATTTTTGTTTTGTTCACATGATTTGTGTCCTTTGTGTTTTCCTTTTTCTTTAAGAACCATCCTAGTATGAGATAGCCCTTCATCAATTTATAGAATGATTCATGTGCTTCACTTATATCTTTTGAGTATGACCTTATAGAATGCTATTTGTGCTTCACTTAAATCTTTTGAGTATAGTTTTATAGAATGCTTCGTGTGCTTCACTTATATATTTTGAGCTTGGATATCGGTTAGTCTATATTAATTGTAGAATGCTCCATGAACTTCACTTATATCTTTTGGAGTATGAATAATACTATCACCTAAAGTGGTTTTGGAAGAGTGTCAACTTTAGGAATTAGTGATCCCACTATTTTGGAGGGTGTTGAATCTTAGTGTGATATTTATGAAAGTGGATTTGGAAGAGTGTCAACTTTACTTAGTAATGATTCCACTGTTTCGGAAGAGGTTCCAATTGATTATGAAAACAAAGTTGATATCTATGATGATTATTGTGATGACATGTATGCTATAAAGAATAATGTTAACCATGAAACTTGTCATAATGATTTTCATTTTCAATTGGATTATGCCTCACATGACAGTTATTTTGTTGAGTTTGCTCCCACTATCCCGAATGAGAAGAATTTTGCTTATGTGGAGAGTAGTAAAATTTCTATGCTTGTAGATCATAAAAAGAATGCTTTATGTGATGACTATATTGTTGAATTCATTCATGATGCTACTGAAAATTATTATGAGGGAGGAATATATGCTTGTAGGAGTTACAATAATACCAAGTTTCCTCTCTATGTGCCTAAAGTTTTGAAGTTATACTTGTTTTGCCTTCCTATGCTAGTTGATTCTTGTTCCTATAAATTGTGTGCTCACAAAATCCCTAGGCATAGGAAGTGGGTTAGATTTAGATGTGCTAGTCATATTATTCATGATGTTCTCTTTGTGTTTCGATTCTTTTCTTTTATGTGAGCATCATTGAAATCATCATGCCTAGCTAAAAGGCATTAAAGAAAAGCGCTTGTTGGGAAACAACCCAATATTTACCCTTACTATTTGTGTGTGTTCACATGATAAAGCTACTGTAGTAATCATGTTTTATAGCTTTTGTTTCAATAAAGTGCCAAGTAAGACCTTTGGGAAGACTTGGGTGAAAGTTAATGTGATCTTGCTGTAAACAACAGAAACTTTGTGCTCACGAGATTAGCTATCATTTTTTTACATAAGAGTGAATTTGAGTTGATTCTTTTTGCAGAAGATTAATAGACAAATTCCTCATGTCCAACATTTTATTTCAGAATATTTGGAGTAGCATAAGTATGGTTGTTGTTCAGATCATTACAGACTATTCTGTTTCTGGCAGATTCTGTTTTCAATGCATAGTTTGCTTGTTTTCTAGTTCCTATGGCTTATATTGCTCAATATAAATTGTAGAAATGATATGGTACAGTAGGCATTGTGCGAGAACAATTATGAATCTTGTCTTTGACAGTACCAAAGTGAATGATTTACTCTTTATCATACTAACCCATCTCACAAGGTTCCGTTAAGTTTTGTGTGATTGAAGTTTTCAAGTTTTGAGTGAGATATCGATATGAGGAGAATAAGGAGTGGAAAGACCCTAAGCTTGGGGATGACCAAGGCACCCCAAGGTAATATTAAAATAAGACTCAAGCGCCTAAGCTTGGGGATGCCCCGGAAGGCATCCCCTCTTTCGTCTTCAAAACTATCGGTATACCTTACTTGGAGCTATATTTTTATTCGTCACATGATATGCGTTTTGCTTGGAGCATATTTTCAATTTTACTTGATGTTTGAATAAAATCATTGGATCTGAAATCTTGAATGAAAAAGAATCCTCCCATGGCTAGTTAATTATTGGACTACTCAGTGTTCTTCATTTATATCTTTTGGAGTAGTTTGTCATTCACTCACGTGCTTCACGTATATCCTATGAGTAAATGGTTGAATGAATTGAATATCATAAATCTGAATTTATATATATGTTTCATATGCTTATAACATGAGGAGTAATGACTTCACACATAATAAGTATAGGCAGTAAACTTATTGAAAGTTAGCAAACGCATAATTGGTCACTTGAACAATTCATGAAAGAATATTAAAGGAAGAGAGATTTCACATATAAATATACAATCTTGGACATCTTTTGTAATTGTGAGCACTCATTAAAATATGACATGCTAAAAAGTTGATGTTGGACAAGGAAGACAACTTAATGGGTTATGTTTCCTATATCCGAAACGTTATATTGTCTTGGATTATCCAACATGTTGAGCTTGCCTTTCCCTCTCATGCTAGCCAAATTCTTTGCACCAAGTAGAGATACTACTTGTGCTTCCAAACATCCCTTAAACCAGTTTTGCCATGAGAGTCCACCATACCTACCTATGAATTGAGTAAGATCCTTCAAGTAAGTTGTCATCGGTGCATGCAATAAAAATTGCTCCTTAGATATGTATGATCTATTAGTGTGAAGAAAATAAGCTTTATACGAACTTGTGATAGGGAAGAAATAAAATCGATAGGCTGCATAATAAATGTCTTTATCACAAGTGGCAATATAAAGTGACATTCTTTTGCATTAAGATTTTGTGCATCCAACCATAAAAGTGCATGACAACCTCTGCTTCCCTCTGCGAAGGGCCTATCTTTTACTTTTATCTTCTACCCTTATACAAGTGTCATGGTGATCATCACCTTTCCTTTTTACACTTTTTCCTTTGGCAAGCACTTTGTGTTGGAGCGATCCGGATATATATATATCCACTTGGATGTAAGTTTTCATAAATTATTATTGTTGACATTACCCTTGAGGTAAAAGGTTGGGAGGCGAAACTATAAGCCCCTATCTTTCTCTGTGTCCGATTGAAACTTTGAACCCATAAATATCACATGAGTGTTAGCGATTGTGAAAGATTAAATGATAGTTGAGTATGTGGAGTTTGCTGAATCAAAGCTCTTACATAGACCCTTCCCGAAAATAAGATGAATTGCAATTGTTTGATGACAAAGGGCATGGTTTGTTAGTTTTCAAGAAAGTTTATGATCTATACTTTAACATGTGATGTTACTTGATCGCGAGAAGTTTTATGAGTTGTGCTACTGTTATGATATATAATGATGCTAGAAAAAGTGATTAAAACTATCATTGATCAAACTTAAGCACTTGCTAGCATTCACATTCATAAATTACTTATTTTATCATTTACCTACTCGAGGACGAGCAGGAATTAAGCTTGGGGATGCTAATACATCTCCAACGTATCTATAATTGATGAAGTATTCATGCCATGTTTACAATAGTTTTATATGATTTTGGTATGATTTGATTAGAACTAACCCAGACTGACGTTGTTTTCAACAGAACTATCGTGGTGGTGTTTTTGTGCAAAATTAAAGTTCTCGGAATGCGTTGAAAATCAACGGAGAATTTTTCTGGAAAATATAAAAAATAATGGAACAAAGAGTTACTGGAGGGGAGTCCTGTGGGCCCCACGAGGGTGGGGGGTGCGCCCCTGTGCCTCGTGGACTTCCCATGGGGCCCCCTAACTTGTTCTCGACGCCAACCTCTCCTATAAATGCCCAAACCTCCAGAAAATAACCTAAATCGGAAGTTCCTCCGCTCCAAGCCTCTGTAGCCACGAGAGATCAATCTAGGCCCTCTCTGGCACCCTGCCAGAGGGGGCCATCATCACCGGAGGCCATGGGGGAGGATCCCGGAGGGGCCATCATCGCCATGGAAGCCAAGGACAAGAGGGAGAACCTCTCCCCATCCAGGGGGGAGCCATGGAGGAGGAAGCGCAAGGGGGAGAACCTCTCCTCCCCTCTCTCGATGGCGCTAGAGTGCCATGATACGTCTCCAATGTATCTATAATTTTTGATTGTTCCATGCTATTATATTACCCGTTTTGGATGTTTATGGGCTTTAATTTACACTTTTATATCATTTTTGGGACTAACCTACTAACCGGAGGCCGAGCCCGAATTGCTGTTTTTTGCCTACTTCGGTGTTTCGAAGAAAAGGAATATCAAACGGAGTCCAAACGGAATGAAACCTTCGGGAGCGATCTTTTTGGAACAAACATGATCCAGAGGACTTGGAGTGCAAGTCAAGAAACAAGCGAGGCGGCCACGAGGGTTCCCGGCGCGCCCCCCACCCTCGTGGGCCCCTCGAATGTCCACCGATGTACTTCTTCCTCCTATATATACCCATGTATACCGGAACCATCAGGGGAGCCACCAAAAAACTATTTCCACCACCGTAACCTTCTGTATCCGTGAGATCCCATCTTGGAGTCGTCATCAGCGCTCTGCCGGAGGGGGAATCCACCATGGAGGGCCTCTACATCAACTCCAAGGCCTCTCCGATGAGTTGTGAGTAGTTTACCATAGACCTTCGGGTCCATATTTATTAGCTAGATGGCTTCTTCGCTCTCTTTGATTCTCAATAAAAATTTCTCCTCCCTCTCCTTGGAGATCTATTCGATGTAACTCTTTTTGCGGTGTGTTTGTCGAGATCCGATGAATTGTGGGTTTATGATCAAGTTTATCTATGAGAAATATTTGAATCTCCTCTGAATTCTTTTATGTGTGATTAAGTTATCTTTGGAAGTCTCTTCGAATTATCGATTTGGTTTGGCCTACTAGATTAATCTTTCTTGCCATGGGAGAAGTGCTTAGCTTTGGGTTCAATCTTGTAGTGTGCTTACCCAGTGACAACAGGGGCAGCAAGGCACGTATTGTATTGTTGCCATCAAGGATAAAAAGATGGGGTTTAGATCATATTGCATGAGTTTATGCCTCTACATCATGTCATCTTTCTTAATGCGTTACTCTGTTCTTCATGAACTTAATACTCTAGATGCATGCTGGATAGCGGTCGATGTGTGTAGTAATAGTAGTAGATGCAGGCAGGAGTCGGTCTACTTGTCACGGACGGATGCCTATATACATGATCATGCCTAGATAATCTCATAATTATTCGCTTTTCTATCAATTGCTCGACAGTAATTTGTTCACCCACCGTAATAATTATGCTATCTTGAGAGAAGCCACTAGTGAAACCTATGGCTCCCGGGTCTATCTCTTATCATATAAGCTTTTAATCTACTTTTATCACATCTTTACTTTTCCAATCTATATCATAAAATACCAAAAAAATATTTATCTTTTCATATTATCTCTATTATATTTCACTTCCGCATGTGGCCTTGAAGGGATTGACAACCCCTTTATTGTGTTGGTTGCGAGTTCTTGTTTTGTTTGTGGAGGTGCGTGGGACTTGTGAGGAGCCTCCTACTGGATTGATACCTTAGTTCTCAAAAACTGAGGGAAATACTTACGCTACTGTGCTGCATCACCCTTTCCTCTTCAAGGAAAACCAACGCAAGCTCAAGACATAGCAAGAAGGATTTCTGGCGCCGTTGCCGGGGAGGTCTTCGCTCAAGTCAAGACATACCAAGTACCCATCACAAACTCATCTCCCTCGCATTTACATTATTTGTCATTTGCCTCTCCTTTTCCTCTCCCCCACTTCACCCTTGCCGTTTTATTCGCCCTCTCTTTCCCAATCTCCTCTCTCTTTCGCTTGCCTTTTTGTTTGCTCGTTTGTTAGTTATTTATCTCGTTATCATGGCTAGTCCTCCTATCATCATTAATACTCCCGATCATGAAGTTCTTAATTTTAAACAAAGGGAAGGAGAAAATCTAAAAGATGCTTGGCATATAATTTGCAATGCTCAAAATAGATCTACTAGGAAGCAATCCACTTCCGTTCTTCTTTGCAATTTTTATGTAGGCATTACCCCTTGGAATAGATACATTCTTGATACCATTATCGGAGGGAATTTTTTGGGTAGCCATACTTTTGATGCTTACAATACCACGACAGATTTGTTCGGTCTACCGCCTCTTTTGGTTAACGGAACAGTTTTAAGTTTAGAACATGTGATGCAAAGGCTTGAAACTATTGAAAATAAAGTTGCTATTGTCAAGTTAATTGAAAATTTGGATGAAAAGATCCACAACCAAATTACTCAATATGTATCTAAGGTTGGAGTTACTCTGAAAAATCTTAAAGAAAAGGAACCCATAGTTAATGAAAGGATAAATCAAGATTCCACAAGAATCGGTAAACTAGAGGATGTTATTACTAATTTAGGGTCTGCCTTTTCATCCATGAAAAATACTCCAACTCCTCCTATGAAAATTGCTAAATTAATGTATGTTCCTAAAAATAAGGGTGAATCTTCTAGTAAGGAAAATGCGGATCTCAAATCCATAAGTGTTCACCCCAGTTTTTCCACTATCATTGAGGATCCTTTTGCCACAAGTAAATATCTTGATTTCTTGCCTAGAAGTTTAATCATTACTAAAAAAAGAATTTCCGAAGGATTAAAAGTGCTCTATTAAGGAATCAAATGCCAAAGATGGCACTACTTAGATCTATCCTCGCTTTTATGCCTAGCTTGGGGCGTTAAACAATAGCGCTAGTTGGGAGGCAACCCAATTTTATTTTAATTTTTTTGTTTTTGCTCCTGTTTAGTAATAAATATTGCATTTAATTTATGTTTAGATGTGTTTTCTTGTTTTAATTAGTGTTGTGCCAAGTAGAACCTATGGGATAACATATGGTAAGAGTTCATTTGATTCTGCTGTAAAACAGAAACTTTGTGCTCACGAGAAAAAATTCAATAAATCACAGAAACGTGATTTTGCGTTGATTATTTTTTCTGTAGATCAATAGACAAATTGCCTAGGACTTCCTATTTTTTTAGGATTTTTAAGGTTCCAGAAGTATTCTAAAGTTACAGATTGCTACAGACTATTCTGTTTTTGACAGATTCTGTTTTTCGTGTGTTGTTTGCTTATTTTGATGCATCTATGGCTAGTATGTAGGGGTATGAACCATAGATAAGTTGGAATACATTAGGTTTAACACAAATATAAATAAATAATGAGTTCATTACAGTACCTTATGTGGTGGTTTTTCTTTCTTGCACTAACGGAGCTTATGAGATTTCCTGTTGAGTTTTGTGTTGTGAAGTTTTCAAGTTTTGGGTAAAGATTTGATGGACTATGGAATAAGGGATGGCAAAAGCCTAAGATTGGGGATGCACATGGCACCCCAAGGCAATTTCCAAGGAAAACCAAAAGCCTAAGCTTGGGGATGCCCCGGAAGGCATCCCCTCTTTCGTCTTCTTCTATCGGTAACTTTACTTGGAGCTATATTTTTATTCGCCACATGATATGTGTTTTGCTTGGAGCGTCGTGTATGATATTAGTCTTTGATTTCTAGTTTACGACAATCATCCTTGCTGTACACACCTATTGGGAGAGAAACACTTGATTTGAAATTTATTAGAATACTCTATGTGCTTCACTTATATATTTCGAGCTAGATAATTTTTGCTCTAGTGCTTCACTTATATCTTTTGAGCACGGTGGTGGCTTAATTTTGTAGAAATTGTTAATCTCTCATGCTTCACTTATATTATTTTGGGAGTCTTTTAGAACAGCATGGTATTTGCTATGGTTATAAAATTGGTCCTAGAATGATGGGCATCCAAGTTGGGTATAATAAAAACTATCATAGAAAGTGAATTGGATGCTATGATCAATTTGATACTTGATAATTGTTTTGAGATATAGAGGTGGTGATATTAGAGTCATGCTAGTTGGGTAATTATGAATTTTAAGAATACTTGTGTTGAAGTTTGTGATTCCCGTAGCATGCACGTATGGTGAACCACTTTATGATGAAGTTGGAGCGCAATTTTATTTATTGATTGTCTACCTTATGAGTGGTGGTGGGGGACGAGGGATGACCTTTTCCTACCAATCTATCCGCCTAGGAGTATGCGCATAGTACTTTGTTTTCAATGGCTTGTAGATTTTTGCAAAAAGTATATGAGTTCTTTATGATTAATGTTGAGTCCATGGATTATACGCACTCTCACCCTTCCACCATTGCTAGCCTCTCTTGTGCCGCGCAACTTTCGCCGGTACCATACACCCACCATATACCTTCCTCAAAACAGCCACCATACCTACCTATTATGGCATTTCCATAGCCATTCCGAGATATATTGCCATGCAACTTTCCACCGTTCTGTTTATTATGACACGCTCCATCATTGCCATATTGCTCTTTGCATGATCATGTATTTGACATCGTACTTATGGCAAGGCCACCTTCATAATATTTCATACATGTCACTCTTGATTCAATGCATATCCCGGTACACCGCCGGAGGCATCCATATAGAGTCATATCTTGTTCAAAGTATTGAGTTGTAATTTTGAGTTGTAAATAAATAAAAGTGTGATGATCTTCATTATTAGAGCATTGTCCCAAGTGAGGAAAGGATGAAAGACTATGATTCCCCCACAAGTCGGGATGAGACTTCGGACTTTATAAGAATAAAAGAGGCTAAAGAAGCCCAATAAAAACAAGAAGAGGCCAAAGAAGCCCACCAATAAACAAATGAGAGAGAAAGAGAGAAGGGACAATGCTACTATCCTTTTTACCACACTTGTGCTTCAAAGTAGCACCATGATCTTCATGATAGAGAGTCTTCTATGTTGTCACTTTCATATACTAGTGGGAATTTTTCATTATAGAACTTGGCTTGTATATTCCAATGATGGGCTTCCTCAAAAGGCCCTAGGTGTTCGTGAGCAAGCAAGTTGGATGCACAGCCACTTAGTTTCTTTTGTTGAGCTTTCATACATTTATAGCTCTAGTGCATCCGTTGCATGGCAATCCCTACTCACTCACATTGATATCTATTAATGGGCATCTCCATAGTCCATTGATACGCCTAGTTGATGTGAGACTATCTTCTCCTTTTTGTCTTCTCCACAACCACCATTCTATTCCACATATAGTGCTATGTCCATGGCTCACGCTCATGTATTGCGTGAAAGTTGAAAAAGTTTGAGATTACTAAAGTATGAAACAATTGCTTGGCTTGTCATCGGGGTTGTGCATGATTAAATACTTTGTGTGATGAAGCTAGAGCAACAGCCAGACTATATGATTTTGTAGGGATAACTTTCTTTAGCCATGTTATTTTGAGAAGACATGGTTGCTTTATTAGTATGCTTGAAGTATTACTATTTCTTATGTCAATATGAACTTTTATTTTGAATCATTTGGATCTGAACATTCATGCTACAATAAAGAGAAATACATTGAGAATTATGCTAGGTAGCATTCCACATCAAAAATTCTGTTTTTATCATTTACCTACTCGAGGACGAGCAGGAATTAAGCTTGGGGATGCTTGATACGTCTCCAACGTATCTATAGTTTTTTTATTGTTCCATGCTATTATATTACCCGTTTTGGATGTTTATGAGATTTACTTTGCACTTTTATATCATTTTTGGGACTAACCTACTAACCACAGGCCCAACCCGAATTGCTGTTTTTTTGCCTATATCAGTGTTTCGAAGAAAGGAATATCAAACGGAGTCCAAACGGAATGAAACCTTCGGGAGCAATCTTTTTGGAACAAACGTGATCCAGAGGACTTGGAGTGCAAGTCAAGAAACAAGCGAGGCGGCCATGAGGGTGCCCGGTGCGCCCCCTAGGGCTGGGCGCGCCCCCCACCCTCGTGGGCCCCTCGAGCATCCACCGACGTACTTCTTCCTCCTATATATACCCATGTACCCTGAAACCATCAGGGGAGCCACCGAAAAACTATTTCCACCACCGTAACCTTCTGTATCCGTGAGATCCCATCTTGGAGCCATCATCGGCGCTCTGCCAGAGGGGGGATCCACCATGGAGGGCCTCTACATCAACTCCAAGGCCTCTCCGATGATTTGTGAGTAGTTTACCACAGACCTTTGGGTCCATAGTTCTTAGCTAGATGGCTTCTTCTCTCTCTTTGATTCTCAATACAAAGTTCTCCTCCCTCTCCTTAGAGATCTATTTGATGTAACTCTTTTTGCGGTGTGTTTGTCGAGATCCAATGAATTGTGGGTTTATGATCAAGTTTATCTATGAGAAATATTTGAATCTCCTCTGAATTCTTTTATGTGTGATTAAGTTATCTTTGCAAGTCTCTTCGAATTATCGGTTTGGTTTGGCCTACTAGATTGATCTTTCTTGCCATGGGATAAGTGCTTAGCTTTGGGTTCAATCTTGCGGTGTCCTTTCCCAGTGACAGCAGGGGCAGCAAGGCACGTATTGTTTTGTTGCCATCGAGGATAAAAATTGGGGTTTATATCATATTGCATGAGTTTATTCCTCTACATCATGTCATCTTTCTTAATGCGTTACTCTGTTCTTCATGAACTTAATACTCTAGATGCATGTTGGATAGCGGTCGATGTGTGGAGTAATTGTAGTAGATGCAGGCAGGAGTCGGTCTACTTGTCACGGACGTGATGCCTATATACATGATCATGCCTAGATAATCTCATAATTATTCGCTTTTCTATCAATTGCTCGACAGTAATTTGTTCACCCACCGTAATAATTATGCTATCTTGAGAGAAGCCACTAGTGAAACCTATGGCCCCCGGGTCTATCTCTTATCATATAAGCTTTTAATCTACTTTTAATTGCATCTTTACTTTTCCAATCTATATCATAAAATACCAAAAATATATTTATCTTATCATATTATCTCTATTAGATCTCACTTTCGCAAGTGGCCTTGAAGGGATTGACAACCCCTTTATTGAGTTGGTTTCGAGTTGTTGTTTTGTTTGTGTAGGTGCGTGGGACTTGTGAGGAGCCTCCTACTGGATTGATACCTTGGTTCTCAAAAACTAAGGGAAATACTTACGCTACTGTGATTCATCACCCTTTCCTCTTCAAGTAAAACCAACGCAAGCTCAAGACGTAGCATGCCATAGGGAGGGGAATCATCGCCGCGGTGACCGTCTTCATCAACATCACCATCATCATCACCATCCTCATCCCTTTTACGCGGTCCACTCTCCCGCACCCCGCTGTAATCCCTACTTGAACATGGTGCTTTATGCCACATATTATGATCCAATGATGTGTTGCCATCCTATGATGTTTTGAGTAGATATCCTTGTTCTTTGGGTTGATTGATGATCTAGATTGGTATGAGTTGTATGTCATATTTTGGTGCTGTCCTATTGTGCCCTCCGTGTCGCACAAGCGTGAGGGATTCCCGCTGTAGGGTGTTGGAATACATTCATGATTAACTTATAGTGGGTTGCTTGAGTGACAGAAGCATAAACCCGAGTAAGGGGGTTGTTGTGTATGGGATAAAGGGGACTTGATATGTTAATGCTATGGTTGGGTTTTACCTTAATGATCTTTAGTAGTTGTGGATGCTTGCTAGAGTTCCAATCATAAGTGCATCTGATCCAAGAAGAGAAAGTATGTTAGCTTATGCCTCTCCCTCATATGAAATTGCAATAGTGATTACCGGTCTTGTTAACAATTGCCTAGGATAATTCCGCACACCGACCCATCATTATTCCACACTCGCTATTTATAATATTTAGTAATATATTCTAACTTTATGATAACAACTCCTACTTTTATATTTTAGCTCTCCGATATCATGCAAAGTTATCCTCTTCATACCCACAACGTAGTTTTATTTCTCGTTTCTAGTTGGAAGCAAAAGTTCGGTGTACGTAGAGTCGTATTAGTGGCAGATAGGACTTGAGAGAATATTGATCTTACCTTTAGCTCCTTGTGGATTCGACACTCCATACTTATCACTTCCACCTTTGGGAATTTCTATGATGATTCCCTGCACTTGGGGATTATCAGTAACCTACCTTGGTCATGTGATCTCCAAGCATGATACAAGGGCACATTCTCCATCCTATTATAAACCATCTCACCATTATTATGCAGCTCCAAGAAGATCAACGTTCAGTGAGCAGTCACATGTTCAAGACCGTTTCAATAAAAAGAAATTGGTCCGGAGCTCAAGAAAGAAGAAAGAGGTGGTGAAGCAAGTATATCGAGTTAAAAAATATGGTCGTAAGAGTGCCAATTCAGATTTGGTCTTAGAAGATAAAGAGACAATTAAAGTATTAACATTGGCTACAAAAGGCAAAGAAGTGAAGTAATCAATTGTCAAGAGTCAAAGTGCCAAGTTTGAAGAAAAGAAGTTGAGAGTGTGCAAGGTAAAGCAAGAATTGCCATTGCTTCAAACAAAATCACAGTCGGGGCGCCCACTCGGCCTATCGTATTGGCAGAAGAAGAAATTACAAAAACTTAGTGCATGAGAATTTGAATAAAAAACATGGCATGGGTTCGCAAAGGAAGTACTCAAAAAAAGAATGATGTGCATGCTTCCATTGCAAGAAGTGCGGCAAATGTGAAGAAGGAAAAGAGTGATAATTATGAACGGCCAAGCCGAAGGTTTCAACATCTTCGGTCCACACATCATTCATATTCTCCAACTATGCCATTGAAGGCAAGCAAAAACTAGCATATGAAAGGAAGAAGAAAGAGATGATAGCAATCTCAACATGAAGAGAGGTAATTTAGTAACATGAAATTTTTTACAACCATATTATCCTCTCTCATAGTAATTACATGTAGGATCATAAGAAAATTCAACAATATAGCTATCACATAACATATTCTCAACATGATCCACATGCATGCGAAATTGACACTCTTCCAAAATAGTGGGATTAACATTAACTAAAGTCATGACCTCTCCAAACCCACTTTTATCAAAAATTTCATAAGATTGAACATTCTCCAAATATGTGGGATCTAAAGTTGACACTCTTGCAAACCCACTTTCAATATTATTGCAAAAATTATTATCAATCTCATATTCATCATGGGGTTTAAATAAATTTTCAAGATCATAAGAAGAATCACCCCAATCATGATCATTGCAACAAATAGTAGACATAGCAAAATTAGCATCCCCAAGCTTAGGGTTTTGCATATCATTAATACAATTGACATTAATAGAATTTATAATAACATCATTGCAATCATGCTTTTCATTCAAGGAACTATCGTGAATCACTGTATAATTTTCTTCTTTGAACACTTAATCACAATTTTCAGATTCACGAATTTCAAGCAAAACCTCATAAAGATAATCTAGTGCACTCAACTCACTAGCAATTGGTTCATCATAGTTGGATCTTTAAAAAAGATCATCAAGTGAATGAGGATCCACAAACTCTTTGCTTCTGATTTCAATAAACACACAATTATACCAAGCAAATGAGCAAACAAACCAAGTAAGACATAAGGGCAAACGAAAAGATGAACGGAAGAAGGGCGAATAAAAGGCAAATCTTTTCGAAAATCATTTTAGAAGTGGGGGAGAGGAAAACGAGAGGTGAATGGCAAATAATGTAATGCAAGAGATGAGAGTTTTATGATGGGTACTTGGTATGTCATGACTTGGCATAGATCGCCCCGGCAACGGTGCCAGAAATTGTTCCTGCTACTTCTTGACCTTGCGTTGTTTTTTCCCTTCAAGAGGAAAGGGTGATGCAGCAAAGTAGAGATAAGTATTTCCCTTAGTTTGAGAACCAAGGTATCAATACAATAGGAGAAGAACACGCAAATCACCAATACCTGCACAAACAATCAAACACTTGCACCCAACGCGATAAACGGGTTGTCAATCCCTTTATGGTCACTTGCAGAAGTGAGATCTATTAGAGATAGATAAACAAAAGATAAAATATTTTTGTTTTTTGGGGTTTATAGATCTGAAAATAAAATATTGCAAAATAGTAGATCGGAAACTAATATGATGGAAAATAGTAGATCAGAAACTAATATGATGGAAAATAGACCCGGGGGGCATAGGTTTCACTAGAGGCTTCTCTCTTGAAGGCAAATAATACGGTGGGTGAACAAATTACTGTCGAGCAATTGATAGAAAAGCACAAAGTTATGATGATATCCAAGGCAATGATTATGCAATATAGGCATCACGTCCGTATCAAGTAGACTGACTCCTGCCTGCATCTACTATTATTACTCCACAAGTCGACCGATCCCTGCCTGTATTAGAGCATTAAGTTCATAAAGAAAAGAGTAATGCATTAAGTAAGATGACATGATGTATAGGAATAAACTCAAGCAATATGATGTAAACCACATATTTTTATCCTCGATGGCAACAATACAATATGTGCCTCGCTACCCCTACTTTGTCGCTAGGTGAGGACACCGCAAGATTGAACCCAAAGCTAAGCACCTCTTCCACTGCAAGAAAAACCAATCTAGTTGGCCAAATCAAACCGATAATTCTAAGAGAAATACAAAGATACCAAATCATGAATATAAGAATTTAGAGGAGATTCAAATAATATTCATAGATAAGCTGATCATAAATCCACAATTCATCGGATCTTAACAAACACACCACAAAAGAAGATTACATCGGATAGATCTCCAAGAACATCGAGGAGAACATGGAATTGAGAATCAAAGAGAGAGAAGAAGGCATATAGCTACTAGCTATGGACCCATAGGTCTGAGGTGGACTACTCACGCCTCATCGAAAGGGCAATAGAGTTGATGTAGATGCCCTCCGTGATCGAATCCCCCTCCGGCAGGGTGCCGGAAAAGGCTCCAAGATGGGATCTCACAGGAACAGAAGGTTGCGGCGGTGGAAAAGTGTTTTTGTGGATGCTTCTGGTGGTTTGGGAATATTTGCAAATATATTGGAGGAATATTTAGGTCAGGGGGTCACCGAGGGGCCCATAAGGTAGGGGCACGCCCTACCCCCTGGGCGCGCCCTCCACCATTTTCGCCGCCTCGTGGCTCTTCTGAATTGCACTCCAAGTCTCCTGGGTGTCTTCTGGTCCAAGAGAAATCATCGTGAAGTTTTATTCTGTTTGGACTCCGTTTAGTATTCCTTTTCTGCGAAGCTCAAAAACAAGGAAAAAACAGAAACTAGCACTGGGCTCTAGGTTAATAGGTTAGTCCCAAAAATAATATAAAATAGCATATTAATGCATATAAAACACTCAAAACAGATAATATAATAGCATGGAACAATAAAAAATTATAGATACGTTGGAGACGTATCAAGAGTGTACCAGTTGTTTGCATGTGAGGCTGACACTCGACCCTGTTGATTGCTGAGCCAGCAGTCAACATGCATCTGTTGACTAGTCAAACTGACCAGGGGGGCCACTTGTCATAGACAGAGTAAGTTAACAGAGGATTAAAATTAACTAATTAAGTTAATTAGTTACTAGGGCCCACATGTCTATGTCTATTTAAGTTAAACTAATTAATTTAATTAGCACTAGTTAATTAGGGGGGTGGACCCTACATGTCAGTGTCAAAGGGGCACAACCAACACGTTGACCACGGTCAAAGTGGTCAACCGGGGCCAGGGGCCCACTCGCAGTGACCCAGGTGGGCCCTAGGCCACGCCACATCAGCGGGCGGCGTAGGAGGAGCTCTGGTGAGCCAGAAATGCGGCAGAGGGCTCAGTTCTTTGCTATAGGCGGCCATACCGTGCGCGGTTATTCGCGTTGGAACTGGTGCTCGACGCCGCGTTGGTTGGTGCTACTGGCTATAGCTGGAGCTGATGGAAACGGGCATTGAGCGGAGGCGGCGGTGATGCTCGGGTTAACACAGGCGTGAGCTGAGCTCTGCAACCATGACAACAGAGCTAGGCGCAGCAGAACGAGGGGGAGGCAGAGGGGTTCGCGTCACCACTCACCTAGCGGCACACGAAAGGCCGACGAGGGGGGGGG
>NC_041383.1:263651707-263653895 GCF_002162155.2 Triticum dicoccoides | reverse complement strand
CTGACGCTGTGGTGCTCCTAGGCTCGCGCACATTGACGTAGAGGAAGAAGCGGTTAGCGGCGGTCCTTGTCGGCACGGTGGCGCTGCGCGGGGAGGCAGGTGGCCACGAGCTTCATCGAAGCTTGCCCATGGTGGTGCTCGGCTTTGAGGGAGACGAGGGGGGTGGGGAAGCGGAACGAGCGCGCTAGGATTTCGGGGGGAGAGGCGAGGGCGTCCGGGGGCTCTTCTAGCTATCAGGGAGGTGAGGATGTCCGCCACGACGACATGCCCCGGCCATGGCCGGGGGATCTCTGTCACAACCCCCGCCCCCTGTGAACAGGAGGAAGGGGACGGTAGCTAGATCGGCCGGCATGGCACTGTTGCTGCGGCTGGGCCATGGCATAGTGCCAGTCTTGCCTTTTCTTTTTCTTTTTCTTTTTCTTTTTTTCATTTCTTTTTCTATTTTATTTTATTTGTTTCTGTTTTACCTTTACTCTTAATAGAAATTTATTTTCAAAAAATATGGGACTTGGCCCATTAATCACTTTGGAATTTTAGGGACTTCCACAAAAAGTTTGGAAGACAAATAAAATAGTTTGTAATTTTTGTAAATTTGGAATAGCATTTAAAATGGTGAAAAGCACTGTTTTAATTGCTTGAGCCCATTTTAGCATTTAACATTGTGGTGATGTTGTTTTCCTTAACAAACTATTTTTGTGGAATTTTGCTAAATGGTGAACTATTTTGCAGCAACTTTTGTGCAGCTTTAAATTCCACTTTAAATTTGAATTGATTCAGAGAGGGAATTTGAAATGAGGTTTGAACCCAAGTGATCAGGTGCTGTTAATCAAAGTGACTTAGCATAAACATGAGGGGTTACTGTAGCTTAATACCTGGGGGTGTTACACACATGGGCCTTTGGGGCTCAATGTACTCTGTCATCGTTGACTATTGGTCAACGCCTACTTCGGGTCTGACTGGTTTCTGCCGTCCACTTGTTGTTTCTTGGCGCTTTGGGTGGAGGGTTCGTTGATCCAGTTCGACCCCATGTTTTGGTCGTGCTTCCGGAGTGTCTGTCCGTCTTTGGATGTGATGCAACCTTTTGTGCCATGTGTTCTATGAGATTGGGCCAGGCGTGTTTCGTTTGGCATGTGTTGGAGGGCTGAGCACCCCTTGTTCTGCTCCAGCCCACATTTTGTATGGTGCCTCCTATGTATGTTTGTTCTCTCCTATTTATTGATGAAAACATATGTAATCCTTGTGTATTCGCGAAAAAAAGAGGTAGCCACATGTCCTATTTTTTGAGAAAAAAGGAGAGAAATTGGGGTCTTATTTTGGAAACAAAAGAGTAGGCAAACGCTCAAATCCGTTGTACAGTACTGCTCCATCATTTTCGGTTTATAGGTTTAAATCTGAAATCTCATTAATCAAGATAGATGGTAAGCGGAAGAATGTATCTCGTAGTTTACAAAATTACTCAAAACTTTAATCTACATTAATTACAACGTATGCATGGATGATCACTAAATAAGTACTGCAATATTTAATGCACCCTAGAATGTGAACATATAATGAAAAAATAAATGAAAATAAGACTTATAATATAAAACAAAAACAAAATGAAAAGAGCCCAATAAACCGGAAAGAAGGGAGTAGTACTTGTAAAACATAGGATTTGTGGGAACTGGCTCAACCCTCTAGGGGTGGCCTATCACATATATTTATAATGATACACAATATACATATTACACAGTTGGGCTACGTTACAAAGTCTAACACCCTCCCTCAATCTCAACTCACTCCTGATGCATCTAGGAGGTTGAGATTGCGCCTACAGACCTCAAACATGGGAGAAGGTAGAGGCTTGGTGAAGATGTCGGCAAGTTGATCTTTTGAGGAGATAAACTTGATCTGTAGTAGCTTCTGTGCAACACGTTCCCTCACAAAATGATAGTCAATCTCAATGTGCTTGGTTCGTGCATGGAACACCGGATTTGTCGAAAGAAACGTAGCACCGATGTTGTCACACCAAAGAACTGGAGGATGTGACTGGGAGATTCCCAGCTCTCGGAGCAAGGACTCAATCCAGATAAGCTCAGCAGTCGCATTGGCAACTGCTTTGTACTCAGCCTCTGTGCTGCTGCGAGAGACAGTGGCTTGCTTGCGCGCACTCCAGGCGATCAAATTAGGACCCAAAAATACAGCATGC
>NC_041383.1:263562467-263651476 GCF_002162155.2 Triticum dicoccoides | reverse complement strand
GGATCGCCTGTCATCTGGACACCCAGCCCAATCAGCATCTGAGAAAGCAGAGAGAACCGTAGAGGAACTAGGTCGCAGATGAAGACCATAGGAGACAGTGAGACGCACATAACGAAGAATGCGCTTCACAGCAGACCAATGCACATCTGTAGGAGCATGAAGATACTGACATACCCTGTTAACCGCAAATGAAAGATCAGGACGGGTGATAGTTAGATACTGCAAGCCACCAACAATACTCCGATACTCCGTAGCATCCATAGAAGAAAGAGGAGAACCAGCAGTGGTCGAGAGCTTATCCGTAGAGGACATGGGCGTGGGTGACGGCTTACACTTGAGCATACCAGCACGGCGCAAGAGATCAAGGGAGTACTTTTTCTGAGTGAGAGCCAAGCTGCCACGAGACTGATGTGCAACCTCAATGCCCAGAAAGAAGTGTAGCTGTCCCAAGTCTTTAACCGCAAAATCTCTGCCAAGAGCAGTCACAAGAGCATCAGCAGCCGTGGCAGAAGAACTGACCAGAATTATATCATCCACGTACACAAGCAAATACACAGTCAGACTGGGGCATTGAAATAAGAACAACGAACTGTCAGCTGTCAATGGAACAAATCCATGAGTACGAAGGGCTGAAGCAAGACGAGCATGCCAAGCACGAGGTGCCTGTTTCAGTCCGTAGAGCGCCTTCGTCAGACGACAGAGATGATGAGGCTGATCTGGATCAACAAACCCTGGCAGCTGGCGCATGTAAACCTCCTCTTCAAGCAACCCATGGAGAAAAGCATTCTGCACATCAAGCTGTCGCAGAGACCAACCACGAGAGACTGCAAGAGACAGGAGAAGCCGGATGGTAGTAGGTTTCACAACCGGGCTGAATGTATCCTCGTAGTCCAGACCCTGACGCTGTTTAAACCCTCGAGCCACAAGACGCGCCTTGTAGCGCTCAATAGATCCATCCGCATGTCTCTTGACTTTGAAAACCCACTTCGAATCAATGATGTTGACGCGAGGCGGAGGGGGAACCAGTGTCCATGTCTCATTATGCATAAGAGCGTGATACTCTTGCTCCATAGCAGCCCTCCAGTGTGGAATACTCATAGCAGCCTCATAGTTGTGTGGTTCAGCAGTGGGATCTGCAACAGAATGAGCAAGACAGGCAGCCAAATATGTGACAGTACCATCATGACGCTGCTTGGGTTGAACAATACCGCTGCGGCTGCGAGTATGCGGACGTTGCGGTGCAACGGGAATCGGAGCCGGTGGCGCCAACACGGGAGACGATGACGGTGGGTCTGGCAACTGGAGCCCAGGCGAGGGCTCAGGCGAGTCGACGGTAGGCCCAGCCGACCCAGGTGAGAGGGGCGGCAGGGACATAGGGGTGGTCGACGAAGGCGATGACGAAGGCGAGGCCGGTCATGGAGACGGCGACGAGGACCGCTCGGGCCGCCCAGGGGAGACCGTCGGGGACGTGGGCCGTGCTTCGGCTGGCACCGGCCCAGGTACGGAGGCCGTCACTGGTCCAGTTGCATGGGCAGGCACGGCTCCAGAGACGGGGTCGACGACAGGAGTCGGTGCAGGCACGTGCACCGGCCGATCAACGTGCGTCACAGAAGTTGCATCCGGAAGTAGTTCCAGGCGAGCACCACATCCAATACCTGCACCATGGTTAGGTAACAACACAGGCGAATATGCAACATCTTCAAATTGGCCAAGCATAATAGGAGATGAATGCATAGATGGAGGTGTGTCGGGTTGCTGCGGCATGGCAAAAAAAGGGAAGACGTTCTCATCAAAGACAACATCACGGGATATGTAGACACGATTTGTTGGCACATGGAGGCACTTGTAGCCTTTATGAAGAGAACTATAACCAAGAAACACACATTTCTTAGACCGAAATTCAAGCTTTCTATGATTATATGGACGAAGATGGGGCCAACGGGCACACCCGAACACCTTAAAAAAGGTATAGTCAGGAGTTTCATGTAAAAGGAGCTCAATAGGAGTTTTCATATTAAGGACACGTGTAGGTAGTCTGTTAATAAGAAAACATGCTATAGCAAAGGCATCACTCCAAAAGCGAAAAGGTACAGAAGCGTGAGCCAGGAGTGTGAGTCCGGTCTCAACTACATGTCGATGCTTGCGCTCAATAGCACCGTTCTGCTGATGTGTATGAGGTCATGATAAACGATGAGAGATCCCAATCTTATTAAAGAAAGTGTTGAGGTTGCGATATTCGCCCCCCCCCCCAATCGGACTGAACATGAATAATTTTATGCTTGAGAAGACGTTCTACATGCACTTGAGACTGAATGAAGATATCAAACACATCAGATTTGCGCTTAAGAAGATAAAGCCAGGTAAAACGACTGTATGCATCAATAAAGCTGACATAATAGTTGTGACCACTCACAGACGTCTGAGCGGGACCCCACACATCAGAAAACACAAGTTCAAGAGGACTCGTTACTACACGAGTAGAGGAAACAAATGCTAACTGATGACTTTTGCCTTGTTGACAGGCATCATACACGGACATCTCCTTATTGCTAGACACGATAGGCAGCTCATGGCGGTGGAGGATATGGCGAACTATGGGAGTGGCAGGGTGACCAAGGCGAGAGTGCCACTGGGACGGCGACACACGAACACCACTGAAGACGCGCAGGGCGGATGGATCCTCCAAGCGGTATAAGCCATGGCTCAGGCCACCACTAAGCAGAATTTCCCGGGTGGCTCGGTCCTTAACAAAAAGATCAAACGGGTGAAATTCACATAGGACATTGTTATCAAGAGTGAGCTTGGGAACATATAACAAATTAAGAGTCACCGAGGGGACCCGTAAAATATTACGAAGATGAAGCTGCCTAGATGGATGACTAGTTAAGAGAGATGCTTGACCAACGTGAGAGATGGGCATACCTACACCGTTGGCGGTGTGAACCTTGTCGTGACCGTAGTAGGGCTGGTGAGTGGACAGCTTGGCGAGCTCGTTCGTCATATGATTCGTGGCGCCGGTGTCCATGTACCATGCGAGATCAATCGGGTACGACGGTGTAGAATCTTGGTCGACGCGTGTATCCTTTCCCTTGGCGGCAACATGAGCAGCAGGAGGACCAAAATCCGCCATGGCAAATTGACGCTCATTACCTTTTCCATCATTACCGATTCCCAGGAAGCTCCGCTGAAATCGTTTGTGACACCTGGAAGCGAGGTGCCTCTCACGGCCACAAAGTTGGCACCGCACGGGACCCCCGCCCGAGGTTGGCGCAGGGGGGTTGGCGACCCGGGCAGGCGAGGAGGGCGCAGGTGGGCGCTGACCATGCGAGGCCCAAAAGGCCGCCGGCTGGTCGGCGATGGTGGTGACGGAGCGGCGAGCTTCGATGCGCTGCTCGGTGAAGAGCAGACGGGAGAAGAGCTCGTGCGGAGGGAGCGGCGGCTTGGCGTTGTGGACGGCCTCGGCAAGGTTGTCGTACTCAGCATCGAGACCCTTGATGACGTAGCCGGCGAACTCCTCATCGCTCAGCGGTCGACCAATAGAGGTCAATGTGTCCGCTAAGACCTTGATTTTGTTGAAGTATGTTGTGGCAGAAGAGTCCAGTTTCTTGATGTCATCAAGCTTGCTGCGAAGAGCCATCGAGTGGGCGGTTGAGGTCTGGGCAAACGCATGCTCCAGAGTCGTCCACGCATCCAAGGAGGAAGCAGCAAAGAGGCAAAGGCCAGCGACCCCGTCCCCTAGGGAACCCTGGATGGCGCAGAGGATCGCTTGGTCTTGCTGCACCCACACACGGTGCGCCGGGTTGATGGCCGGGCCATGGACAGTGGGAATAACCTGCGGCGGACACGGCAGGGAACCATCGACATAGCCAAGGAGGGAGCGGCTGCGGAGCAGCGGTAGAACCTTGGCGCGCCAAAATAGATAGTTGTCCGGCGTGAGACGAGTGGTGATCAGATTGTCAAAGTGAAACGGCCCGGGGATCATGGCGGCGTCGGTGGTAAAAGCCGCGGACACCACAGGGGCGGCGGGAGGCCCCCGAGGCCGCCGGCAGTAGGGCGAGTGTCGGGGACGAGCCAACAAAGGCCGCGGGTGGCGCCATCATCGCGGCAGTGGAGACCGCCAGCGTCGACGTCGCGGTAGATGGCGGGATCGGGGCTGAGAGCATCGAGCCAACGGCGGTAGTGCCGAAGACTTGAGGCCTTGGCGACGCACCGGCGTGGGCGGGGAGATTGAGAAGGGCGGCCAGCGACGCGGGGATGGACCCGGAGCTGGCGGAACCGGAGGCGGAAGTGGTCATGGCAGCGGCGGCGACGGCGGCCCTAGGGTTGGGGGCACGGCGGCGGCGGCGGCGGCGGCTGAGGTGGGGTAGGACCTAGGGTTAGTCTGATACCATATAAAACATAGGATTTGTGGGAACTGGCTCAACCCTCTAGGGATGGCCTATCACATATATTTATAATGATACACAATATACATATTACACAGTTGGGCTACGTTACAAAATCTAACAATACTTTTACACGAATTGAACTAGCTTCACATTGTAAATTCCAATATTTCACGAGGAAGCACGGAAAGAGTGAAAAGTTCGTGTTGTTTATTCATTCGAGGCCTTGTCTCTCTGCAGAAACGATTTGGCAGGCGGATATCCCGACCCGAGGCACTCGATGGCTGCCACTTTCCCCGCCGTCCCTTTTCCTTGAGCAAGCGTGCGTGTGTTTGTATTTCCCCCAACTCCACCAATTTCCCCCTTTCACCATCGCCTTTTCTGAAACAAAAAGTGAAGCATTTGGTCTTAGGAAAAGCAAAGCAATGTGCAGATCTGCAAATTTGCGTCAAGTAACGGTAATGAAGTGCAGGATTCAGGATGGCGCCAAATATAATTCCCCTATGTATGCTTTTTTGGCGCTATCATTCTACTATGTTATGTTACTATTATAGTCCTAATGCATCGCATCAATTAAAGAGAGAGGCACATGTGTATATGTAGTTCTTTCTCAAGCGTCTGATTATTAGCCGCACTCCACTATACTGTATTGTCTATAATTAACCTCTCTGTGGTGCATCGCAAAAACAGAAAATAAAAAAAAAACCTCTGGGATCACTGAGCTTGTGATTCTGCATGATGAAGCCATGCCACGCCAGGTCGTCTCGTGGGACACCACACCATGCATGATCGACGATCAAATACCGACCGATCGATCAGATCGGTGTCATGCTACGCTGAGATGGCGTGGAATCACACCCAATTCAGAAACTTCCTCCCGATGCCCAGAGCGCAAGAATGTGCAGACATGCGCTGCACTGACTGATTTGCTGGGCACGCGATGATCATATTACACATTACGCGTTGTTCGTATGCAGCCTAGCAGTCAGAGATCGATGATAGACAGACAGATGGCTTGTGATGCGGCACTCATCACGGGCAGGGCCCAAGGTAAGGCAAAGGAAAGGAATCATGGGCGTGTGCTTTACAACTGTGGTCTCCGGGAACAGAAGAGACAGCGCAAGAGCTGAATCGCTGCATATCCCTGCGTTATCCTGATGATAAAGCAGTACTAGTACTAACGAGTTGTGATTCCACGCAAGAGCGCAGCGCATTAGAATACTGGGCTATGCCATTTCTCGTCTTGGGGCCGAGTGGGCGGCGCACATGCATGCATGCGTATGCGCAACGGGAGGAGAGCAATCGCGCATGCTATAGCGGCTGGGTGGAGAGCCTCTGACTTGTCTCCTTTCTGGCCTCTCTCTCTCTCTCTCTCTCTCTCGTCCCCGTTGTTGGTTGGTTCGTCAGTTGTTTCACGTGGATCCGGAGAACGAGACCTGATTTCTTCAAATGCCTTGTGGAGAACCGCATGGATTTCAGGACCTGTGATTCAGGAAGGAAAGACAAGTGGAGATCGATAGCGATAGCCTCTCTCGGCCCATCTTCGTCGGATACAAGTGGAGAAATGGAGCTTCGGATGGATCGGTCCACCACGCGTTATGTGCGGCTAAATAGCACAAACTCGGTCAAGTACTTGCATTCCATGTGCTAAGCTAAACAGAGAAGGAAGAATGGTAGCGTGGGACGAGAATGGGCGGCAAGAAAAGAAAAGGGCATAGGGAATTCGACCGGCCACAAAGGTTCATAGAATCTGCAATTGCAGGTCTACCGATAAGCCACTGCCAACGAGGAGCCTTTTCGTCTTTCCTGCTAGTAGTACACAACGATAATAAATAACCAGTGACCGATGTGCACGAAGGAAGGGTCACTGCAGGCATCCCTTTTCTGCTGTCTTTATCATACGGGCAAAACTAAAAAGGAGCTTTCACGCAAGTGGTCGTTTCAACATGCACACAACCCATGGAATGTGGAGGCCGGCCTAGAGCACTTGCCCGTCCGTCTACCATGTGGTGTATGGAGATGGAACCCATATCAACATCATGTGGCGTACGAGAAGAGCAAAAGAGGAACACCTCAGACTGCCAAGTGGATCCTGGTGCATGACTACTTAATAAAATGATAATTAATTAGAGTGCCCATGCTCCAATTACACTACGCTACGCTTTGTTCACCCACAAGAGAGCCAGCACTTGGGTTTTAGTGCCAACTCGTGTATAGTAGTACGCGCGTTGCTACTTGAAGCTAGCATCACGTTCAATAACTACCACTAAAAGAGCATATTGTTTAAAAAGATTCACTCTCAAAATCTTCCAGTTTCCAACAGATTATCTATATGCAGATTGCCATTGTTCCCTCTACTACTATATTTTAATAGTACCTTCATTTTAACTACGATTTGAAAACATTTATCTCTTTCTCACTGCAAATAGCACAACCATCATATATCAGCACCAACACGCAATTGGATTTCCGACGACACTTCTCTCTATATATGGATTATCAACCTCTTTAAATAAGTAGCACCAAAATTTCTCCTCACGGCGACGCCACCCTTCTCGCTCCGCCTCCCGGGTCGCTCTCCTCGGGCGACTCTGGAGGCCGCCACCGCCACCTACCCTCCGCCCCTTTCCACCACTCCCTCCCCTCGCCGTCGTCGGAGGAGGCGGCGGGGCGAAGCCTAGCGGCGGACGGCGGCGGCGAGGTACCCCCCGCCTCGACCACCCCCACCTGCTCGTTCAAGATCCAACCTGAAAGCTCCGCCGACATGGCCATGGTGGGCGCCCCGAGCCGGTCTCTCCCTCCCTCTCCCATGCCGGATCTGGCATGCCAGCCTCCGGATCCGCCCTCCTCCCGCTCGAGGGGGCTGTCCGTGGCCAGATTCGGACCCGACGCCCTCCCGCTTGGCTGCCTCGGCTCCGGCTGGCACCCTGGTTGGCTCTCGTCCCTCTCCATCGTTGGCATCGACCACCTCCGCCTCCCCATGCCGCACTGCGAGCTGGCTCCGGCAGCGCCCGAGACCGGTGGTTTTCCCCTCCGCGTTCGTGCCCTGCCGTGTTGGCTGCCATGGCAGGGTTTGATATGGATGTCTTTGCCCCTGCGCCCCGTCTCGTGCTCTGCCACGGGCCTCCTCCCTCGTCCTCCACTGCCGCCTGTTCTGTTGTCGTTGTGCTCCTCCGCGCGCTCGCCAAATGAAGGTGGCGTCGTGGCTCCTGAATCTTGGGAGCCCTCCACCTCCCAGATCCCTCAGTGGGTTGTCGCTGTCTCGTGGCTTCACCTGCAGGGGGCGTCGCACCAGTGGTCCTCACTGGTGTCCTCGGCATCAAGAGTGCCTGCCGGCGTCGCTACCGGTGGGATTCGCCTGGATCTGGGGCCGTCCATCCCAGCGCTGCCCGGCGCTATTGGTGGTTGCCCTGCGTCGCGTCGTGAGGAGGATGTGACCGGGGTTTAGGAGAAATTCATGGTCGACCAGCTACTGCTTGCCGAGACAGCGGCGACGCTCCCCGTCGTTCCCATCTTGATGGCGGTGTCTTCATCCCCCGGTCTTGTGATGTTTTGGGTGTGCTTTATGGAGCTCTATGCTTGGTGATGCCTTTCGACTACACCGATGGCACACAGGTGCCGTGGCGTCGTCTCGGCCTGGAGTAACCGTTCGAATGTACCCCATGACACAGGTGGTGTCGCGGCGTTGTGCAGTCTTGGTTGCCCGGTGCTTTTTGATTGCCTCGACGGTGCAGTGCGTGGTTTAGTCTCAGCTCGTCGCTGCTGCTCGAGCGACCGTGGTGCCCCTTGTTGTGATGTTTTGGTCGTGCTCTGTGGTGTTCTATGCTTGGTGATGCCCTTTGAAAGAACATGCGGTGCCCCCATGTTTGGTTTTGGTAATTGATGACAGTCTCTATGGACTAATGGTTGCCTTGAGTTTTATTTGAAGGATTTGTCCATAGGCTTTTCTTGGAGTCCATTTGTTGGTTTCAAGGAGAGTTTGTGATGACCAAGGTGCCATTCAAGGAATTACCTAAAGATTGGTCATGTGAGAGGTTGATCAAGACTAAGTCGAAGAGTGAATCAAGTTGATCAACACACAAAGCGTAGAAGATGTATCGAGAGGGATCAAGCGATCCCATGGTATGGTAAGCATTGTCAATTATGCTTTGTGTACCAACCCATGATCTTCGTGAGAGTTCTTTATGGGGTTAGGTTGTGGTGTGCAAGTTCAAGTGAAGCATCACGAAGAGATCAAATGCTTGAAGCTTGCCGTCAATTGTGGTGACAATGGACTTGTGAAGATGTGCGGAAGAGTGGCTCACCCATAGTGGAGTATGGGGGGGCAATCAACTAGTCTTCATCGAGCCAACGCAATCAAGAAAGGTGGTCCTACTTGAGGGAGTCAAGATCGTCATCATCTAGCTCAAGTGGACCATGTGCAAGGCAAAGGTTTGCCCTTGATAGGTTTTCCTTTTTACTGGTCTCATGATGGTAGTTGGGAGACCGGGTTTTAGGTTCGATTGCCGTACTATCAAGGGGGGCTCTTGATGAGTAACTTGATCGTATCATTCGTACAGAGCTCAAACCATTGCATCCTTGCATCATCTTTCTTGGTTCTTGTTTGGTTCTCTTTGTGAGTTTTGGAGCTTATGGTCATCTTGATGACAAGCTCGAGTTCATCGAAAACGGAGTTCACATGTATCTTCTATGATGTTTTCGATGTTGGAGATTTTGCCGGTTCTTCTCTGTTGGAGGATTCTCTCCTATTTTTGTTAGGCATACCTCCCCTGCCTCTTCTTACTATTACCAGTCGCTGCTCGTTGTCTTGTATCCAACAAGCTTGAGTTTGCTCAATTCAGAGCTCATTTGCAGAAGTTATGGCAGTTCTGGTTTTCCTTGGAGCGTACTTGTTTTCGTGGCATTGGCATAAGGTTGGCGCCAGTGGTAGTACCGCTGGACCGGAGCGGCAGTACCGCGTATCATTGTAGGACCTTGAGAAGAGGTGTCTAGAGGAGGGGTGATTAGACACTAAGTACCAAAATTGCAATTTTTAACTTCTTTAAGTTTAAGTGGAGTTTAGGCACAAATTTAACATTCACAACATATAGCAAGCAAGCATGCAAAGAGTATATGAGCAGCGGAAAGTAAAGCATGCAACTTGCAAGAATGTAAAGGGAAGGGTTTTGGAGGATTCAAACGCAATTGGAGACACGGATGTTTTTGGCGTGGTTCCGATAGGTGGTGCTATCGTACATCCACGTTGATGGAGACTTCAACCCACGAAGGGTAACGGTTGCGCGAGTCCACGGAGGGCTCCACCCAAGAAGGGTCCACGAAGAAGCAACCTTGTCTATCCCACCATGGTCGTCACCCACGAAGGACTTGCCTCACTAGCGGTAGATCTTCACGAAGTAGGCGATCTCCTTGCCCTTACAAACTCCTTGGTTCAACTCCACAATCTTGTCGGAGGCTCCCAAGTGACACCTAGCCAATCTAGGAGACACCACTCTCCAAGAAGTAACAAATGGTGCGTTGATGATGAACTCCTTGCTCTTGTGCTTCAAATGATAGTCTTCCCAACACTCAACTCTCTCTCATAGGATTTGAATCTGGTGGAAAGAAGATTTGAGTGGAAAGCAACTTGGGGAAGGCTAGAGATCAAGATTCATATGGTAGGAATGGAATATCTTGGCCTCAACACATGAGTAGGTAGTTCTCTCTCAGAAATAGGATACTGGAAGTGTAGGTTCATTCTGATGGCTTTCTCCACGAATGAAGAGGAGGTGGAGGGGTATGTATAGCCTCCCCACAAAATCTAACCGTTACACACAATTTACCAATCTCGGTGGGACCGAATCAACAAACTCGGTCAGACCGATTTAGTAAACCTAGTGATCGTTAGGATTTTCGGTGGGACCGAAATGCAACTCGGTAGGACCGATATGGTTAGGGTTAGGGCATAACGTAATCTCGGTGAGACCGATTACACAAACTCGGTGAGACCGGTTTTGGTAATTAGCTAACCAAAGAGTTGGTCAGGCAAACTCGGTGGGACCGATTACTCAAACTCGGTGAGACCGATCTTGGTAATAAGTTAACCAGAGAGTTTGGATTGTAATCTCGGTAGTACCGATTAAACAAACTCGGTGAGACCGATTTTGATAATGGACATACACAGAGAGATTACAATCCCATCTCGGTGAGACCGATTTGCCTAGGGTTTGTGGCAGTGGCTATGACATTTGAACTCGGTGGCGCCGGATAGAAAGAATCGGTGTGACCGATTTCGGCTTTAGGTTTAGGTCATATGAGTGGAAGTGGGAAAGTAGTTGAGTGTTTTGGAGCATATCACTAAGCACTGTGGAGCAAGAAACTCATTAAGCAACACATCATCCCTTCTTGATAGTATTGGCTTTTCCTATAGACTCAATGTGATCTTGGATCACTAAAATGTAAAATGAAGAGTCTTGAGCTTGAAGCTTTAGCCAATTCTTTGTCCTTAGCATCTTGAAGGAGTTCCCACATCCTTTAGTCCATGCCACTCCATTGTTGAACTTATCTGAAACATACTAGATAAAAGTGTTGGTCCAACAAGAGATATGTTGTCATTAATTACCAAAACCACCTAGGGAGCACTTGTGATTTCAATCTCCCCCTTTTTGGTAATTGATGACAACATACATCAAAGCTTTAGATAAGGATATAAAGAATAGCAAGTAAAGCTTTGGAAAGACATGTAACAAGCATAGGCTCCCCCTACATATATGCAAACATGTGAATATGGAATGTAGAAGCATGTGAGAGCATAACCATGATAGAGTAGGCAATGAGTTACATGTATCTTGGCCATATGCATCAGAGCAAAGAATATTAAAGAAAATATCTTCATGCTCATGAGTCCTTCTTGCAAACAGTATGTACATCAGCAAGAATTCCTCATACACATGATTGTGATGCATATACTTACCTTGTAGTCTTGAGTTGGCTTAGGATGGAATGAACCTGCGTAAACAAGGTTAGATAACACATGTACATCTACTAGCCAGAGCAAACAGAAGAAACCACAAGAATACCAAGACCGGGATGACATGTAGAGAGTGAGTACTAAGTACCACATTGGATTAGTCATGTCCCCAAGAGTAAAGATATGCAATGAATTTAAATGATTTCTTTCCCTTAGATGTCTTGCTCCCCCTGAATCTAGAATGGGATACTGGGATAAGATAGGGAACAGAAAAACAGAGCTGAAAGATATAAATGAACAGAGCTAATGCAAGCTAATGTAAATAAGCATATATGAACATGTATTTTCCCCTCAGTAAGACATGTGAAATCTCTCCTCTTGAACACCGAGCATCTGGGATCCTTGAGAAATACTTTCTACTTGAGTATTCTCTCCCCCTGGAGATCTCTTTCTCTCCCCCTGTGGAAGTGATATTCTCTCTCCCTTTGGAAGAGATGAGCTTGGATGTGATCTCTCTAAGTGATAAGCTTTGATGTGATCTCTCTCTCCCCCTTTGACATCAATTTCCAAGAAGGGTTTTCTGGAATTTGTTGTGAATGGGTTTGGTCCTGGAGTCACAACACAAAGCACTGGATAAAATTGTGATGCTTGTAGAGGACAAGACTCATTGAGTGGAGCTGGATCAGAAGAAACACAGAATTAGTGGCAAACTGTTTTTCCTGTGGGGAAATCGGTGGCACCGAGTGGTATGCTTCGGTTGTACCGAAAGAATTCGGTTGGACCGAAAATAACTAATCGGTGGAACCGAGTTCATCGCAGAGAAAACACTTGTCTCCTCAGCTCACTAGTCTAGTAGGATCTCACAAAGATTTGCAAGGAATTTACTAAATGATATGCAATGAATTGGATGCAGAAAATGCTGAACAAACAGAAAAGAAAGAAATCTAGATGAAGTTTTTTTAAAGGGAAACAAATATGCATGAGACAGATGCAAAAACACAGAAAAGAACACAAGAGAACTTCATCTAGAGATGGTCGGCGACAAAGTCACCTATGTTAGAGTATATTGACTTAGGAGTCAAGTGAGATCACTTGATCATAGGTCATACTCATCGTTTAAGCTCAAAATGGGATTACCATTTTTCGTTTAAGCATCTTGATGTATTCACATCTTGTCGAGTTGCTTTAGCTCATGACTCGGAGTAAAGCTTCTCTAAGATGGAATAACATACCTTGGTTGGTGGTGTTGATCATGTAGTTGAACTTGTGTGGGTTGCTCTAGGTTGATGTAGCCAAGAGTTGGGAGCACCACTTGCAATTTGAGTCCATCTACCTACATGGGTTAGTTCTTGCAAGGAAGAGCACTTGTGTATCCAAAAATGACAATCATGAAGCTCAACATGGAATTTGTCAAAGGATATGTTTGAATGGTTTCGTGCTTCCTTGTCTTCAACCACCTTTGTATAGAGACTTGGTGATGTAGAGATTGCTCAAGATGTGAGTAGGTTACTATCTCATGGAATTTGATCCAACCAAGTACCTACATGGGTTAGATAACATGCAAGATGCAAATATGTCCAAGATATAAGATGTTCATCATAAGAGAAATATCAAGGATTAGTCATAAGCTCATGTCTTGCATGTATCCAATGGAGTTTCTACTCCAAGTTTGAAGCATCGATGATGTTCAATTCTCCTCTCAACGTGCAAAACACTTTCTCATCAAGAGGTTTACTGAATATATCCGCCAATTGCTTTTCGGTGCGAACATGCTTAAGATTAATGTCACCCTTAGCAACATGATCTCGAATGAAATGATGACGAACTTCAATATGCTTAGTTCGAGAATGTTGCACAGGATTATGACCAATTTTGATAGCACTTTCATTGTCACAAAGCAATGGAACATGTTTCACATATATCCCATAATCTTTAAGAGTTTGGGTCATCCAAAGTAATTGAGCACAACATGAACCAGCGGCAATGTATTCCGCTTCGGCTGTGGATAAGGATACCGAGTTTTGTTTCTTGGAGGACCAAGACACAAGAGATCTACTAAGAAATTGACAAGTACCCGAAGTGGACTTTCTATCAACCTTGTCTCCGACATAGTCCGAGTCGGAGTAGCCAACAAGATCGAAAGAGGCCCTCTTGGGATACCAAATGCCAAAATTTGGTGTATGGATTAAGTATCTCACTATCCTTTTCACGGCCTTAAGATGACATTCTTTAGGAGCAGCTTGATATCGTGCACACATGCACACACTTAGCGTAATATCAGGACGTGAAGCACATAGATATAACAATGATCCAATCATAGAGCGATAAACCTTTTGATCAACCGGTTCACCATCTTTGGTCAAGTCAAGATGTCCACTAGTAGGCATGGGTGTAGGCATACCTTTGCATTCTTGCATATTGAATTTCTTGAACAAATCCTTAGTGTACTTTGTTTAAGAGACAAAAGTACCTTCCTTGGTTTGCTTGATTTGCAACCCAAGAAAGAATTTGAGTTCACTCATCATAGACATCTCAAACTTCTCCAACATAAGCTTCCCAAACTTTTCACTAAAATGAGGGTTTGTTGGACCAAATATAATATCAACAACATAAATTTGGCATACAAAGAGTTCTCCATTAACCCTTTTAGTAAAAAGAGTAGAATTAATCTTCCCAATTTCAAAGCCTTTTTCTATAAGGAACTTGGTCAAGCATTTATACCATGCTCTAGGAGCTTGTTTAAGACCATAAAGGGCTTTGCGAAGTTTGTAAACATGATTTGGTTTCTTAGGATTGATAAAGCCGGGAGGTTGTTTAACATAAACTTCCTCCTCTATTTCACCATTTAGAAAAGCACTTTTAATGTCCATTTGGTACAAGGTGATATCATGGTGATTAGCATAGGCAAGTAAGATGCGAATGGACTCAAGTCTAGCAACGGGAGCATAAGTCTCACCATAGTCCATACCTTCGACTTGTGTGTAGCCTTGGGTGACGAGACGTGCTTTGTTGCGAACTACTTTTCCATCTTCATCTTGCTTGTTATGAAACACCCATTTGGTACCGATGATGTTGTGGTTGTTGTCGGGTGTCGGTGTCAAAACCGGCGGATCTCGGGTAGGGGGTCCCGAACTGTGCGTCTAGGCGGATGGTAACAGGAGACGAGGGACACGATGTTTTACCCAGGTTTGGGCCCTCTTGATGGAGGTAAAACCCTACGTCCTGTTTGATTGATATTGATATTGTGGATGTTTACAAGAGTGGATCTACCACGAGATCAAGGAGGCTAAACCCTAGAAGCTAGCCTATGGTATGATTGTAATGGTTGTTGTTGTTGTGTCCTATGGACTAGAGCCATCCGGTTTATATAGACACCGGAGAGGGCTAGGGTTACATAGAGTGGGTTACAATGGTAGGAGATCTATATATCCGTATCGCCAAGCTTGCCTTCCACGCCAAGGAAAGTCCCATCCAAACACGGGACGAAGTCTTCAATCTTGTATCTTCATACTCTTGGAGTCCGGTCGATGATGATAGTCCGGCCGATGATAGTTCGGCTGATGATGGTAGTCCGGCTATCCGGACACCCCCTAATCCAGGACTCCCTCAGTAGCCCCTGAACCAGGCTTCAATGACGATAAGTCCAGCGTGTATATTGCTTGGCATTGCAAGGCGGGTTCCTCCTCCGAATGATAGAAGATTGTGAACACCAGGATAGTGTCCGGCTCTGCAAAATAAATTCCACATTCCACCGTAGAGAGAATAATATATACACAAGTTCAATCTACTGGCGTTTTTTCCGGCATGACGTCACGCCACTACCAAGCCATTACTTGAATCGTTTTTTACTCTACCACCTCAACGCATTTAGCAAAGCGGTTTCCTTGGCACGTCTTGTCGAAGCAGAGATCGTGTTCCCCCTTAATCCGGGATTCTCATCAATACGGACGTGGGTAACCCAACCGCGCCATTGATGGTGACGCTTGGGGGATAAGCGAGTTCTACCAGGCCGGTGGGGGACGCATAGACTTCGCCCGCCCATATAAGGGATAAGGATTCACCTTTTCACCCACGCCTTCTTCCTCCTTTGCTTATCCATCTCCACGCACTCGAGCTCCAGCTCCCAAGCCCGCACATCTCGTCTCAACCTTCCCCAGTTATGTCCGGAGCGGGAGGCAAGTGGATGACCTCCTCCGTTACGGAGGAGCACATCGAAAGACTGCGCAGCGCCGACTACCTGTCCAGCGACATTGCGCACCGGCTGCCCGACGAGGGGCAGCTCATCCCCACCCCCAGGCCCCATGAGAGGGTCGTTTTTCTTCCCCACTTCCTCCGCGGACTGGGCTTTCCACTTCACCCCTTTGTCCGGGGGCTCATGTTCTACTACGGCCTGGATTTCCATGATCTGGCGCCGAACTTCATCCTCAACATCTCGGCGTTTATCGTCGTGTGCGAGACCTTCCTCTGCATCTAGCCCCACTTCGGCTTGTGGCTCAAGACCTTCAATGTCAAGCCGAAGGTAGTGAAGGGCACTCAAGCGGAGTGCGGAGGCGCCATGTTGGGCAAGATGCCCAACGTCCTTTGGTTCGAAGGGGCCTTCGTGGAATCCGTCAAGGGGTGGCAATCGGGGTGGTTCTATATCACCGAGCCACGCGACCCTAAGTGGGCGGCGGCCCCCGAGTTCAGATCTGGTATCCCCACGCAGCTCACCTCCTGGAAAGAGAAGGGCTTGCTGTGGGGTAGTTCGGAGGAGCTGACAGGACTCCAAGCCTGTATCCAGAAGCTGATGAAGAAGCTCAGGCTGGTTAACATGGTCCAAGTCATGCTCGTCCGCCGTATTCTCCCATGCCAAGAGCGGGCATTCAATCTGTGGGAGTTCAATCCGGAACAGCACCAGGCGCTGAGCGGGCTCTTCGACACGACGTACGAAGGCGCCTGGAGGGTGCTATTTAAGGGCGCCGAAGCCCCCGCATCCGCGACTGAAGACCGCGGATTTCGCTCGCAGCGCCAAGCCGACGAGGTAAGTGATTCTACCCCTTTACGGGACACTTGCTTTTCATAGTTTGACTCTATGCGGGTTTTAATTTCCCCTTTTCCTTTGACAGGACTGGATGAGGAAGGCGGAGCAGATTATCTGCCCGACTCCCATGCCAGAAAACCCAGTAGACGCCCGTCTAGCGAGGCTGCTGGTTCCGGCACCGTACGTGGTGCCGGAGAAGAAGGCCAAGAAGGAGGCCACGGGTGCTCGAAAGAGTTCCCACTTTCAGGTGTCCGACGACTCCGGGGCGGACTCCTCCCCCGAAAACGAGGAGGAGAAGGAGGACTCTCTCCCAGAGGAGGGAGAGAGGAAGAGGAAGGCTTCCCCAACAGGGGAGGCCGAAGGGTCCAAGAGGGGAAGGACTATTCCCCCGGACAGCTCCGCCAACATCAACGTTGGTGAGGAAGAATGGCCTTCAAGGGCCAGGCCTCCAGCGAGATCGTAAGTATCCGGATTCCTGAATGATTTATAATTTCTTTTTCTGCGTCACATAGTGCCATTCTGATGCCGCATGCTACCTGTAGTCCGGCCAATGATGATCTCCCCGCTTCAACGAGCGGGTCGTTGGCTCCATCGGATGTAGACTCCATCCCGACTGCCTTCACCCCTCGCGACACCGAGGACGCCGAGGTGGGATCCCAAGAAGGGACCCATCAGGGGGAGGCTCCGGAGGCGCCACAAGGCAGCCTCCCGGACTTTGCGCCGGACTCCACATCAGAACCCGCAGTGGTTCCGGAGTCCGGCCGGCGGCCCCTTCGCACGAAGGGCAAGACCGTGACGCCGGCGGCTTCCGTCCAACCGGAGGCGCCGGACAATTTGTTGGAGGCGCTCCAGAGCGCTTCCATCGAGGAAGAACACCGCACTATTATGAGTGAGGTGATTCAGAAGGTACAACTCGCCAAGAGCGGGCTGACCGAAGCCTGCAGTAGCCTTCTATCAGGCTTTGAGGTAAGAAGATAAAAATATGCAATGTAATACCGCATAGACAGTAGCCCCTGATGCTCGGTTCGGTGTTCAAAAAGAAAAGCCAGACTGAGGATCTGAAAAAAAAGAAGATATACGCAGGGTTGCTAAAAAATTATGTCAATATGGGTTGCAGGCTGCGCTGCTGACCTCTGCCGCACTGACTGCGGAGGTCGGTGCTTTGAAGCAGGAGCTCGAGCGGTCCGAGCAAGAGCTCGACCGCGCCAAGAAGCAGCTCCAGGACAAAGAAGGTGAGTAACACCACTTTGAACTTGTACCTTACAGAAAAGGACTTAGGTTGCAACAAAAAATAACACGGATAACATGGGTACTGCAGGGGCCACAAATGAGGTGGCGACCCTGAAGGAGGCCGTGTCTGCGGCCGAACGCAATGCGGCCACGGAACGGGCAGAGCGAGAAAAGCAGGAGGCGCGGGTGGCGGTGGTTCAGCAAGAGCTCCAGGCTCTCATGGAAAAGCATGAGAGTTTGGAGCGTGACTCAAAGACTCGAGAGTCCGAGCTTGCCTCGGCTCTCGAAAGTGCCAAGACTGCCAAGGCCGATGCCCATAAGTCCCTTCAGGAGATTGAGTTGGTGAGGAAGATAGCGGCGGGTAAGGCATTTTTCATGCAAAGCAAGCATGTGAATGTAAATTACGTGTTACTTACCCGAATTCGGAGCTCTCCAGGGGCGTTTGCAGATCTGCCTCGCAGCGTGTCTGATGCCGCCGCATTCTACCGAGCCGAGGAGGGGAGCTCAACGGAGAAGGTCTTCTGGTCTCAGTATGCTGAGGCCGGCCATCCGGTGCCCCCTAGCGACCAGCTGAAGCAGCTGGTCGAGCTCCACAAGGTGGCCGAGCAGGCCATGAAGGGCCTCATAGTCCGGCTGTGGCCTGGAGAGGCCATGCCTGGGAGCTACTTCGGTCTCGTGCGACGGTTGGTGGATGCGTGCCCCTGGGTGGAGGTTATCAAGCGCTCCGCCTGTATTGAAGGTGCTCGTCGGGCCCTTGCCCGCGCAAAGGTGCATTGGGGTAAGCTGGATGCGGAGAAGCTAATCACTGACGCGCCACCAGCGGGCAAGGAATATCGTACGCCCGAGATGTACTATAAGACTGTCCTGAAGGGTGCCCGCAAGATTGCGGATGAGTGCCCCAGGGATGTAATTATTGAGTAAATTCGCAATGTGTTATCCTGTGCGCTGAAAACATTGTTCATATGCGCTAAGCAACGCTTGTTAATTTAAAATATTACCTTATGTGCGGCCGTTTATTAAATCTGAGAGATGGCAAGTCGTCGGCTTCAGCCCCCATGCCACGAGTGTTGGGGTGTTCGGGATAAACTTGAGCACTCTTGTTCCCATTTTTGGGTCCATCTAGGGAGGCGCTCAACACAACAAACAAGGCAACCGGACTTATAGTGCTTGAACACTCTCACTTAGCCATAGAATTCTATAATTTTAAATTTCGGCGAAGCCCCTAGTATTCGGAAGACCGAATTCGGGGCGCTATCCATGCCTTCGTCGGACATTATCCGGAACTTCGCTCGAAGCGGCGTAGGTCTTTAAGGACCCGAAAGGACCTCTCGAACAGCGACCAGTCTCTCGCCTTATCATGACAGTCAGTTTTAGCTTTCTCCACTGAGGCGTTAACCCGGCTCAACCGGGGTGCAATCGCAGTGGTTCTCCCAGTGCTAACTTAGCCGATAGAACGGAACGTAAGGTGCCAAACATGGGAGCTGGGCAAACCCAACTATTGACCCAAGACATGATTCGGAGCCGATTCATATAATGCTATAAGTTCGGGGTGCCGCACTTGTGAAAGTGTTCGGACTTTATCACACCATAATGCGGGGAACATAAGCCCCTGGTGTATTTGGCCTTACCAAAATGTAAGGATGCAACATGTCGTAAATGAACATATATATATAAGGTAATGCAATTATGGGCAAAAAGTGCTGCATTTTATTCGAGAAGATCTGCTATGAGTGCGGAATAATACAAATAATGCGGAAAGCAAGGGATTGGACGAATTAAAGGCGTCTCCCTCCAGGGGTAGGCCGCGGAATGGTGTATTTAACAAATTTAATGCTCGTAATGGAGACCACCTGAGTGTTCGTCGCGGCCTTTGTCCCTCCCTGGCTGTTGCATCATGAGTTCGGCAGGCTCGCCGCCGTACAGAGTTCTGTATAAAAAAGAGAGAAATAAAAGATAAAAAGAGCGACACACTTGGGAGCCCCTGGTGTGGTCGAACCGCACTCTGGGTCTGTTATGGTTGTGCCTCTCCCCCTATGCCCATGGTATCTCCAGGGCGTAATTATTTACGCGGAGAGTTTGTCTTACAATTGTGCGAGGGCTGGGGTTGAGGCCGCATTGCTACGCGTGCTCGGAACGTGCCAGGTGGTCTTGGTTGATGTTGCTCCGGGCGCGTTTGGCCGTGTCCGGTCGTTTAACGACCGGACTCGAAAATTGCCTTAAAAGGCTGCTCTGTACTTCTGCCGCGAGAGCCGCTGTATGTTCCTCCGTTCGGAGGGAGCGTTCCGTGTTTCCATTGACCGTGATGACTCCACGAGGGCCTGGCATCTTGAGCTTAAGGTATGCATAATGCGGCACCGCGTTGAATTTTGCGAACGCGGTTTGTCCGAGCAGAGCGTGATAGCCACTGCGGAACGGGACTATGTCGAATATTAACTCCTTGCTTCGGAAATTATCCGGGGATCCGAAGACCACTTCTAGTGTGACTGAGCCTGTAAAACTGGCCTCGACACCTGGTATGACGCCTTTGAAGGTTGTCTTTGTAGGTTTAATCCTTGAAGGGTCTATGCCCATCTTGCGCACTGTATCCTGATAAAGCAGGTTCAGGCTACTGCCGCCGTCCATCAGGACTCTCGTGAGGTGAAATCCATCGACGATTCGGTCTAAAACCAATGCGGCGAATCCGCCATGCCGGATATTGGTCGGATGGTCTCTTCGATCGAAAGTGATTGGGCAAGAGGACCATGTGTTGAATTTTGGGGCGACTGGCTCCATCGCGTATACGTCCCTTAGTGCATGCTTCCGCTCCCTCTTGGGGATATGCGTTGCGTATATCATGTTTACCGTCCGAACTTGAGGGGGGAATCCCTTTTGTCCTCTGTTGTTCGGCGGCCGGGTCTCTTCCTCGTCATCGCTGTGTAGCCCCTTGTCATTGTTTTCGGCGATTAATTTGCCTGCCTGCTTGAATACCCAACAATCTCTGTTGGTGTGGTTAGCTGGTTTTTCGGGGGTTCCATGTATTTGACAGGAGCGGTCGAGTATTCGGTCCAAATGGGACGGGCCCGGAGTGGTTCTTTTGAATGGCTTCTTCCGTTGACCGGGCTTGGAGCCTCGGAATCCGGCGTTGACTGCCGTATCCTCATTGCTGTCGCCGTTAATGTGGCGTTTGTTTTTGTTTTGACGCGACCTGCCATTGCGGTCCTTGGTATCCGGACTGCCAGCGTTTTTGCTGAGGTTGTTGCTGCGAGCTAGCCAGCTATCCTCTCTCGCACAAAAGCGGGTCATGAGTGATGTGAGGGCTGCCATGGATTTCGGCTTTTCCTGTCCTAGGTGCCGGGCCAGCCACTCGTCGCGGATGTTATGTTTGAAGGCAACGAGGGCCTCTGCATCTGGACAGTTGACGATTTGATTTTTCCTTGTTAAGAACCATGTCCAGAATTGCCTGGCCGATTCGTCTGGCTGCTGGATTATGTGGCTTAGGTCATCTACGTCCGGTCGTCGCACATACGTGCCCTGGAAGTTGTCGAGGAATGCGGCTTCCAGGTCTTCCCAGCATCCAATTGACTCTGCGGGCAGGCTGTTAAGCCAATGCCGAGCTGGTCCTTTAAGCTTGAGCGGGAGATATTTGATGGCGTGAAGATCGTCGCCGTGGGCCATATGTATATGGAGGAGATAATCCTCAATCCAAACCGCGGGGTCTGTTGTGCCATCGTAGGATTCAATATTAACGGGTTTAAACCCTTCAGGGATTTGATGATCCATTACTTCGTCAGTGAAGCATAGTGGGTGTGCGGCGCCTCTGTATTGAGCAATATCGCGATGTAGCTCGAGAGAGCGTTGTCTGCTGTGTTCGGCCCGGCCGGAGTAGTTGTATCCGGCGCGACGGTATTCGTCGTGGGTCTTGGGGCACCCACGTGATCCATAGATAGATCTGGATTGTCTTGCCTTGTCCTCCAATATATCCCGCAAGTCCGGCGCGTTCCCCCGTGGCTTCATGCTTTTTGAGCGATGCCGGGGTACGGTTTTGGTGGAGGGCTTGCATGCCTCTCTGTTGCGGCCACGAGGTGGTCGGTCTGCCGTATTGTGCGCTGGTGATGCAGCTTTGTACGCTTCCTCCTCTAGTCGGGGGAGCAACTTGCGTTTTGGGTAACTTTTGGAGGGGCGTTCGAGTTCATACTCTTCGGCCGCGAGGACCTCGGTCCATCTATCGGCCAGTAGGTCTTGATCAGCTTGAAGCTGTTGCTGCTTTTTCTTTAGGCTGTTTGCCGTGGCCATTAGCCTGCGTCTGAAACGCTCTTGTTCGACGGGATCCTCAGGCACGACAAATTCGTTGTCGTCGAGGCTTGCCTCGTCTCCGGAGGGAGGTAAGTAATTATCATCCTCGACCTCTTCGTCTGCCGCCCTCTCATGAGGGCTTGCTTCTGCCTCCTCCTGCGCTGGATCGTGCTGGAGGGGGTTGTCTTCGGCACTTTCTGGGGTGTTATTATCTCCTGTGCCGGAATCTCTATTCTTGCTGTGGCGGGATTTAGAGCGGCGCCGCTGATGCCGGCGCTTGGGCTGTTTCTTTAAGGAATCGGCCTCCGTTGCTTCTTCGCCGTCCCCATCTTTTGGGGTGTCCACCATATATATGTTGTATGACGAGGTGGTCTTCCAGTGTCCTGTAGGCACTGGCTCTTGATAGTCTCCGGCATCGTCGTCCATACCGTCGATGTCTTCGGAGTCGTAGTCGAGTACGTCGGTTAGATCATCGACAGTGGCTATGAAGTGGGTGGTGGGTGGGCTCTGAATTTCTTCGTCGTCCGTGTCCTAACCATCCTGGCCGTAGTTCGGCCAGGGCTCTCCGGATAGCGAGAGATGCTTCAGTGAATTTAAGATATCGTCGAAGGGTGAGTGCTGAAAGATGTCCGCAGCGGTGAATTCCATGATCGGCGCCCAGTCGGATTCGACCGGCAGGGGCGCAGGAGGTTCGGAGTCCGGCAGAGAGTCCGGCACCTCGGAGTCATGAGCTTTATGCGGGACAAGGTAAGTGTTTGGCTCCATCACCGTAGAAGTTGCAGCTCCCGAGGCGGTGTCCAGCCATCCGTCCTCAATCTGAGCGATCGGCTCCGGACTATGGGTCGGAGTGGATTCATGTGCGGCCTCCAAGGTGCTGTTCGGCGGCAGAGTTAGGTCGTACCCATCATGACAGTGCGGCACGCTCGGCTGTGGCTCAGATCCATCGAAGATCAAGTCCCCGCGGATATCAGCCGTGAAGTTTAGGCTTCCAAACCTGACCTGACGGCCAGGGGCGTAGCTTTCGATCTGCTCCAGATGGCCAAGTGAGTTGGCCCGCAGTGCGAAGCCGCCGAATACGAAGATCTGTCCAGGGAGAAAAGTCTCACCCAGGACTGCATCGTTGTCGATTGACGAGGCCATCAAGCCTATCGGTGACGACACAGAGGAACTCTCAATGAAAGCACCAATGTCGGTGTCAAAACCGGCAGATCTCGGGTAGGGGGTCCCGAACTGTGCGTCTAGGCGGATGGTAACAGGAGACGAGGGACACGATGTTTTACCCAGGTTCGGGCCCTCTTGATGGAGGTAAAACCCTATGTCCTGCTTGATTGATATTGATATTGTGGATGTTTACAAGAGTGGATCTACCACGAGATCAAGAAGGCTAAACCCTAGAAGCTAGCCTATGGTATGATTGTAATGGTTGTTGTTGTTGTGTCCTACGGACTAGAGCCATCCGGTTTATATAGACACCGGAGAGGGCTAGGGTTACATAGAGTCGGTTACAATGGTAGGAGATCTACATATCCGTATCGCCAAGCTTGCCTTCCACGCCAAGGAAAGTCCCATCCGGACACGGGACGAAGTCTTCAATCTTGTATCTTCATAGTCTTGGAGTCCGGTCGATGATGATAGTCCGGCCGATGATAGTTCAGCTGATGATGGTAGTCCGGCTATCCGGACACCCCCTAATCCAGGACTCCCTCATCGGGCTTCTCAACCAATGTCCAAACTTGGTTCCTCTCAAAGTTGTGTAGCTCTTCATGCATAGCATTTATCCAATCTGGATCTTCCAATGCTTCTTCAACCTCCATAGGTTCATTGCTAGAGATGAAAGAATAGTTTTCACAAAAGTTAGCTAAATGAGTTTTAGAGCGAGTGATTCTCCCGGTTTGAATATCATTGTAGATTTGCTCGACGGGATGGGCTTTAGCAATTCTTGCTCGAACTCGTGAAAGCTTTTGCTTGGATCTTGGTTGAACTTCTTCTTCATCTTGTTCTTCTTCTTGACCTTCTTCATTGTTGGCGTTATCGTACTCTTGTCGTGGTAGAGAAGGAGGTTGTTGATGTTCATCTTGATGCACTTCCTCGTTTTCTTCATCTTGGTGTGTCCCACTTGTGGATGCTTCTGTATCAATTCTTGGTTCACCTTGTCGTGATGTAGAATCTTCCACTTGGACGGACGATGTACTCTCCTTCACCTCCGTTGGACGGACCTTGCCAATAGATAAGTCTTGGATTGCTTCCGAAGGATCTTTGTCTCCTACATTAATTGGCAATTGCTCTACTTGCGAGCCGTTATATTCATCAAACTTCACATCTACCGTCTCTTCAACCTTTCGAGTGAAATTGTTGTAGACACGATAAGTGTGAGAGTTTGAGCCATAACCTAGTAGGAAACCTTCATGAGACCTAGGAGCAAATTTAGAACGACGATGCTTATCAAGAATGTAGCACTTTGAGCCGAATACTCGAAAGTATCCAACTTGGGGTTTGTTACCGGTGAGGAGCTCGTATGCCGTCTTGCCGAGTAGCTTGTGAAGATACAAGCAATTTGTTGCATGACAAGCTATCTCAACCGCTTCTGCCCAAAAGTGCTTCGGTGTCTTGTACTCATCAAGCATCGTTCTCGCCATTTCGATGAGCGTCCAGTTCTTCCTCTAAACAACTCCATTTTGTTGAGGTGTGTACGTAGCCAAGAACTCGTGTGAAATCCCTTCTTCGTCAAGAAAGGTGTCCACATTTGCGTTCTTGAACTCCGTTCCGTTGTTGCTGTGAACCTTCTTGATCTTCACTTCAAATTGATTTTGGGCCTTCCTAGCGAAGTTTTTGAAGATCTTTTGGACCTGCGATTTATCATCGAGAAAGAACACTCACGTAAATCTTGAAAAATGATCAACTATAACTAGACCAAAAGAATTTCCACCGAGACTCTTGTAAGAGTTGGGACCAGAAAGATCCATGTGAAGTAGCTCGAGTGGCCTCCTTGTGGTCATGATGTTCTTCACGGGATGCCTTCATCCAACCTGTTTACCTGCTTGACAAGCACTGCAGAGTCTATCCTTATCAAATATGACATCGTTAACACCAAGGATATGATTTCCTTTAATAAGCTTGTCAAGGTTTCTCATGCCAACGTGACCTAGTCGTCTATGCCATAACCAACCTTTTGAGGATTTAGCAATGAAGCAAGTTTTAGGTTGAGCCTTTTTAGTGAAAGCAACAATGTATAGATCACCTCTACGTATACCGGTAAAGACCATTTTATGATTGTCTCGACGAAACACTTGGCAATCTACTTCAGTAAATAGGACATTGAAACCGAAATCAGCAAGTCTAGATACTGAAAGTAAGTTGTAGCCAAGAGATTCAACAAGCATAACATTTTGAATGGAGCTATCATGTGAGATGGCCACCTTACCGAGGCCAACCACCTTACCCTTTGAGTTGTCACCAAAAGTGACATACTTTCGAGGACTATCATTTTCAGCAAGCTCGCGAAACGTGTCTTTATGTCCGGTCATGTGATCGGTACATCCACTATCAAGAACCCATTCCTTTCCTCCTGCCATATATCCCCGAAGATTTGCCATAAGACCAAAATGTCTCATTGCATCATCAAGATCAAAGTCATCATCATCATCCTCGTCATAGTATCCATGTTCAACATCGTCATGTGGTGGATCAATTCCTAGTGAGAGTGATTCATTAGTATGAGTTTGACAATAATCTCCTCTATGAATTCTAGTAGCTTCGGAAATGATATCGCTAATAATTCCTACGTTTCCTTTGGCACGCATAAGGTTTGTAAGTTCAAATAGACGATCACCAAACATAGGATCACTAGTATTCATCTTACTCAAAGCAATAGACTTATGAAGAATTTCATCAAGATTTTCAAAGAATAATCAGGAAATCGTTCCTCAAGAAATTTCCATATAGTGTAGGCACACTCAAGAGTAGGCAGTTTTCCAACCAAGTTTCTAGGCAAGCCTCTAGTGATAAGATTAACAGTTCTAACATTCCTAATCATGTCAATAGACTCATCAAGGGTAGGATGCATAGGATCAGCATAAGGTGCACAAGGACTAGCAATGTACTTGTTCAAATTATATTGATTCAAAATTACAAGCATCTCATTTTTCCACTTATGAAAGTACTCTCCATCAAGAATAGGCACTCTATGTCTAAGACTCCCCAAAGTAGACTCATCCATCTTCCTCCAATGGTGATTAAACCAAGGCAATGGAGACCAATGCTCTGATACCACTTGTAGGACCTTGAGAAGAGGTGTCTAGAGGGGGGGGGGGTGATTAGACACTAAGTACCAAAGTTGCAGTTTTTAACTTCTTTAAGTTTAAGTGGAATTTAGGCACAAATTTAACATTCACAACATATAGCAAGCAAGCATGCAAAGAGTATATGAGCAGCGGAAAGTAAAGCATGCAACTTGCAAGAATGTAAAGGGAAGGGTTTTGGAGGATTCAAACACAATTGGAGACACGGATGTTTTTGGCGTTGTTCTGATAGGTGGTGCTATCGTACATCCACGTTGATGGAGACTTCAACCCACGAAGGGTAACGGTTGCGCGAGTCCACGGAGGGATCCACCCAAGAAGGGTCCACGAAGAAGCAACCTTGTCTATCCCACCATGGTCGTCGCCCACGAAGGACTTGCCTCACTAGCGGTAGATCTTCACGAAGTAGGCGATCTCCTTGCCCTTACAAACTCCTTGGTTCAACTCCACAATCTTGTCGGAGGCTCCCAAGTGACACCTAGCCAATCTAGGAGACACCACTCTCCAAGAAGTAACAAATGGTGCGTTGATGATGAACTCCTTGCTCTTGTGCTTCAAATGATAGTCTCCCCAACACTCAACTCTCTATCATAGGATTTGGATCTAGTGGAAAGAAGATTTGAGTGGAAAGCAACTTGGGGAAGGCTAGAGATCAAGATTCATATGGTAGGAATGGAATATCTTGGCCTCAACACATGAATAGGTAGTTCTCTCTCAGAAATAGGATACTGGAAGTGTAGGTTCATTCTGATGGCCCTCTCCACGAATGAAGAGGAGGTGGAGGGGTATATATAGCCTCCACACAAAATCTAACCGTTACACACAATTTACCAATCTCAGTATGACCGAATCAACAAACTCGGTCAGACCGATTTAGTAAACCTAGTGACCGTTAGGATTTTCGGTGGGACCGAAATGCAACTCGGTAGGACCGATATGGTTAGGGTTAGGGCATAACATAATCTCAGTGAGACCGATTACACAAACTCGGTGAGACCGATTTTGGTAATTAGCTAACCAGAGAGTTGGTCAGGCAAACTCGGTGGGACCGATTACTCAAACTCGGTGAGACCGATCTTGGTAATAAGTTAACTAGAGAGTTTGCATTGTAATCTCGGTAGTACCGATTAAACAAACTCGGTGAGACCTATTTTGATAATGGACATACACAGAGAGATTACAATCCCATCTCGGTGAGACCGAGATCCCTATCGGTGAGACCGATTTGCCTAGGGTTTGTGGCAGTGGCTATGACATTTGAACTCGGTGACGTCGGATAGAAATAATCGGTGTGACCAATTTCGGTTTTAGGTTTAGGTCATATGAGTGGAAGTGGGAAAGTAGTTGAGGGTTTTGGAGCATATCACTAAGCATTGTGGAGCAAGAAACTCATTAAGCAACACATCATCCCTTCTTGATAGTATTGGCTTTTCCTATAGACTCAATGTGATCTTGGATCACTAAAATGTACAATGAAGAGTTTTGAGCTTGAAGCTTTAGCCAATTCTTTGTCCTTAGCATCTTGAAGGAGTTCCCACATCCTTTAGTCCATGCCACTCCATTGTTGAACTTATCTGAAACATACTAGATAAAAGTGTTAGTCCAACAAGAGATATGTTGTCATTAATTACCAAAACCACCTAGGGAGCACTTGTGCTTTCAATCGCCACAAGCAGTAGTACCGTTGTCCCACAGTGGTAGTACCACCCATGGCCATAAGCGGTAGTACGGCTCCGGTTCCGCGCTGGTACCGCCTCGACTCGAGACGTGGTTTTCTCGTGTCGGGTTCAGCGGCAGTAGTAGCAGCAGTAGAAGCGGTAGTACCGCTCATGTGCGGTAGTACCGTAGCTACCACCGCCCCTAGTACCGCTGGGCCAAGCGGCAGTACCGCTGCGGCCAATGGTAGTACCACTGTCTTTAGCGGTAGTTCCGCTCGTACGGCTCTTCCTCGCCCTCTGTTTTGCTCCGCTCTTTGTGTTCTACAGCCCGGGCGGTAGTACCGCTCCCCTGAGCGGTAGTACCGCTCGTGCGCGGACTGAGCACATAATGGTTGGATTCGGGAGCTCCTATAAAAGGGGGTCTTCTTCCCCATTCAACCTAATCCTTTGAGCTCGTGTTCTTCCCCATTGTTGACCTTATTCGAGCTTGCTAACTCTCAATCCCTCCATGGATTCTTGCTAGTTTTTGAGGGAAAAGAGAGAGGAGATCTAGATCCACATTTCCACCAATCACTTTCTCCTCTATGTGAGGGGAACCCATTGGGTATAGATCTTGGAGTTCTTGGTGTTATCCTTCTTGTTCTTCCTCTCATCTTCCTCCCTAGCATTAGTTGCCTCGGTGGGATTTGAGAGAGAAGGACTTGGGCACTCCGTGTGCCCTTGCCATTGCATTTGGTGCATCGGTTTGAGTTCTCCACATGATACATGGAAGTTACAAGTCGAGAAGCTTATTACTCTTGGGTGCTTGGTACCCTTGAGCTTGTTACTCTTGGGTGTTTGGACACCCTAGAGCTTGTTCCTCTTGGGTGCCTTGGTGCCCTATACGGTTGGTGTTGTTCGGAGCTCAATCATTGTGGTGTAAAGCTCCGGGTAAGCGTCGGGGTCTCCAATTAGGTTGTGGAGATCGCCCCGAGCAATTTGACGGGTACCGATGACCGCCCCCAAGGGTTGCCAAAGTGTATGGGTTCGGTGACCGCCCCCAAGGGTTGCCATTTGTATGGGTTCGGTGACCGCCCTCAAGGGTCCCTTAGTGGAATCACGACATCTTGCATTGTGCGAGGGCGTGAGGAGATTACGGTGTCCCTAGTGGCTTCTTGGGGAGCATTGTGCCTCCACACCGCTCCAAACGGAGATTAGCATCTGCAAGGGTGTGAACTTCGGGATACATCACCATCTCCGCGTGCCTCGGTTATCTCTTACCCGAGCTCTTTACTTATGCACTTTACTTTGTGATAGCCATATTGTTCTTTGTCATATATCTTGCTATCACATAGTGTAAGGGCATTTTTATCCCTTAGGTGTTTTGGTGATTGATGACAATGCTTTTGCGGACTAATCGTGTGCCTTGAGTTTCTCAGATACTTCTTCACTAGGCACGAGACGATTCGGTGCCCCTCGGAGACTATTGAAGTCGGCGTTGTTCTACATTTCTCTTTGGTGGATTTGAGTCGGAGGAGAGTCGTACTATTAAGAGGGGGTCTGTATCGGAAATGTTTGGGTGGAATCAACATGTACACTTGTCCTACCTTTCCCTGCACTTTGGAGCTTCCCTTCGTTATCTTGGTTGTGTTGAATCTGACGACTACTGATGTACTTGCGGTAGTACCGCAAGTACCAGCGGTAGTACCGCAAGTACCAGCGGTAGTACCGCTGTGGGTCACGGTAGTACCGCTCCTCTTGAGCCGTAGTACCGCGGCTCCCAGGCCTAGTGCCGCTTCGGTACGATAGTAGGGGCGGCTGTAATTTTTTACATCCACGCCACCCATGGTAGTACCGCTCGTCCAGTGCGGTAGTACCGCGGGGACACACGGTAGTACCGCTCCCCAGGAGTCGTAGTACCGTGGCCCTCCTACCTAGTACCGCAGCGTCATGGTAGTAGGCGCGGATGTAATTTTTTACATCCGCGCCCGCAACGGTAGTACCGCGCCTCGCGAGCGGTAGTACTGCGTCGGATTTTTGTACCACCTCATTTCAGCGGAAGTAGGCACGGATGTAATTTATTTCATCCGCGCTCTTCGCAGGCCATGACTTCCCTGCCTTGCGGTAGTACCGCAAGGGGGAGCGGTAGTACTGCGCAAGCGGTAGTACTGCACCCTAGTCAGGCAAGTCCCGGCCTCTGCTGCTATCACGGAAGTACCATGGTCCGCCACGGTAGTACCGCGCGGCCTCGCGGTAGTACCGCGCCCCTGGAGCGGTAGTACTGCATGTCGCGGGCTGAACTTGTGGATAACAGTTGGATTTTCCCATGACTATATAAGGGGCGTCTTCTACCTCTAGTTGGCTACCTCTTCCACCTCTAAGCTCCATTGTTGCTCCAAGCTCCATTTTTCGCTCGATCTCTCTCCCTAGCCAATCAAACTTGTTGATTTGCTCGGGATTGGGTGACAAGGGCCCGATCTACACTTCCACCACAGGATATTTGATTCCCCCCACTTATCCCTAGCGGATCTTGTTACTCTTGGGTGTTGAGCACCCTAGACGGTTGAGGTCACCTCGAAGCCATACTCCATTGTGGTGAAGCTTCGTGGTGTTGTTGGGAGCCTCCAAGTGTTGTGGAGATTACCCCAATCTTGTTTGTAAAGGTCCGGTTGCCGCCTTCAAGGGCTCCAATAGTGGAATGATGGCATCTCGCATTGTGTGAGGGCGTGAGGAGATTACGGTGGCCCTAGTGGATTCTTGGGGAGCATTGTGCCTCCACACCGCTCTAACGGAGACGTACTTCCCTTCAAAAGGAAGGAACTTCGGTAACACATCCTCGTCTCCACCGGCTCCACTCTTGGTTATCTTGTCCCTTTACTTTTGCAAGCTTACTTGAGTTATATCCATTGCTTGCTTGTGTGCTTATTGTCTTTGCATCATATAGGTTGTCCACGTAGTTGCTCATCTAGACAACCTATTTCATTGCAAGTTTTTAATAGTTAAAGAAAAGTCTAAAAATTGTTAGTTGCCTATTCACCCCCCTCTAGTCAACCGTATCGATCCTTTCAATTGGTATCAGAGCCTCGTCTCTTTATTAAGGACTTTGCCGTCCGAAGAGTATGGTTGACACCCACGACGGTGCGGAGGAGCACTCCGGAGTGAATCCCATCTCATCCACGGCCGAAGGGGGAGCCTCGGTCTCTCGTGAGGAATTCAATGTGTCTTTGGACACATTGAAAACCTCCATGACGGCCGAGGTTAAAAGCATGTTTTCTGATTTCTTAGACGGACTTAAACTATCTACCTCGCTGATGAAAGTGGGTGATCCCACTAACAAGGTGACGGATGCTACCTCCGAAAAGGGGGAAGCTAACAGTGAAAAGAGTCCGTCTACTAGTGGTAGAAATGGCACCGGCATCTTTGCCAATGTGGAACCCCCAGTGTATAGAGGACCGATCCCCTCTACTCATTTGAATCATGCCGGTCCTCCTCCTAAATATGTGAAAAATGAAGATTTTGATGCTTGGCTTTATCGCTTCAAGCGTCACTTAAAACATGTGAACACTAACCTTTGGAGAATTATTGAAGAAGGTTTCTATCCTCATGATCCAAGCAACTTCACCCCTCGAGAAGAAGTGGACAATCAATTCAATGAGAGTGCTCTCTTCATCATCCAAGATGCAATCCTTCCCGAAGATCTCCCTCATCTTCGACCTCATGCCATGGCTAAAGAAGCATGGAAATGTGTCGAGCGTCTCTATCGAGGAAGTGCTAGCATTCAACGCTCCAACTATGAAGTGGTGCAAGATGAAGCCGATGAGTTTGCAATGAAAGAGGATGAAGAACCTCGTGAGCTCTTTCGAAGAGTGACCAAACTCGCGGTCGCACTCCGAGATCATGGGAGCAAGGACACGGATGACAACTGGATCAAGCGCAAGTTCCTCAAGGCCATGATGCCCTACAACAAGGCCATGTCCTCCATCATTCGCCAAAGACCGGACTTCCACTCCATGACCTCTGATGAAGTGTTGGATGAGTTTGTTGCAATGAGCATCTTGGACAAGACCGCCGACAATGCGGTGCTCCATTCCCAAAGGGCAAAGAAGCCCAATCTTGCCTTGAAGGCCAAGGTTAGTGTGGAAGAAGAAGAAGAAGAGGAAGATGAGGAGAGCAACCCCGAGGACACGAAGTATGATTATCATGAGCACATGGCTCTGGCCTCAAGACAGTTTTGGAGTAAGAAGAATACAAGACCCAACTTCAACAAGAACAACTCAAGTGGTCTCAAGGGGAAGCAACAAGTTAGAACTTGTTTCAACTGTGGCAATGTTAGCCATTTCATTGCGGATTGTCCCTACGAGAAGCGGGAAGACAATGGTGGCAAGTTCATCCGAAAAGACAAAGCCAAGTCCTTCCCCAACAAGAACAACTTCACCAAGAAGACTCCTTCTCGCGGGTTGGTGGTTCAAGAAGAATACCGTGAGGATGACGATGATGATGAAGATGGTGAAACAATGGCCATGGCATCCGTTGCCATTGTCACAACTCCCCGGGTGTCTCTCTTCGATGCACCTAACGAGAACATCACCGCCAAGTGCCTCATGGCTAAGGCCACCAACAAGGTAACCTCCAACATTAAAACCACCATTATTCCTAACCCTCCTTCAACGGATGACTTTGATAATGGTAAGGGGTCTAATGAGGAGATAAATGGATTTGAGTCCTTCATGACTAAGCTCAAGGGCAAATCCAAGAAGCACTTTGTTGCTCTCTTGGAACAACTTGGTGAAGCCAATGACATGATCGAGGCTCACAAAGAAACCATCTCTAAGATGGAAAGTCATAGTCGTGACTATGCCAATGAGATATCAGATCTCTCTAATGCTCTTGAGGAAGAGCGTGAGCATCGTTTGGCTCTTGAGGAGTCACACAACGATGGTCATGCTAAACTAAAGAAAGATCTTGATCATGCTCTTATTGTGTCTCGTGTTCTAGCTTCCGAGAAGGCTAAACTTGGGGTTGATCATGTTAGACTCACGGAGGAGTTTGATGTACTTGACAAGGCCCACAAGGTCTTGAAAGGTGCTCATGCTACCCTCAAGGAGTCTCATGCTCAACTCCAAGTTAAGCTAACCAAGGAAAAGGCCACATTTCCTCACATGGTCTTAATTGATAATGCAAATGCTTCTAACCCATGTTGTGAGCATGTGCATCTTGTGGAGGAGAATGCCAAGTTGAAGGAACAACTCTAGAAAGGTCTTGTGTCATGCATACAAGGCGAGAAGAACCTAAATGACCTTTTGAGCAATCAAAAGGAAGTTGTGGGCAAGGAGGGAGTTGGGTTCTCACCCAAGTCCAAGAACAAGAAGAAGAACAAGGAGAAGAAGAGCAAGACCAATCGACCTCCTCCACTCATGCAAACCTTTGTGAAGGAGGGAGAAGGTGCTCCTAAGGATAAGAAGAACAATGGGAAGAGTGGTGATGCCAAAAAGCGCAAAGCCATCTCTCCCAACGAAGCCGGCGACTTTAACCCATCTTATATGTTGTGCCGTGCTAGTGATGGGCATGTTTATGCTAAATTTGTTGGTTCTCCTTATGAGTACATTGAATGGTCTATTTGGGTCCCTAAGACCCTCGTTACTAACATCAAAGGACCCATTACTCAATGGGTACCAAAAACCAAGCATTGATCTCTTGTAGGTGTTTGCTTCCGGTGGGGGATCATGGTTGCTCGATAGTGGAGCAACAAATCATATAACCGGGAGCAAGGACTTGGTGGTGGACGTGCACAAGATCCCATCTATGCCCACCAATGTCGAATGGGGTGATGCCTCACATTCTAAGGTATTGGGTCTTGGCAAGGTTGTCATTTCTCATGATCTAACGATCGAGAAAGTCATGCTTGTTGAGTCCCTTGCGTTCAATTTACTTTCCGTTCGTCAACTCGCACTCATGGGCTTTGCCACCTTCTTTGATATTGATACCGTGGCCCTCTTGTGGAGCAAGACTCTTAAAGTAGCCTTTGTTGGGCATGTCGAGAACGGTCTCTATGTGGTTAACTTTTCGAAGCAACCAACTAAGACTGCGACATGTCTAATGGCTAAAGTTGATGTGGGATGGCTGTGACATCGTCGTTTAGCCCACGTCAATATGAGATCTTTGCAAAGTCTTCTCAAGGGGGACCATGTTCATGGACTAACGGATGTTAGTTTTGCCAAAGATCGTGCTTGTAGTGCTTGTATCGAAGGAAAGCTTCATGAGACGGCTCACCCTCCCACGACTATCATCTACTCGAAGAGACCCTTGGAGCTCCTGCACATGGACCTCTTTGGGCCTCCATCCTTTGATAGTCTTGGGGGTAGAAAGTATTGCTTGGTGATTGTGGATGATTATTCAAGATACACTTGGGTATACTTCTTCAAGAGGAAGAGTGAGACTCAACAAACCATCATCGACTTTGCAAATGAAGCTCAACATCAACATAATGCAAAGATTCTGACAATAAGAAGTGACAACGGCACCGAGTTCAAGAACTACACCTTGGATGAGTTTCTTAGTGATGAAGGGATCAAGCATCAATATTCTGCACCATATACCCCTCAACAAAATGCTGTTGCGGAGAGGAAGAACCGGACGTTGATGGATGCGGCAAGGACCATGATGGCGGAGTTCAAGTCTCCATACAACTTTTGGGTCGAAGCCATCAACACAGCTTGTCATGCATCCAATCGGCTCTACCTCCGCAAAGGCTTGAACAAGACTCCGTATGAGATACTCACCGGGAACAAGCCCAATCTCAAGTACTTCCGGGTGTTCGGGTGTAAGTGTTTCATTCTCAAGAAAGGTGTTCGTTTGTCTAAATTTGAGGCTAGAGCTCATGAGGGCATATTTGTTGGTTATGCTACAAACTCTCATGCTTACCGTGTTCTCAACAAGTCCAACGGACTCATTGAGGAGACGTGTAATGTAGAGTTTGATGAAAATAACGGCTCCCAAGTGGAGCAAAGTGGTACTTGTGATGTAGGTGATGATATTCCTCCCCAAGCCATAAGAAGAATGGGTATTGGTCATATCCTACCCATTGAGGAACCCCTTGTGGCCGAAGGAGAAGGACAATGCTCCACTCAAGTGGAGCCATCACCTCCCCAAGACCCACACGCTTCCGAAGAACAAAGTGAAGGCCCTCACCCTCATGAACAAGACCAAGGGCAAGATCAACCTCAAGATGGTGGTGAACCTCTAAATGATGCCCAAGTTCAAGTTCTTCCCTTCGAGCAAGTTCAAGATCATGAGCAAGCTCAAGACGGCGCTCAAGATGATCAAGTTAACCTTCCTCCTTCCACACCCGAGGAGGAATTAGAGCGTCGTGCCGCGAAGATTGCTTCCAAGCTCACCACCCAAGGCCATCTCATGGAACACGTGGTTGGAAGCCTAAGAAAGGGGGTAAGCACTCGTAGACAATTAGCTAACTATTGTGAACATCACGCGTTTGTCTCTTGTGTTGAACCCCAAAAGGTCTATGAGGCGCTCGAAGACTCGGATTGGCTCAATGCCATGCATGAAGAACTCAACAACTTCGAGTACAACAAGGTGTGGAGATTGGTGCCAAGACATTCAGGGAACCACAACGTCATTGGAACCAAGTGGATCTTCAAGAACAAGCAAGATGCTCATGAGAACATCATTCGCAACAAGGCAAGATTGGTAGCACAAGGCTACTCCCAAGTCGAGGGTATCGACTACGGTGAAACCTTTGCTCCCGTTGCTCGTCTTGAACCCATTCGTTTGTTGATTGCTTATGATTCCCATCACAACTTTAAGTTGCAACAAATGGATGTGAAAAGTGCTTTTCTTAATGGTCCTATTAATGAGTTGGTCTATGTCAAGCAACCCCCCGGGTTCGAGGACCCCTACTTCCCGGATCATGTGTATCAACTCGATAAGGCACTTTATGGCCTTAAACAAGCCCCACGTGCGTGGTATGACCACCTTACCGAGTTGCTACAAGATCGTGGATTTGAAGTAGGACAAATCGATCCCACTCTTTTTACTAAGAAGGTCAAAGGGGAGTTGTTTGTATGCCAACTATATGTTGATGATATTATCTTTGGTTCTCCTAACAAAGCTTTCAATGAGGAATTTGCCGCTCTCATGACCTCCAAGTTCAAGATGTCTTCGATGGGAGAGTTGAAGTTCTTCCTTGGTTTTGACATCAAACAAAGAAGAGAAGGAACCTTCATCAACCAAGCCAAATACACTCAAGACATGCTTAAAAGATTCAAGCTAAGTGATGTCAAGCCGGCTACTACACCAATGCCTACCAAGTGCCAACTTGACATCGATCCCAATGGTAAAGCGGTGGATCAAAAGGTATATCGCTCCATGATTGGCTCCTTGCTTTACCTTTGTGCATCTAGACCGGATATCATGTTGAGTGTGGGGATGTGTGCACGGTTTCAAGCCGCTCCAAAGGAAAGTCACCATGTGGCGGTCAAGCGAATCTTTCGATATTTGGCTCATACCCCAAACTTTGGCTTATGGTACCTGTCGGTGTCAAAACCGGCGGATCTCGGGTAGGGGGTCTCGAACTGTGCGTCTAGGCGGATGGTAACAGGAGACAAGGGACACGATGTTTTACCCAGGTTCGGGCCCTCTTGATGGAGGTAAAACCCTACGTCCTGCTTGATTGATATTGATATTATGGATGTTTACAAGAGTGGATCTACCACGAGATCAAGGAGGCTAAACCCTAGAAGCTAGCCTATGGTATGATTGTAATGGTTGTTGTTATTGTCCTACGGACTAGAGCCATCCGGTTTATATAGACACCGGAGAGGGCTAGGGTTACATAGAGTCGCTTACAATAGCAGGAGATCTACATATCCGTATCGCCAAGCTTGCCTTCCACGCCAAGGAAAGTCCTATCTGGACACGGGGCGAAGTCTTCAATCTTGTATCTTCATAGTCTTGGAGTCCGGTCGATGATGATAGTCCGGCCGATGATAGTTCGGCTGATGATGGTAATCCGGCTATCCGGACACCCCCTAATCCAGGACTCCCTCAGTAGCCCCTGAACCAGGCTTCAATGACGATAAGTCCGGCGCGTATACTACTTGGCATTGCAAGGCGGGTTCCTCCTCAAAATGATAGAAGATTGTGAACACCAGGATAGTGTCCGGCTCTGCAAAATAAATTCCACATTTCACCGTAGAGAGAATAATATATACACAAGTTCAATCTGCTGACGTTTTTTGCGGCATGTCGTCACGCCACTACCAAGCCATTACTTGAATCGTTTTTTACTCCACCACCTCGGCGCATTTAGCGAAGCGGTTTCCTTGGCACGTCTTGTCGAAGCAGAGATCGTGTTCCCCCTTAATCCGGGATTGTCATCAATACGGACGTGGGTAACCCAACCGCGCCATTGATGGTGACGCTTGGGGGATAAGCGAGTTTTACCAGGCCGGTGGGGGACGCGTAGACTTCGCCCGCCCATATAAGGGATAAGGATTCACCTTTTCACCTACGCCTTCTTCCTCCTTTGCTTATCCATCCCCGCGCACTTGAGCTCCAGCGCCCAAGCCTGCACATCCCGTCTCAACCTTCCCCAGTTATGTCCGGAGCGGGAGGCAAGTGGATGACCTCCTCCGTTATGGAGGAGCACATCGAAAGACTGCTCAGCGCCGGCTACCTGTCCGGCGACATCGCGCACCGGCTGCCCGACGAGGGGCAGCTCATCCCCACCCCCAGGCCCCATGAGAGGGTCGTTTTTCTTCCCCACTTCCTCCGCGGACTGGGTTTTCCACTTCACCCCTTTGTCCGGGGGCTCATGTTCTACTACGGCCTGGATTTCCATGATCTGGCGCCGAACTTCATCCTCAACATCTCGGTGTTTATCGTCGTGTGCGAGGCCTTCCTCTGCATCTAGCCCCACTTCGGCTTGTGGCTCAAGACCTTCAATGTCAAGCCGAAGGTAGTGAAGGGCACTCAAGCGGAGTGCGGAGGCGCCATGTTGGGCAAGATGCCCAATGTCCTTTGGTTTGAAGGGGCCTTCGTGGAATCCGTCAAGGGGTGGCAATCGGGGTGGTTCTATATCACCGAGCCGCGCGACCCTAAGTGGGCGGCGGCCCCCGAGTTCAGATCTGGTATCCCCACGCAGCTCACCTCCTGGAAAGAGAAGGGCTTGTTGTGGGGTAGTTCGGAGGAGCTGACGGGACTCCAAGCCTGTATCCAGAAGCTGGTGAAGAAGCTCAGGCTGGTTAACGTGGTCCAAGTCATGCTCGTCCGCCGGATTCTCCCATGCCAAGAGCGGGCATTCAATCTGTGGGAGTTCAATCCGGAACACCACCAGGCGCTGAGCGGGCTCTTCGACACGACGTACGAAGGCGCCTGGAGGGTGCTGTTTAAGGGCGTCGAAGCCCCCGCATCCGCGACTGAAGATCGCAGATTTCGCTCGCAGCGCCAAGCCGACGAGGTAAGTGATTCTACCCCTTTACGGGACACTTGCTTTTCATAGTTTGATTCTATGCGGGTTTTAATTTCCCCTTTTCCTTTGACAGGACTGGATGAGGAAGGCGGAGCAGATTATCTGCCCGGCTCCTATGCCAGAAAAACCCAGTAGACGGCCGTCTAGCGAGGCTGCTGGTTCCGGCACCGCACGTGGTGCCGGAGAAGAAGGCCAAGAAGGAGGCCACGGGTGCTCGAAAGAGTTCCCGCTTTCAGGTGTCCGACGACTCCGGGGCGGACTCCTCCCCTGAAAACGAGGAGGAGAAAGAGGACTCTCTCCCAGAGGAGGGAGAGACGAAGAGGAAGGCTTCCCCAACAGGGGAGGCCGAAGGGTCCAAGAGGGGAAGGACTATTCCCCCGGACAGCTCCGCCAACATCAACATTGGCGAGGAAGAATGGCCTTCAAGGGCCAGGCCTCCAGCGAGATCGTAAGTATCCGGATTCCTGAGTGATTTATAATTTCTTTTTCTGTGTCACATAGTGTCATTCTGATGTCGCATGCTGCCTGTAGTCCGGCCAAGGATGATCTCCCCGCTTCATCGAGCGGGTCGTTGGCTCCGTCGGATGTAGATTCCATCCCGACCGCCTCCACCCCTCGTGACACCGAGGACGCCGAGGTGGGATCCCAAGAAGGGACCCATCAGGGGGAGGCTCCGGAGGCGCCACAAGGCAGCCTCCCGGACTTTGCGCCGGACTCCACATCAGAACCCGCAGTGGTTCCGGAGTCTGGCCGGCGGCCCCTTCGCACGAAGGGCAAGACCGTGACCCCGGCGGCTTCCGTCCAACCGGAGGCGCCGGACAATTTGTTGGAGGCGCTCCATAGCGCTTCCATCGAGGAAGAACACCACACTATTATGAGTGCGGTGATTCAGAAGGTACAACTCGCCAAGAGCGGGCTGACCGAAGCCTGGAGCGGCCTTCTATCAGGCTTTGAGGTAAGAAGATAAAAAATATGCAATGTAATACCGCATAGACAGTAGCCCCTGATGCTCGGTTCGGTGTTCGGAAAGAAAAGCCAGACTGAGGATCTGAAAAAAAAGAAGATATATGCAGGGTTGCTAAAAAATTATGTCAATATGGGTTGCAGGCTGCGCTGCTGACCTCTGCCGCACTGACTGCGGAGGTCGGTGCTTTGAAGCAAGAGCTCGAGCGGTCCGAGCAAGAGCTCGGCCGCGCCAAGAAGCAGCTCCAGGACAAAGAAGGTGAGTAACACCACTTTGAACTTGTACCTTACAGAAAAGGATTTAGGTTGCAACAAAAAATAACAAGGATAACATGGGTACTGCAGGGGCCACGAACGAGGTGGCGACCCTGAAGGAGGCCGTGTCCGCGGCCGAACGCAATGCGGCCGCGGAACGGGCAGAGCGAGAAAAGCAGGAGGCGCAGGTGGCGGTGGTTCAGCAAGAGCTCCAGGCTCTCATGGAAAAGCATGAGAGTTTGGAGCGTGACTCAAAGACTCGAGAGTCCGAGCTTGCCTCGGCTCTCGAAAGTGCCAAGACTGCCAAGGCCGATGCCCATAAGTCCCTTCAGGAGATTGAGTTGGTGAGGAAGATAGCGGCGGGTAAGGCATTTTTCATGCAAAGCAAGCATGTGAATGTAAATTATGTGTTACTTACCCGAATTCGGAGCTCTCCAGGGGCGTTTGCAGATCTGCCTCGCAGCGTGTCTGATGCCGCCGCATTCTACCGAGCCGAGGAGGGGAGCTCAACGAAGAAGGTCTTCTGGTCTCAGTATGCTGAGGCCGGCCGTACGGTGCCCCCTAGCGACCAGCTAAAGCAACTGGTCGAGCTCCACAAGGCGGTCGAGCAGGCCATGAAGGGCCTCATAGTCCGGCTGTGGCCTGAAGAGGCCATGCCTGGGAGCTACTTCGGCCTCGTGCGACGGTTGTTGGATGCGTGCCCCTGGGTGGAGGTTATCAAGCGCTCCGCCTGTATTGAAGGTGCTCGTCGGGCCCTTGCCTGCGCAAAGGTGCATTGGGGCAAGCTGGATGCGGAGAAGCTAATCACTGATGCGCCACCAGTAGGCAAGGAATATCGTATGCCCGAGATGTACTATAAGACTGTTCTGAAGGGTGCCCGCAAGATTGCGGATGAGTGCCCCAGGGATGTAATTATTGAGTAAATTCGCAATGTGTTATCCTGTGCGCTGAAAACTTTGTTCATATGCGCTAAGAAACGCTTATTAATTTAAAATATTACCTTTTGTGCGGCCGTTTATTAAATCTGAGAGATGGCAAGTCGTCGGCTTCAGCCCCCATGCCACGAGTGCTGGGGTGTTCGGGATAAACTTGAGCACTCTTGTTCCCATTTTTGGGTCCATCTAGGGAGGCGCTCAACACAACGAACAAGGCAACCGGACTTATAGTGCTTGAACACTCTCACTTAGCCATAGAATTCTATAATTTTAAATTTCGGCGAAGCCCCTAGTATTCGGAAGACCGAATTAGGGGCGCTATCCATGCCTTCGTCGGACATTATCCGGAACTTCGCTCGAAGCGGCGTGGGTCTTTAAGGACCCGAAAAGACCTCTCGAACAACGACCAGTCTCTCGCCTTATCATGACGGTCAGTTTTAGCTTTCTCCACTGAGGCGTTAACCCGGCTCAAGCGGGGCGCAATCGCGGTGGTTCTCCCAGTGCTACCTTAGCCGATAGAACAGAACGTAAGGTGCCAAACTTGGGAGCCGGGCAAACCCAACTATTGACCCAAGACATGATTCGGAGCCGATTCATATAATGCTATAAGTTCGGGGTGCCGCACTTGTGAAAGTGTGCGGACTTTATCACACCATAATGCGGGGAACATAAGCCCCTGGTGTATTTGGCCGTACCAAAATGTAGGGATGCAACATGTCGTAAATGAACATATATATATAAAGAAATGCAATTATGGGCAAAAAGTGCTGCATTTTATTCGAGAAGATCTGCTATGAGTGCGGAATGATACAAATAGTGCAGAAAGCAAGGGATTGGACGAATTAAAGGCGTCTCCCTCCAGGGGTAGGCCGCGGAATGGTGTATTTAACAAATTTAATGCTCGTAATGGAGACCACATGAGTGTTCGTCGCGGCCTTTGTCCCTCCCTGGTTGTTGCATCATGAGTTCGGCAGGTTCGCCGCCGGACAGAGTCCTATGTAAAAAAAGAAATAAAAGATAAAAAGAGCCACACACTTGGGAGCCCCTGGTGTGGTCGAACCGCACACTGGGTCTGGTGTGGTTGTGCCTCTCCCCCTATGCCCATGGTATCTCCAGGGCGTAATTATGTACGCGGAGAGTTTGTCTTACAATTGTGCGAGGGCTGGGGTTGAGGCCGCATTGCTACGCGTGCTCAGAACGTGCCAGGTGGTCTTGGTTGATGTTGCTCCGGGCGCGTTTGGCCGTGTCCGGTCGTTTAACGGCCGGACTCGAAAATTGCCTTAAAAGGCTGCTCTGTACTTCTGCCGCGAGAGCCGCTGTATGTTCCTCTGTTCGGAGGGAGCGTTCCGTGTTTCCATTGACCGTGATGACTCCACGAGGGCCTGGCATCTTGAGCTTAAGGTATGCATAATGCGGCACCGCGTTGAATTTTGCGAACGCGGTTCGTCCGAGCAGAGCGTGATAGCCACTGCAGAATGGGACTATGTCGAAGATTAACTCCTCGCTTCGGAAATTATCCGGGGATCCGAAGACCACTTCCAGTGTAACTGAGCCTGTACAACTGGCCTCGACACCTGGTATGACACCTTTGAAGGTTGTCTTTGTAGGTTTAATCCTTGAAGGGTCTATGCCCATCTTGCGCACTGTATCCTGATAAAGCAGGTTCAGGCTACTGCCGCCGTCCATCAGGACTCTCGTGAGGTGAAATCCATCGACAATTGGGTCTAAAACCAATGCGGCGAATCCGCCATGGCAGATACTGGTCGGATGGTCTCTTCGATTGAAAGTGATCGGGCAAGAGGACCATGGGTTGAATTTAGGGGCGACTGGCTCCATCGCGTATACGTCCCTTAGTGCACGCTTCCGCTCCCTCTTGGGAATATGCGTTGCGTATATCATGTTTACCATCCGAACTTGAGGGGGGAATCCCTTTTGTCCTCTGTTGTTCGGCGGCCGGGTCTCTTCCTCGTCATCGCTGTGTAGCCCCTGATCACTGTTTTCGGCGATTAATTTGCCTGCCTGCTTGAATACCCAACAATCTCTGTTGGTGTGGTCAGCTGGCTTTTCGGGGGTTCCATGTATTTGACAGGAGCGGTCGAGTATTCGGTCCAAATTGGACGGGCCCGGAGTGGTTCTTTTGAATGGCTTCTTCCGTTGACCGGGCTTGGAGCCTCGGAATCCGGTGTTGACTGCCGTATCCTCATTGCTGTCGCCGTTAATGCGGCGTTTGTTTTTGTTTCGACGCAACCTGCCGTTGCGGTCCTTGGTATCCGGACTGCCAGCGTTTTTGCTGAGGTTGTTGCTGCGAGCTAGCCAGCTATCCTCTCTCGCACAAAAGCGGGTCATGAGTGATGTGAGGGCTGTCATGGATTTCGGCTTTTCTTGTCCTAGGTGCCGGGCCAGCCACTTGTCGCGGATGTTATGTTTGAAGGCAGCGAGGGCCTCTGCATCCGGACAGTCGACGATTTGATTTTTCTTTGTTAAGAACCGTGTCCAGAATTGCCTGGCCGATTCGTCTGGCTGCTGGATTATGTGGCTTAGGTCATCTGCGTCCGGTCGTCGCACATACGTGCCCTGGAAGTTGTCGAGGAATGCGGCTTCCAGGTATTCCCAGCATCCAATTGACTCTGCGGGCAGGCTGTTAAGCCAATGCTGAGCTGGTCCTTTAAGCTTGAGCGGGAGATATTTGATGGCGTGAAGATCGTCGCCGCGGGCCATATGTATATGGAGGAGATAATCCTCAATCGAAACCGCGGGGTCTGTTGTGCCATCGTAGGATTCGATATTAACGGGTTTAAACCCTTCAGGGATTTGATGATCCATTACTTCGTCAGTGAAGCATAGTGGGTGTGCGGCGCCTCTGTATTGAGCAATATCGCGACGTAGCTCGAGAGAGCGTTGTCTGCTGTGTTCGGCCCGGCCGGAGTAGTTGTATCCGGCGCGACAGTATTCGTCGTGGGTCTTGTGGCGCCCACGTGATCCATAGATAGATCTGGATTGTCTCGCCTTGTCCTCCAATATATCCTGCAAGTCCGGCGTGTTTCCCCGTGTCTTCATGCTTTTTGAGCGATGCCGGGGTACGGTTTTGGTGGAGGGCTTGCATGCCTCTCTGTCGCGGCCATGAGGTGGTCGGTCTGCCGTATTATGCGCTGGTGATGCAGGTTTGTACGCTTCCTCCTCTAGTCGGGGGAGCAACTTGCGTTTTGGGTAACTTTTGGAGGGGCGTTCGAGTTCATACTCTTCGGCCGCGAGGACCTCGGTCCATCTGTCGGCCAGTAGGTCTTGATCAGCTTGAAGCTGTTGCTGCTTTTTCTTTAGGCTGTTTGCCGTGGCCATTAGCCTACGTCTGAAACGCTCTTGTTCGACGGGATCCTCAGGCACGACGAATTCGTCGTCGTCGAGGCTTGCCTCGTCTCCGGAGGGAGGTAAGTAATTATCATCCTCGACCTCTTCGTCTGCCGCCCTCTCGTTAGGGCTTGCTTCTGGTTCCTCCTCCGCTTGATCGTGCTGGAGGGGGTTGTCTTCGGCACTTTCTGGGGTGTTATTGTCTCATGTGCCGGAATCTCTATTCTTGCTGTGGCGGGATTTAGAGCGGCGCCGCTGATGCCGGTGCTTGGGCTGTTTCTTTAAGGAATCGGCCTCCGTTGCTTCTTCGCCGTCCCCATCTTTTGGGGTGTCCACCATATATATGTCGTATGACGAGGTGGTCTTCCAGTGTCCTGTAGGCACTGGTTCTTGATAGTCTCCGGCATCGTCATCCATACCGTCGATGTCTTCGGAGTCGTAGTCGAGTATGTCGGTTAGATCGTCGATGGTGGCTACGAAGTGGGTGGTGGGTGGGCCCTGAATTTCTTTGTCGTCCGCATCCCAACCATCCTGGCCGTAGTTCGGCCAGGGCTCTCCGGATAGCGAGAGATGCTTCAGCGAATTTAAGATATCGCCGAAGGTTGAGTGCTGAAAGATGTCCGCAGCGGTGAATTCCATGATCGGCGCCCAGTCGGATTCGACCGGCAGGGGCGCAGGAGGTTCGGAGTCCGACAGAGAGTCCGGTACCTCGGAGTCATGAGCTTTATGCGGGACAAGGTAAGTGTTCGGCTCCATCGCCGTAGAAGTTGCAGCTCCCGAGGCGGTGTCCAGCCATCCGTCCTCGATCTGAGTGATCGGCTCCGGACTATGGGTCGGAGCGGATTCATGTGCGGCCTCCAAGGTGTTGTCCGGTGGTAGAGTTAGGTCGTGCCCATCGTGACAGTGCGGCACGCTCGGCTGTGGCTCAGATCCATCGAAGATCAAGTCCCCGCGGATATCGGCCGTGAAGTTTAGGCTTCCAAACCTGACCTGACGGCCAGGGGCGTAGCTTTCGATCTGCTCCAGATGGCCAAGTGAGTTGGCCCGCAGTGCGAAGCCGCCGAATACGAAGATCTGTCTGGGGAGAAAAGTCTCACCCAGGACTGCGTCGTTGTCGATTGAAGAGGCCATCAAGCCTATCGGTGACGACACAGAGGAACTCTCAATGAAAGCACCAATGTCGGTGTCAAAACCGGCGGATCTCGGGTAGGGGGTCCCGAACTGTGCGTCTAGGCGGATGGTAACAGGAGACAAGGGACACGATGTTTTACCCAGGTTCGGGCCCTCTTGATGGAGGTAAAACCCTACGTCCTGCTTGATTGATATTGATATTGTGGATGTTTACAAGAGTGGATCTACCACGAGATCAAGGAGGCTAAACCCTAGAAGCTAGCCTATGGTATGATTGTAATGGTTGTTGTTGTTGTCTTACGGACTAGAGCCATCCGGTTTATATAGACACCGGAGAGGGCTAGGGTTACATAGAGTCGGTTACAATGGTAGGAGATCTACATATCCGTATCGCCAAGCTTGCCTTCCACGCCAAGGAAAGTCCTATCCGGACACGGGGCGAAGTCTTCAATCTTGTATCTTCATAGTCTTGGAGTCCGGTCGATGATGATAGTCCGGCTGATGATAGTTCAGCTGATGATGGTAATCCGGCTATCCGGACACCCCCTAATCCAAGACTCCCTCAGTACCCAAGAGGAGCAAATTTCAAGCTTGAAGGTTTCACGGATTCCGATTGGGTGGGGGACAAAGTGGATAGGAAGTCCACTTCCAGAGGGTGCCAATTTCTTGGTTGCTCTTTGGTAAGTTGGTCTTCCAAGAAGCAAAGTTGTGTGTCTCTCTCGTCCACCGAAGCGGAGTATGTGGCGGCCGGTAGTTGTTGTGCTCAACTCCTATGGATGAGGCAAACTCTAAAGGAGTACGGTGTCATTTGTGACAAAGTGCCTCTTTGGTGTGATAATGAAAGTGCCATCAAGATTTCTCTCAACCCGGTACAACACTTCAAGACAAAGCACATTGAGATTCAGTATCACTTCATCCGGGATCACATTAGGCGAGGGGAGATCGAGCTCAAGTATGTCAACACTCATGATAACCTTGCAGATATTTTCACGAAGCCCTTGGATGAAGCAAGGTTTCACGAGTTAAGGCATGAGCTAAATATCATTGATTTGAGCAATGTGACTTGAACCCGTACACCCCCCCCCACACACCCAACGTGTTGTCTAGTTTAGGTGTAGGCATGGACATAGGGGGAGTGTTGTTCTCTCAATGAACACTCCCTCCCCCCATCATGCATAAATCGATCACCTCTTTCACATTAGCCATTTTTGATGGTACTTGTGCTTCAAAGACGAGTTTTGGTCATGGGCCCAAGGATAATTCTTTGCGGCGCCATACCATCCAACTCAAACATAGGTGGCTTCGGCCACCGCCTTCTCTCCTCGAGAGGTTTTGTCTCTTGGTGGTTTCTTGTTGTCTCTCTGCCTCTGGTTTGTGCTTGTTCTTGAGGTTTGTTGTGTGTGATCAGTTTCCGTGCAAAGGCTTTTTCCTCGTGTTGAAACTTGCGGTGACTTGAGTTCATGGTACTACCGCGGCCAGCTACGGTTCTACTGCAGCCTGCCACGGTACTACCGCTTGCGGGAGCACGGTACTACCGTCACCACGCGGCAGTAATTTTTTACTACCGCCTGGTTGAGCGGTAATACCGCCTCGGTGTGGTACTTCCGCTCGAGCGGTACTACCGCTATGATACGCGGTACTACCGCGTCGGTTTGGGACCGTGGGGATAAGGACGGGCAGGGGGAGTTCTAACTCCCCATACCCATTCGCAGTTCTTCCCCCACATCGCCTCTTTCTCTCCCTCGCTCAAGAACGGAGCCGGCGTTCGTCGCCGGATCTCCTCCACCGGCTACCCTCCCGTGATTCCGCCCGGTGGGATCGTTCCCCACCTCGTGCTCTTGCTATGGACCAAGGTTTTTCCCCAACTCCCTTTCCTGTTCTTTGGGTTTGGTGTTTCTAGGTTTTGGGGAGGCTTGTGAGTTCTTGAGATTCTTAGGCTTAATCTCTGCAAGAGTAGGATGAAGGAGCGTGGTATTGCGTAGGATTTATACTTGTATTGTTGTCTTGCGCTCGATTTGATCACCGTAGCACCGCCATTGTTTCGCGGTTCTTTTTAGATTCAAACCGCCGGTTGGATCTGACGCGACGCGGTACTACCGCCCGTCTGGCGTGGTACTACCGCTTGCACGGTACTACCGCCCTTCAGGAGCGGTACTACCGTGCTCTGTGCGGTACTAAAATTTTACTTTCGCTCCAACCACGGTACTACCGTGACCTCGCACGGTACTACCGCGTTTGGAGCGGTACTAATATTTTAGTACCGCAGGCAGTGGCAGTTCTACCGTGGCTCACATCTATCGCATGCCAACTTTCTCGTATGCCTTCTATGTGTTTCATGTGCTTTTTCGTGGCCTTTGCATTGATCTTCTTCGCGTCCTTGGTGTTTTGCGTGTGTGTCTCAGGTGGTGGCTCTCGTCGGTCCAATCCCAGTCGTGACACTGGCTCCAAACGTCTGCGCAACCCAGGTGATGTACCAGAGGGCTCATCTGCCTACGAGCGCAATGTCAAGACCTCAGCTAGCAAGCACAAGGAGCCCGCTAAGGGCATGGATGAGATTGCCCCAGCTGATTATGTTCGTCTCAGGAAGCTTCACCCTTATGTGCACCCGCGTTCCACTGTCAGAGGCTGTGAGTTGTTCTGGAACAAGCAACAGACCAACATCTATCTGGATGTCATCAAGAACAAGCAGAATACCTACGTGGAGGTGAAGTGGATTGATATGCATCACATGAGGAAGGACAAGTTCCGTGACTACTTTGGAGAGGCTCTGGACTTGGTGGAGCAGTTTGGCATTGAGCATGTGTTATCCTTCCACCTTGACTATGACCCTGAGATTATCTGTCAGTTCTTTGCCTCAGTCTACTTTCACTCCAATGAGGAATGGAGGATGACCTGGATGACCAATGGCCGTCAGCTGTCTGCTACCTGGAAGGAGTTCATGGATCTTCTCCAGGTTCCTGATGTTGGGCTCAACACTCCAGTGGGTGTTCGCCCCCATGCCAATGCTGAGTCTGCTAACAAGGACAGGCTTGCACCATTCATGGTTGAGAAGGTTCTCGCCAATGGCAAGACAACTTTGGTGCTCAACTCTTTTCTGGATATCATGTACCGCATCTTCCGCAACTCCTTGTTCCCTCGCATCGGTGACAAAGACAAGGTTCATGCCTATATGGTGGATATGATGCTCATTTGCGAGGAGGCTCGTTCGACTCAGTCTCAGCCACTTGATGTCTCACACATCATGTGGTGTGAGCTCCGGTTTGCAGTGTTCAATCGCAAGGTGCCTATCTATGGGCCCTATCTGTTTCTGCTGATTTCGAAGACTTGGGAGAAGATGTTCCCTGATGAGGAGTTCCTTGCTCCAGACTGGATTCGCCATGAGCCCATCTGTCTGCGTATCAAATCCAACTGGGCCAACACCACTACTCGTGCCGAGGCGACTACTACTAGGGCTGCTGCTGATGAGGAAGATGCTGGCGCTGAGGATGTTGCTGAGGGCCGTGCTGCTAGGCCTTCCCAAAGTGCCACTATGCCATCATGGGCCAAGAAGCTGAAGGACAAGATGAAGACTCTTTTCTGCATGCAAGCCAAGGGGCAGTACAGGACTCACGTGGCGTCCAAGGAGATTCGTCGCCGGGACAGCAAGATCATGCAGCTCTACGGTGAGGCAGTGTCTGGCGGGTCTGAGGAGCGCATCACTCCAGAGGCCGAGTGGATGGAGAAGCATGGCTACAGGTGGACTGATTCTGAGGAGGATGTCGAGGAGACCATCCCTGCTGCCGAGGAGACCGACGGAGAGGGTTGGGACGAGTTCCCTGCTTGAGCCACCTCTTGTGTGTAGGTGTCCTCTCTGCCTTTTTGGCGTCTCGATGCCAAAGGGGGAGAGAGTGTAGGGATTTGCGAGTGTGTCGTGTGTTTGCTGCTTCCTTGGTTGAACTATTTGCTGCTTTCTCGTTTGAACCTCGGTGGCTTTACTTCGTCTGGTGTAAGACGTTTGCACTCTATCTATCCTAGCGAGCTTGTGTTATATTGTGCTATATTTATGCTTTGCTATGTTATTTATCGTGCCTTGGTCTCTAAAATATAGGGGGAGTGTTGATCCTAGTCTGTGTGCTATGCAGTCCAAAGCATTCATCTAGAGTGCACACATCTAGGGGGAGCCCGTCTATATTTTAGAGAGGTGGGGTTTGCCCTTGCTCTAAATCATCTTATCTTTGTGCAAATCCCGTGTTGTCATCAATCCACCAAAAAGGGGGAGATTGTAAGGTCATTTTTATCCCTTAGGTGTTTTGGTGATCGATGACAATGCTTTTGCGGACTAATCGTGTGCCTTGAGTTTCTCGGATACTTCTTCACTAGGCACGAGACGATTCGGTGTCCCTCGGAGACTATTGAAGTCGGCGTTGTTCTACGTTTCTCTTTGGTGGATTTGAGTCGTAGGAGAGCCGTACTATTAAGAAGGGGTCCGCGTCGGAAAGGTTTGGGTGGAATCAACACGTACACTTGTCCTACCTTTCCTTGCACTTTGGAGCTTCCCTTCGTTATCTTGGTTGTGCTGAAATCTGACGACTACTGATGTACTTGCGGTAGTACCGCAAGTACCAGCGGTAGTACCGCTGTGGGTCACGGTAGTACCGCTCCTCTTGAGCTGTAGTACCGCGGCTCCCAGGCCTAGTGCCACTTCGGTACGGTAGTAGGGGCGGATGTAATTTTTTACATCCGCGCCACCCACGGTAGTACCGCTCGTCCAGCGCGGTAGTATCGCGGGGACACACGGTAATACCGCTCCCCAGGAGTCGTAGTACCGTGGCCCTCCTACCTAGTACCGCAGCGTCACGGTAGTAGGCGCGGATGTAATTTTTTACACCCGCACCCGCAACAGTAGTACCGCGCCTCGCGAGCGGTAGTACTGCGTCGGATTTTTGTACCACCTCATTTCAGCGGAAGTAGGCACAGATGTAATTTATTTCATCCGCGCTCTTCGCAGGCCATGACTTCCCTGCCTTGCGGTAGTACCGCAAGGGGGAGCGGTAGTACCGCGCAAGCGGTAGTACTGCACCCTAGTCAGGCAAGTCCCGGCCTCTGCTGCTGTCACGGAAGTACCGTCGTCCACCACGGTAGTACCGCGCGGCCTCGCGGTAGTATCGCGCCCCTGGAGCGGTAGTACCGCGTGTCACGGGCTGAACTTGTGGATAACGGTTGGATTTTTTCCATGACTATATAAGGGGCGTCTTCTACCTCTAGTTGACTACCTCTTCACCTCTAAGCTCCATTGTTGCTCCAAGCTCCATTTTCGCTCGATCTCTCTCCCTAGCCAATCAAACTTGTTGATTTGCTCGGGATTGGGTGACAAGGGCCCGATCTACACTTCCACCACAGGATATTTGATTCCCCCCACTTATCCCTAGCGGATCTTGTTACTCTTGGGTGTTGAGCACCCTAGACGGTTGAGGTCACCTCGAAGCCATACTCCATTGTGGTGAAGCTTCGTGGTGTTGTTGGGAGCCTCCAAGTGTTGTGGAGATTACCCCAATCTTGTTTGTAAAGGTCCGGTTGCCGCCTTCAAGGGCTTCAATAGTGGAATCACGACATCTCACATTGTGTGAGGGTGTGAGGAGATTACGGTGGCCCTAGTGGATTCTTGGGGAGCATTGTGCCTCCACACCGTTCTAACGGAGACGTACTTCCCCTCAAAAGGAAGGAACTTCGGTAACACATCCTCGTCTCCACCGGCTCCACTCTTGGTTATCTTGTCCCTTTACTTTTGCAAGCTTACTTGAGTTATATCCATTGCTTGCTTGTGTGCTTATTGTCTTTGCATCATATAGGTTGTCGACGTAGTTGCACTTCTAGACAACCTATTTCATTGCAAGTTTTTAATAGTTAAAGAAAAGTCTAAAAATTGTTAGTTGCCTATTCACCCCCCCCTCTAGTCAACCGTATCGATCCTTTCACATAGTTGCTTATCTTGCTTAGCATAAGTTGTTGGTGCACATAGGTGAGCCTAGTTGTTGTAGGTTTTGTGCTTGACAAATTAACCGCTAGGTTTATTCCGCATTTGTTCAAGCCTCTACCGTAATTATTTTAAAACGCTATTCACCCCCTCTAGGCGACATCCACGATCTTTCACCCTTCGACTACGTCAGTGCCACACAGGTGTCGTGATGTTGTCTTGGCCTGGTGTGACCGTTCGAATGTACCCCATGACACAGGTGGTGTCGCGGCGTTGTGCAGTCTTGGTTGCCCAGTGTTTTCGATTGCGTCGATGGTGCAGTGTCATGGTTTAGTCTCGGCTCGCCGCTGCAGTTCAAGCACCTGTAGTGCCCCTTGTTGTGTTGTGTCCCCCCTCGCCATGTGTTGTTTTTGCTTTATTTCTTCCTCTTGTGCCCCCTTGTACTTTTGGTTCACTTGAACCCTATCTTGTATTAGGTTACAAAGCCTATAGGCAACAAATGAATACGATTCACATGGGGAGGAATACTTCTCCCCCACGGTGAAAATTCAAAATAAAAAAAAATTCTCCTCACACCAAAGGGAAGTTGGGGCTCGTAGATCACTATTTTTCCATTGGTCTTTCCACACTTTTCACACCAAAGTTTCTTCGTAGTATGTTTTTTGAAGATATTGTATGATGTTGGTTGCGTTAGTCGCTCGGCTGGCTTGTGCCCGCATGGGCCATCCTTCTCCGGGCCTAGGCTCGTGTCAAACTGATGGCCCCCACCCATGTCATATGTGGTAACCCACTGGTTTTCGTCGAGAGCATCAAGCCAACAAAAATGGGCTGGCTCACTCCGCTCGTGAGTGGTTTTTAGTCGGGTTTTCATAAAAAAAACTCTGTAATGAATCGGTGCCGACTGCAAAGGTGTTTCACCACTATCACATGGCCACATACTTAGCCTGCTCATTTTGTTCCGTGGAAGATAGTTGGAAGCATGCTTTAATAGACTGTGTCACCCCAAATGTGTTTGGTCTCTATCATCTGAGGAGCTGGTGGAGGCAACGTGTGACAATCTGAGTTTGAATGCAAAAAAATTGGGTTTTCAAGATGCATGAAATACTATCCCACGACGACTTCACGCGTATGGTGGTAACATTGTGGGCAATCTGGAGAGCAAGGCGGAGAGCCATACATGAAGAAAAAAATTCTAGACTGTTGCAAACCCATATATTCATCACTTCATTCCTGAGGGACATCGACATTCTCTCCCAACCGAGATAGACGACGAATAGAAGTACAACTAGCAAACCTTCATAGTGGATCCCACCACCTCCAGAGTATGTGAAAGTTAATGTTGATGCAACGGTTTGAACGATAGTTCTGGTGCAGTGGCAGTGGTTTGCCAGGGCAGTAACATCGTTTTTCTGGGTGCTTCTTCTATCACTTTCAAAAATATTCATAATCCTGTTACACTAGAGGCTTTGGCGGTAAGAGAGGCGCTGGCAACGACGGAAGATCTTTATGTCCAGAAGATTCAAGTGGCTTCGGATTGCAAGAACGTGGTGGATGGTATAAAGCAGGAATCGTCATCGGATCATGCGGTTATTACTATGAAACCAGAGAGCGATCAATATTTTTTTCTGCTCGTAATTTTATCCACGAGTTTAGGAGCTAGAAATTCGAGACTCACAATCTCACTAGGCATGCACTTTCACTTGGGTTTGACCGCCGTGTTTGATTAGGCCAACATGGAGACTTGAGTTTTATTCCTGTAAATGTTGTGACAATCTGAATAAAGTCTAGCGAGAATGTATATTTTTTTCCAAAAAATGTTGGTTGCTTTTTACGAGCTAGATATTTGCAAATATTTTACAAAAAAATAAAAAATATTTTAGAAAATTGTTCAGTAAGTGATTTGAAGAAGTTTGGTTTATATCTTTTTTGCGGGGGAAGTTCAGTATATATTAAAAAAAGTTCATCATATAATTAAATTTTTTGTCATGTATTACAAAAATCTTAAGAGTGTATTAAAAGATGTTTGCCATATACTAATTATTTCTCAGTGTGTATTCAAAAAATATTCATCATATAATATAAAATTGTTCACTTTATATTACCAAAATAAGTTAAACATAAAATGGGCAAAAAAGAAAAAAAAATCTCAAAAGGGAAAAAAAGAAAAAAAGGAAAAAAGGAAAATGAACAGAAAACGAAAAAATAAATAAAACGAAATAACCAAATTACAGTGAATGAATAAAAAGAAAAAAACTAACGAAAATGAGAAGCACGAAGTACGAGCAGCAGCAGTGCCGCATACTGGGCCGGCCAACCTGCTGGCGCTGACGATCGCTAGTTGCGTCGAACTGTTGCCGAATCGCACACGGGATCTACCAGGTTCCGTCTACCAGGTTCCGGTTTTGGGAACCTCCTGGAGCGTTCCCAGTCGGTTTTTACTAGTTTTGGGAACCATCTAGAAGGTTCCTGAACTGTTTTTTTTCTTTTTTTTCACTCTTTCTGTTTTTTCTTCTTCCTTTTCTGGTTTTTTTTCTTTTTTTTTGTTTTCTTTCAGTTTTCCTTTTCAAGTTAATTTCTCTTTTCAACAAATTTTATTTCTTTGGGTTTTTACTTCTTTTTCTTTTATTCTCTTTTTATCAAACATTTTTCAAAATATTTAAGTTTTTATTCATGTTTCCAAAAAATGTTCAGTTTTAGAAAAATTGTTCTCAAATTTAGAATTTCTTCCAAACTTTTGAAATTTAGAAAGTGTACCGGATTTCAATTTTTTGTTCACGTATTCAAAAAAATTCACAGTTGCACATTTGTTCAGGATTTTCCAAAATTGTTCTCCCTTTCAGAATTTGTTCTCAAGATTCAACAAATGTTCAAGCTTTAAAGAATTGTTCGTTGTTCGAAATTTGTTCTCCGTTTCTAAATTTGTTCTCAAGATTCAAAAAATGTTATTGCTTGAAAAAATTGTTCACAAATTCCAAAACATTATTGTTTTCAAAAACTGATCAGTTTTCAAAAACTGTTCTCATCACAAAAAAAAGTTCAAAATTTCGAAATTCAGAAAATGTACCAGATTTCAATTTTTTGTTCACCTATTAAAAACAAATTCACCCTTCCAAATTTGTTCAGGATTTTTCAAAATTGTCCTCCATTTCAAAATTTGTTCACAAAATTCAAAAAACGTTTGTGCTTCAAAAAATTGTTCGTGCTTCAAAATTTGTTCTCCAAATTTGTACACAAATTCAAAACTTTCCCATTTTGAAAATTTGTTCACAAATTCAGAATTTGTCGGAATTTTTAGAAAATGTCCATGTTGTTCAAGATTTGTTCACAAATTCATAGAATGTTCCTATCTTGAAAAATATGTTCACAAAGTCGAAAATTGTTCACTGTTTCTCAAACTTGTTCGTGGTTGTCATAAATTGATTGGTATTAAAAAAAAGGTTCCTGTTTTTCAAGATTTGTTCAGAAATTCAAAAAACGTTCATGCTTCAAATTTTGTTCACAAATTCAAAACATTTCACATTTTAAAAGAAGGTTCCTGTTTTTCAAAATTACACATCTTCAAAAATCAATCCCATTTTACAAATAGTTTGAAATTGTTCAATTTTGAAATTGTTCATGCTTTGAAAAATAGTTCGTAATTTGAAAACAAATTGTCATTTGCTATTTCAAAAAATGATAATTGTTCAATTTTGTTTCTTTTTTAAAAAAAGCTTGCAAATACCCAAAAATGTCACATTTTCATGCAATGTTTGAGGCTATAGACACATATTCTTAGGAATTAGGGTCGCTAGTGACAATTTTTGCGAATGTTCAGTAGGAAGAGGTCTCTGTTCGATCCGTCAACTGTGCTTTAGTTTTAGGATTTTTTTTTGCAAATGTTTAACTTTTTACCGGTGAGCTTTAGTTCTTTTAGAATTGCGCTGCTACTTTAACACAGAAGCTAATATAGCGCAGTGGCTAGCCCAGCTTGTCACTTGCCAGGAAGTCAGGTGATCTAACTTCAGCGCTAGCACTGCTGTTTGGCATATCCTATTTAGCGCTGCAGGCGTCGGTTTCTTCGATTTCTGCAAATCGGCGCCTGCAGGCGCGGTAGCTGGGCTCGGCCCATTTGTGTTTTTTCTCTACCGTTCATAAAACGTTCAAAAATGATGCATCCGCCTGGGATCGAACCCGCACCCAGCTCCTTCGAGGCATCAAGCCTAACCACTAGGCCAAGGAAGGACGTGTGCGTTCTAAGCGTCTTTTTTCCTTTTACTCTACAGTCAGGGATCCCCTGGTTTGGGGAAGCTTCTAGAAGCTTCCCAACACCGGGTTTTCACTGTTTCGTTGCTCATTTTCAAGGACGATTTTATTCGAGTTTTTTTTCCTTTCCTTTTATAATTTTTTTGTTAAAAAAACCGATGAACTGTTTCCCAAATTTCATGAACTTTTTTAAAAAACGATGAACTTTTATTCAAAAATGATGAACTTTTTTTGAATTCTCATGAACTTTTTTCAAATTCGATGAACTTTTTTCAAATTCAATGAACTTTTTTCGAAAACCATGAACTTTTTTCAAAAACGATGAACTTTTTTCAAAGTGGTTTAAACCTTTTTGAAATTTGATTTTAAATTTGGTGAACTCTTTTCAAATTTGGATGAACTTTTTCAAACTCCGTGAACATTTTGGAATTATCAAAATTTCCGATTTTTGTGATTTTTTTAAAATCAACGGCTGACCAGTCAACTAGTCAAGCGCTAGAGTGAGCGGGCGACTATGCAGCGCGAGTCGAGCGCTAGGAGCAGGCGAGCGCCCAGCTCTTGTAGATGGGCCGGCCCAAAACTGAGCTGCTGCGGGCGCCAGTTCTAGATCTGGCGCATACAGCGCTGATTATGAGCTCCCCGAACCGACAAATCCTATTTGGCGCTTATGCGCCGGTTCGCCAACTGACGCCTGCAGGAGCTTCTAATTGGGCCGGCCTGTTCTGTTTTTTTCCTGGTTTTCAAACGCAAAAGCAAAAGTTGGGAGGAGATGGGGAGTCGACCCGCGACCTCTTCGTCGCAACTGCACGGCCGTAGTCACCAGGGCATCCGCCCGGAATGGACTAGATCGTTCTTTCTTAGCTATTTAAACGTTCTTCAGTTCGGTTTCTTTTCTTATTTTTTCTTTTTTCTTTTTGTCTCATCTTTCTTTGTTTTATTCAGTGCGCGTTTTTTTAATTCGTAAGCCTATTTTTTAAAATTCAATGATTTTTTTCAAATCCGATGAAGTTTTTTTCAAATTTGTGAACCTTTTTCAAATCCAATGAACTTTTTGTCAAAAACGGGATGAACTCTTTTCAAAATCGATGAAATTTTTCCAGATTCAATGAACTTTTCTCAAATCCGATGAACTTTTTCTCAAAGTTGTGAACTTTTTTTAAGTTTGTGAACCTTTTTTCAAATGCGATGAACTTTTTTTTCATAAACGGGATGAACTCTTTTCAAAATCCATGAACTTTTTCCAAATTCGATGAACTTTTTTAAAATCTATGAATTTTTTTCAAATTCAATGAATTTTGTTCAAGCTATAAAGTAAAATGTAGAATATTTAAGAAATTCAAAAATACAAGTTATAGAGTAAACTGTATTATTTTGTGCAATAAATGGCGCGACTCTTATGGTTCTTATAGTGTTCGCGTTTGATTTGAATCACTAGTTATGTGATGCTGTAGTGGTTAGCTGAAAAATCACGCTACCTAGCTGCGTGAGTTCGAGTCGTGGTTCTACCACATTTCTGCTTTCTTTTTTCACGCGACCGTTTACTGCTCGCTCCATCTGTGGGCCGGCCCACTTAGCGCTGCCAGTAGGCGCCGGTTCGCTTCCCCGGCGCCGAACGCGCCGAATAGGAGCTCCCGTGCGAACCATCATCCTTTTGACGCAAAGAGCGTCGCACAGGATCCCCTCCTACTCTCTGCGGCAGGTTGTCGCTCGCACACACAGGGGGTCTACGCCTGGGCCGGCCCGATTGAGAACTATAGCTCAAAAATAAAGGCTCGATCGAGACTGTAGCATGAAAATAAAAGAGCCAAAAGCGGGGATCGAACCGAGGATCTCATCCTACCGTCAATGCGCTACAACCAGTGGAGCTAGCGAGCTTTAATGCTCAAAATACAGCACAAACCTTTAAGAACGAACTACCGAGTGCAAATCTGATTTTTTTCTCGAAATTTCAAACGCATTAAAAAAAAACCTGAATGTTTTGTATAATGTAACTACTTTTGAATACAGTGAACAAATTTTTCAAAAACTGCCACATTTCCGAAAATCATGAACAATGTTTTGATATGGGAACATTTTTGTAATTCCAGAACAAAATTTGTAAAGGTGAATTTTTTTATGAAACCGCGGACATTTTTTGAAATGTGAATAAATTTTGAAACCGCACATTTTTTGAAATGTGAACAAATTTTGAAACCACGAACATTTATTGAATTGTGATTTTTTTTGAAACATGAACAAATTTCAAATTCATGAACAAATTGTAAAATTGTGAATATTTTTCGAGTTGTGAACATATTTTGAAACATGAATAATTTTCAAATTTGAGAATAAAATTATAAAACTATGAACATTTTTCGAATCTGCAAACGAATTTTGAAACTGCGAACATTTTTTGAATTGTGAATTTTTTTGAAACTTCAACAAATTTCAAATTCATGAACAAAATTATAAAATTGTGAATATTTCTTGAATTCTGATTTTTTATTTTAAATTTTCCCACCCACCCAGATTCAAGGCACGGTACTTACAATTTGAATTTGTTGCACCAAATATACTATAGTGGGTTCCCTTACAGTCTTTCTGTCAATTTTTTATTGAAACCATGAACATTTTTTGAATTATGCGCAAACTTTAAAATCAATTTTGTTTGTAATTGTGCACAAATGTTAAATTAATAAATAACGGAAAAGAAACAAATGAAAAAAACAGAAAAAGGAAAATGAGATAAAAGACAAGAAAAAGAAAGTAGAAAATACAGAAGGAAAACCCGATTCAAGGAACCTTCTACAAGTTTTCCAAAACTAGAAAAAAAAAACAGCTGGGAACCTCTAGAAGTTTCCCAAAACCGGGGGTGTTGGAACTGTTAAATGGGCCGGCTTGTTGCGTCGCTGCTCGGTCGCTCGCCTATGCGAAGCGCCGGCAGTTTGACGCAGCGAGCGGCAAATAGGATTTTTCCTACATGCCGCCTGCGGGCAGCATTGGATTGTTTTTATTTTAAGAAACACACGGGATTGGGTATTTTCTATTTGACTCAATTTGCGCGAACCAAGATCCTATTCAGCGCCTTAAGCAACCGTTATAGGTTTTCTTTAGGGGAGCGACCAGTTGGTTATAGGGTGTACCTTCAACCTGGCGAACCCCACCTTCCACCTTGGGCTCGGCCCATTTAACTTTTCTTTCCTGGTTTGCACCCCATTTCTGATTTGTACTTCTAGAAACTTCCATGGTTTTTATGGAGCGGTTTTCTCTTGGGTTTTTCTAGAACTAGTTTTGAATTATTTTTCTTGTTTTCACTTTTTTTACTTTTTTCCTTTTTTCATAATTAACAAACTTTTTTTCAAAAGCCTGAACTTTTCTGAAACTCACAAACTCTTCTAAAAAGTTGTGAAATCTCCTAAGTTCGCAATTGTTTTCTTAAAATAGTCCACGAACTTGTCGTTATATTTCATTTTTTAATATGTGATTTTTTTCAAATTCACACACTTATTCAAATGTACAAATTTTTTTTCAAATTTGTGAACTTTTTTCGAATAGATGAATTTTTTGAAATTCATGTTTTTTTTAAATTCATGATATTTTCTATTGTGTGGTTTAAAAAAAACAAATTGATGAAGTATTTGAAATTCATGAACATTGTTTAATTGCATAATCTTTTTTTCATATTCCTGAACTTATTTTATATACGTGAACAAGCCCTTAGAGAACTAAACCGGTGTTCTTTGAAGCATCGGTGCTTATCTATAGAGGGTAAACGCTTAATCAAGCATATCTCTTAAACCCAGGCATACGTCCGGCCTGGTCAGGTTTTGGGCCGGGCTTGTAAAAGCCCAACCTTCTTTTCTCAAACTCGAGCCCGGTCCGAAGCCCGAAATGCACTCTTTTCTCAAGCCCGAGCCTGACTCGAAATCAAGCCCGAAGCCCGATTGTTGTTTTCTAGTGTTCGCACGTGTAAGCCCGGCCCGAATCCCGAAAGCCCGACACAAAATTCTGGAAAAGAGAAGCCCGAGCCCGGCCCGAAGTACCTTTCGAGCTGCAAAATGATGCCCAAGCCCGGCCCGACCGTCAAGCCCGAAGCCCTGTTTTTTCGGACCGAGCTTGGGCCGGGTTGTCCATGCCTGGGTTTAATCTCTCTTGTAGAAATAGGCACTGGCGCTTCAGAAAACCCGGTTTATTTTCCTAAGCATTGTACAAGGCCTTAAAATCATACTGCTATGGCAGAAAGGATTGTCCATTTCATAGGCGATGATTTCATGAACTTTTTCCGATTTTTGAAAAGTCAATGGGTTAAACAGTCAGTGGTCAAGGTCAAAATGGACGAATGAGTGAAGCTACTATCGAACGAGGCCTCTCGAGCGACCTGTCTGTCGAGATCGACCGCTTGTGCTTCGAGGCATTTTCATCTGCCCTCTCCCAACGTAGGTGACGCGTGGCATTGTGAGACAGTTGTCCAAGAAAGTCCACCATAGATTCACATAAAGGCCCACTACAACTACGCCATCAACGCCTTATACACAAAAAATCATAGACATATCAACCGTTGGATGACCCAATGCGAGGCGTGGCTACAAGGCGATCGAGACAAGTTTCTTGGCATCGACGTCAAGTGCACGCCCGAAGATTCACCATGTACCCTCCTGATCTTCCAGTGAAGATCGAAGACGGAATCGCCGAACCAATGGTCCAAATACTGAAATCTTTGCCCTTGCAGGTAATGGAACTGACTGGTATTCATGCATGTATATTTTGGTTTACGGTTCGTTGAAGTTGCATACCATATCGTGTTTGTGTTCGACATGTGCTAATCAACACTTTGATGTGACGTTGTATTTGAAAACTTCCACTATGCCGATCAACCAAGTACTATCTCCATCCTAGTTTATTTGACCCCTTTATATTCTGTGCCAGTTTTTGACCTTAAATTGAACTAACAAAATGTTAATGCATGTCTGAAAAAGTAATATCATTAGAAACTATGTTTAAATATGAATCAAACGATATAATTTTTGGTGACATGCATTATCATTTTGTTAGTTTAATCAATGGTCAAAATTTGGCACAAAATGTGACGGGACCAATAAACCAGGACGAAGGTAGTATGTAGATCACCAGAGTGAATAGAATACCTTGCAGCATTATTGTCCAAAAACTCTGATACTCGGTTCAGCCGTCAATTGCCCTTAGGCCTCGTTTGGTAGAAGCGGATCGGAGGGGTTTTCAACGGAATTTCCTCGCGTGTGGCCTAGAATCCTCCCAAATCCTGTTGGCCCATTTGATACGCAGGGTTTTCACGGCCCAATCCCTCCGAACCCCTCCTTTCCACGCGGCTCTCAGCCCTCCTCCTTTGGTTCAGTCTGTGGGGAAATCAGAATTCATCATTGAATCCTGTGGATCAGCTCCCTTACATAATAATATTTCACTGTATCAGCTACGAAGGGAAAATCTGGAAGACAGAGGATAGAGAGTGAGAGAAAGAGTGTGAGACTTGCGCCGCTCTCCATTTCGAGGGGATTTCGACGATTCTGGGGTGATTGAACTATTTCTTTACCTGTTCAATTTTTAACGAATCAAGATATCCTCTTGTTCCGGTATAAATAGTAGCTATCTGCTCTTCCACTGAAAGATGATTTGCCTGGGATTGTTTAAGCAATTCCTTTAATCGTCGATTCCTTGCCAATTGATTCTGACTTGTTTTATCGAGAGCAGAGGCGAATAATAGGCTAGGATTTGGAGGAGACACCGCCGCCCGACTCCTCAACACGCCGCCGACCGACTCCTCGACGCCGGCATACCTCCTCCGCCGTACTGGCCTTCTCCCCGGTGGTAAGCCCTCGCCTCGCGTCTCCTCCTTTCTCCTCGTTGTCTAGATTTCTTCCATCCGCCTGGCCATGGCTGCTGGCTCGTCCTCCCCGGCGAGCTCGCCGAGCACGCCGTCTCCCAGGACACCAAGGCCGTCACCATGTTCACCTCCTCTTAGATTCAGTCTCTGGCAACTGTAGTTGGGTGCTGTTTACCTAGAATTGGTGTTGCTCAATGGGAATCGGTGGAATATTCTTTAGTTTGTAGTTAGGTTGCTGATGTTACCGTGTCTGATCGATCTGAAATAGCAATAATGTGGTGCATCTTTTGGGAAGCCTCTGTTCTGAACTAGTTACTCGTTGTATGGCTCGCAATGAAACATTGCCGCTGAAAACAAATTTCAGTGGAACTGTCGACGTAGGTCTTGATCCAATTTCATCGGCATGCTGTAGAAATTCTTTTGATTAGATGATTGGCTGCCAACTGAAGTCAGGAGATGTACCAGCTACAGATTGCTGTACCAATCAGTGGCAGAGCTAGCTAATCAATGGAGACGGGGCAAAATACAAAGGGATGTGGTTCATGCGCATTTTGCCCACTAAAACTGATGATTGGTTCTCCATCTTCTTCTATAATCAAATGGGAGTTTCTAGGCAGAGCCCGGGCAGCTGCCCAGGGTCGCCGGGAGGTGGCTCCGCCACTGGTACCAATGAAAAGTTTTTATTTGATCAGACTTGTTAAGTTTTTACTGAATTTTAATCAGATTGCTGTAACAGCTCCTTCTGTTCTTGTTATGTGCTGCTTTGTTTTGATTCGATCTGTTGCGCAAGCTCGCGTTTCTCTGTAAATCTCTGCAGACAATGACTGTGAGCCGGCTGAGATGTAAATTCAGTGTTGATAGTTGCCCTTTGTATGTGTCCGTACGTGGTGATAGCTTGATATATGGCTGTTGATTGCTCACCGTCTTCGATTCATTTTCCCGTAGTGATATGCATGGTGACATTTGGTCCCTTTATTTCCTTCACTTTGATTCCAAGATCACTTGCATATCTAGCCTGGCTTTGTATCCTTTCTCTGAAATATATACTCTGCCTGTGGTACTATAACAGGCAGCAAAATAACTCCTTAATTCGGTCAGAGTGCCAGTCCTAACAAGCTGCGCAGTAATCTGGTCATCTATGTTCCACCAAGTTAAATCCTGTTTTCGTCCATGTCACCTTAATAGAAGTTGTAGGAAATTTATGTAGATATCTCGGATGTATTTATTTGCTGCACTTGGTTAAGCGGTTAAAGAAATATGGACAGGACCGCAAGCAACTCAGATTATTTAGTAAAAAAATTCAGTTAAGTTGAAGACTGGTTATTTAGGATTTGACATACAGAAAGTTGTATTTGACATTATAGTTTTGACTTGAAGTGAATTTTTTGGGTGTTGTATCTACATTCTGCAAGTAGGAAATGCTTGATTAGGCTGTCAGACCGGCAGTTGCAACCATGTAATTCCATTGAGCCTTTTCCATCCGGTTGTTGAAACTGTAGAAGTTGTTAAGCATGAAACTACCAGGTCATGTACACTGCTACCATGGCTGTCAAGTCATACAGTTTGCATGATTACTTTATTCCTGTGTAATTTGGCCCTAGGGATGGTAGGTTTCAGAATGTGGTTAGTTTTGGGTCTGTCATGCTTGCCGCTGATACACATAATTGTAATTCTGTCTTTTATTGTTGCTTTCTCAAGTTCTTAGTGCTAGAAGCATTATTGTATCAGAATAGAGAGTACGGTGATCTGAATGGCTGATCGGCTTTCGGTTTGTGAAACGGAATTCGGTTCTTGCTGTGGCTATGTTTTGTCCCGAATGCTAGATGCAAGCCCGCTTGGTTAGAGCATGTCTAGCCATTCCCTCAAATCTTTATAACAGGAGGCAAATTGTGTTCTGAAATTTTCTGTGAGCGACCCATTTGCCTTCACCAGCCGGGTGTTGGGGACGTGTTCTTGTTGGTCAGTATCGATCATTGGTGTTTTACCTTGACACTGGTTTTGGTCCCGACCTGTTTTGCTCTGCTTTTGAAATATTTGCGAGCTGATCCGCCCCGTGGTGTCTGCTTCATTCTGTGTATTAAGTGGTTTTCTTGATATTTATCAATCGTTATGCCTCATGTCACCACTTGTTGAGCTGGAGAATTGATTCGTTATACCGTATCATAATAAATGATATGCTACTATAACATAGTACTAACACTTGGATTAGTGAGAGAGAGAGAGAAACCTTGAAGTATTGCGTGAACTATTGTAGATGTCCTTATCACGTTGCTTAGTGGCGCCACACGTGTCCAGGTCCTCGCTATCCTCGCCAATGTTTCGTATATGAAGTGATAACCTTGGTAATTTTTTGGTGTGGGAATGCTCTTGCTGTGATGATGTGCGGTTTCAGTACTACTAGCTGTGAGGAGGAGGAGGTTAGCCTTGATGGCCAGGTGGTACCTCGGAAGGACACCTTTCGGTATTTGGGGTCAATGTTGCAGGAGGATGGGGGTATTGATGAAGATGTGAACCATCGAATCAAAGCCGGATGGATGAAGTGGCGCCAAGCTTCTGGCATTCTCTGTGACAAGAGAGTGCCACAAAAGCTAAAAGGCAAGTTCTACGGGACGGCGGTTCGACCCGCAATGTTGTATGGCGCGGAGTGTTGGCCGACTAAAAGGCGACATGTTCAACAGTTAGGTGTGGCGGAGATGCGTATGTTGAGATGGATGTGTGGCCACACGAGGAAGGATCGAGTCCGGAATGATGATATACGAGATAGAGTTGGGGTAGCACCAATTGAGGAGAAGCTTGTCCAACATCGTTTGAGATGGTTTGGGCATATTCAGCGCAGGCCTTCAGAAACTCCAGTGCATAGCGGACGGCTAAAGCGTGCGGAGAATGTCAAGAGAGGGCGGGGTCGACCGATTTTGACATGGGAGGAGTCCGTTAAGATAGACCTGAAGGATTGGAGTATCGACAAAGAGCTAGCTATGGACAGGGGTGCGTGGAAGCTTGCTATCCATGTGCCAGAGCCATGAGTTGGTTGCGAGATCTTATGGGTTTCACCTCTAGCCTACCCCAACTTGTTTGGAACTAAAGGCTTTGTTGTTGTTGTTATTGTTGTTATTGTTAATGCTCTTGCTGTGAACGATGACTTCTAGTCATTGCATCTGTGTGTATTTGTATGCTGTAATTCGCTGAGCGAACTATTGTGAGTACAGAGTACTAGAAGTCTAGAACATAGGTTGGCCTATTTAGCTTTCTTGTACTAGTCATCTGTCTGACTTGTTGGCCTATTTAAAAAGCTCATCTTCTTTTGTTTTAGCAGGCTCTTTAGCAACTAGAGAAGCAAGCTGGACAAAACTTTTGGCCATTCAAAAACTCGATGATCATGACATTGTAAGAGCAATTCATCTGTATGACAACATCATTCTCATCCTTGCTTGGTTTGTAAAAATATAATTGATTGTGAACTGTTGCACAAGTGCCCTGTATAACATTATGTTTGGTGTTGTGAAAGATCATGTTGCTATGAAGATATATATTATTGGTTTCAAGTCATGCTGCTATGAGAGATTATGTTCTTGATGTGAAGAACAATTGTCACATTTTTATTAGGTGTCATTCACAATTTTATAGCAAGTTTGTTAGCTATGATGCTATTTAACCTGTAAAAATTGGATTTTTAACTGTTTTACACCATTTTAACTCAATAGGGCAATCCCTGCCTACCAAATAGTGTTTTATATGGAGGGGATTGTGGCTGGAGAGGGAGTTGAGGTTTCAAGGGGATCTGAGGGGATTGGGTGGAAGAGGGGGATTCACCAAATCCCCTGAAATCCCCTCCTCCCCAAACCTCTCAAATCCACTCTTACCAAACAAAGCCTTAGGGGTTATGGGGTGGAAAGATGGCCCTCGAGGGATCCAAGGATCCCATCAGGTCCTAATGTCTGTGCCATCCCCAACCCTCCAAATAATCAGAGTATTTGACAAAAACTACCACATTAGGGGTTACCGTCCCACAGAACTACCATTTTCAAAAAAGTGACCGATAACTACCAAAAATTTCTATTTTTGTGACTAAAAACTACCGTTTTTGAAAAATGATCCGTTTAGATGATTTAAACACGTTTATGACATGCGGGACCCACCCATCAGGGCTGACATGGCGGCAAAGTCAATACTGTTTATTTTGACTGTTACGTTGACTGTTATTACAAGTGGGGCCCACATGTCAGCATCACTCTTCTTCTTCCTCCTCCTCCTTTCTCTCTTTGCCATTTCCTCAAACACCTTGTATGCACCCGCGAGCTACCTCCACCGTCCTCCACTGCCGGCGCTCACCTCTCCCCATGCCTCGATCCTGTCTGGAAAGGGAGAGCCCGAGCTGCCCAACCACTCCGGCGACCATCTCTCCCCCTCGCGTCACTCCGACGAGGTCACCTCTGCCGGCGACAACCGCCACCGGCATGCACGAACCAACCTAGCTAATACTCGCCTTGGTTCGAGCTCCCACATGAGATCCTGGGGCGCTTCATCGCCCGCCTCCTGCTCCTCCGTGCAGGTGCAGCCGGCCCGCACGGCCACGGTGTCGGACGCCGCCGAACTCGTGCGCCTCGTCGAGGAGCCGGAGGAGGCTTTGCCTTGGTCCGAGCTCCCACATGAGCTCCTGGGGCTCCTCGTCGCCCACCTCCTGTACTCCGCGCAGGTGTAGCCGGCGCGCGCGGCCACGGCGCCGGGCGCCGCCAAGCTTGCGCGCCTCGTCAAGGAGATGCAGGAGCGTGAGTCCCGCCTGCACACCGAGTTGCTCAAGCACAAGATCCTCAAGGAGGTCGCCGTCGAGGAGCTGTGTCCGGTGGTGGCGCCGACGGCCTCGGAGGAAATTCCGTCAGCTTCGGCAGCCACTTCCATAGTTCCAACCGCCGTGGTTGCAGCGCCGTTCCAGTCCCCAACCAACGCCAGGGAGGTGCTGCGCCGGGGCGTCGTCATGGAGGAGTTCGGAGCTCAAGCCCGGGTGCACAGCAAGTGTTCAACGAAATGCCAAACAGAGAGAGGAGGAGGAAGAAGAAGATTGATGCTGAAGGTGGGCCCCACTTGTAATGACAGTCAACGTAACGGTCAAAATAAACGGAGTTGACTTTGCCGCCACATCAGCTCTGACGGGTGGGCCCCGCATGTCATAAACATGTTTAAATCGTCTAAACTGGCCTTTTTTCAAAAGTGGTAGTTTTTAGTCACAAAATTAGAAATTTTTGGTAGTTATCAGTCACTTTTTGAAAGTGGTAGTTCTGTGGGACGGTAACCCCTAATGTGGTAGGTTTTTTGTCAAATACTCATATAATCACCTTCTTGAGAAGCTCTAAACCATAGAGCACACCTTTCTATATTTCAAAAGAATTGCCAGTGAAAACAGCGTCCAACAAACTACCATTTGGGCACGTAAATTATCAGGGTACTGTATATGCTTGCCTTGTCAATCACCACTCGCCAATTAGTTGGGACCGCTCCTTGTTGGACTGGCGCATCTCACCATGGTCTTGCTTCCTTGGGAAGTCGTAGTGCCAGGTTCACGAGGATGCCTTTCTGGATATGCAATACCTGAGATATTTTCTTTAGAAAGATATACTACATATACAAAAAAAAAAAACTCGTACGAAAATGGTTGAAGTTGTACTAAAGCAACGGCAATCAACATGGATGGGAGGGATTACCAGTGACATCCTCATAGACCATAGTAAATTTAGGTGCTTTTAGCTAACGAATCCAAGGAACGGTGTTGCCATCTCGGGTCTGCAGCATTTCCCTTTGCGTCTGCCCGAGGGCGAAGCTTCGGCAACTGTTCTTCCCATATCCGCAGGAAACCTCAAGCAAAGAATTCAAGAATAAGTTAGTCAGAGCCGCAGAATATGTACTACTTTTACAGGCAAGGGAGCTTGCTTTACAACATGTACATCATACGTTTACAGAGAAACGATGCGGCAGAACCATACCACGACAGAGAAAAATATCTTATTGTAAACAAACAGGAGAACGTATGCTCGCCCATCCGCTTAAACAGAGCTCGCCCTTTCGAGTTATTCGGCTTCACTTTCCAGCAGTCCAGCTCTGTCAAAGCCAGCCTCACGGGAATCAACATCCAGTACGTTCGTCATCAACAGTTTTGCGTGCTAGCGTGTGCCATCTTTGGCGCACGGCAAGAATATTACTGCCTTGCACACCGTGGCATGCATGGCGCATGTGGACCTATAAATCGTCAAACGCAAGCATACGCATCACGTACACCAACCAGCGTCACGAACTGCACACGTACAGGTACAGCGCCGGCGCCGGTCGATCGATCGAGCAGCCATGCCGCGGAACTACCGCCTGCCGTCGTACCACCGGCAGAGCCCGGCGATCCGGTGCCTCAACTTCCTCTGCGCGGTGCTGCTCACGCTCGTCCTCATCGCCGGCATCATCCTCTTCGTGCTCTGGCTCAGCCTCCGCCCGCACCGCCCCAAGTTCACGCTCACCGACTTCAGCATCCCCAACGTCAACCGCCAGTCCGGCGCCGCCAACCTGCCCGTCAAGTTCGCCGTCAACGAGCACAACCCCAACCAGAAGATCGGCATCCACTTCGAGGCCGTCTACGGCTCCGTCTACTACGACGACGAGCTCATCGCGTCCGGCCCCGTCATGTACCCCTTCTACCAGCCGCCCAAGGGCGACACGCTAGTGCAGGGCGAGCTCGCCGCCTCCGGCCCGACGCCGACCGACCCCGCGTGGCAGCGCTTCGCCAGCGAGGTGGGCGCCGGCAGCGTGGGGCTGCGCCTGGTACTCAACTCCACGGTGAGGTTCCAGGTGAAGGTGTGGGACACCAAGGAGCACCACATGAAGGCGGACTGCGGGTTCAAGATCAGCGGGGACGGCAGCCTCCACCAGGAGGACAGGAACACGCCCTGCACGCTCTACTTCTAGACTTCTAGTGGATCATTCACAGCTGCTCTTCTATTAGTTTTCCTTCCCTCTTGATTTATTTCTCTTTCTTCTTGAACATAACTGCTTGTCATTTGGGTTTGGGGTGGTAATGGTGATTCCTTTGTTTTAATTCATGTGCTTGACGTACATGTATTGGTGACTACATTTTATAGACTGCGATCCTTCTAATGCAAAAAGAATGATGTGAGCATCAAAGGGCGCTGAAATTTGGTTCCAGATGTCTACATGTCATGAAATTTGTGATCATTGTAAATTTGTAATGAAGTGTGAATGCATGTGAGGATCGGAAGGTTTCAAATGTCTTGCAAGATAAAAAGATAACATATTTAACAATGCAACATCTGATTAAAAACATAAAAGAAGACAACAAATTTAACAGCTGGCGATCCAATGCAAAAACATACGAAATATAGTAAGATAGAAGCTACTCCCTCCGTTTCTAAATAGAAGTCTTTCTCGAGATTTCAATATGGACTATATACGGATGTAAGTAGACATGGTTTAGAGCGTAGATTCATTTATTTTGCTCTTAATCAAATCTCTAAAAGAAACTTATATTTAGGAACGGACGGAGTAGAATATAATTAACCATGGTCTGAAAGGGCACGCTGCTGGTTCTGTTTTAGTGCAAGCATCTATTTATATATATATGCTTAACCTTTCACCATATGTATTTTTCGAAAGTCATGCAGCCGTATCTCTCGTTTCTTCTAACTTCGTTAGAGCATCTAATTGTGCAAATACCGATGCTTTACCTCTTAACCAATTTGTTTTTTCGGAGATGCAATCCAGTTGTATCTCTCGCATTTACACAGAACATCAAACAAATAATCACATGATTAAGGATATAAGAATGATCAGGACTGACTGTCCACATGAAACAGAGGTCAAATACCAATACAGCATCTACTGATAAGAACACCAATGCTTACGTGTTAACACTAACCAATCATAAGATATTAAAAGATCTATAGGCACGCATCCATTCAATAGCGGAACCACTATGCGTACAATGCTTCATGGTTCAATTTGTGTACCACGCAAAATCTGATGTCCACTGCAGTTTTGTTCAGCGCATCAACGGCTTGATCTAATGCGTCGTACAAAAATCGGACAAGCAGTGTCGTATGTATAGCAAGGTTGATTCAATAGTTCTTTCTTGCCAAGCACATGCTACTGATTCTGTCAAACTGCAAACAAATTTACAGCAAAACTGCGGTGGTCATTTCCACATGTCCCAGGTCTCACTTGGGTGATTAACAGATTACAAGGCAACTAAGGGGAAATCCCTCAACTAACCAGGAGAGCCTGAGTTGATTGATAGCTATTTAGTTTTCCTCTAGTCTCCTCAGCACAGATTCAGCAAACATGCGCTGCCTGAAAATTGAAAAGGCTTGTTAGATATTAAGTAAACTTAAAATGGTTAACTGGCTAGTTTGACCAAATCAACATCCTCTATTATAGTTTTTATATTAAGATATACTCCGTTTCTAAGTCTTTTTAGAAGATTTCAATATGACTATATACGGAGCGAAATGGGTGAATCTCACTCTAAAATCCGTCTATATGCATCCGTATCTAATCCACAATGAAATCTCTAAAAAGACTTGTATTTAGAAACGAAGGGAGCAAGAGGGAGAGGGGGAGAGAGAGAGATTTTACGCACTTTTCCTCGGTATGTTTGGGGCTAGGGCGGTTATGTTTCAGATAGCCATCCCATGGAACCTTCTTAAGACCAGCCCGAGCAGCTATCATATCCCTCACTCTGTACAAAGCATTGCATCAGGTATAAAAGATTACTCTGACCCTTGGTATTTTCTTAGAAAAAAGCATTATCAAAACTTTTGTGTTACCTTTCAGTAAATTCTATCGCTGTCTCCCCTTCCCTGAGATACTGAGGTTCCAAGAACCAAACATCACAAACAACAGCCCATGATGTCATAAGACGAACCAAATGCATTGTAAAAGATTGCCTGGTAAACATTTCAAGCGAGGTAATATGTGAAAAAAGGAAGGTATATAGGTGTGAACAAAGTAAATGCATATATTTGTTTGTATTCCATACTTCTTACTATTCCAGAAGGCGTCAACAAATATTTTATTATATTTGATAGCTATTGGACATACAGCACAGCCAAGCTCAAAAGCACCCTGAAAATATAAGCAAAGAAATAATTTAATCAATGCATAGTTGTGTGATCACGCTCAACAAGCAAAAATGACAAAGCACATGCCACGCAATAAGATGACTGGTTTCCAGTGTTTGTTTTAATCAGCTTGTGTACTGAGTGAAAAGAAAAGTATTTTTCTTTCGTTTTCTTTTCTCCAAACTCATTTACAAGTCTTAATGATTTGCATGCAGAGAACTCCGAGACAGATAAACAAGATGCTATACTGATACCATACATATGATCACTTAAGTCCCTGCAAAGAATGGAATTATGAATTCTCTCTTGCATAAACTTTGTACTGTCGTAGAATATTCAAAGAGATTTCAGGTGTACAACTTTACCTTCTTGAACATCACAGTGTACTGATTATTAACACAAGTTCCTTCTGGGAAAATCAAGAGAGGATTGTTGTCTGGATGCTGAACATGATCACGTAACCTGGTAAGAAAAAAAAATCATTGAATAAACAGATCTTCAAACAGAAAAGAGTTGCAAAGGAAAAAACTTACTTTCTTCCAACTACTTCACGATCCTTGAGATCATTACGGTTAAACCAGATGCAACCCACACTTTCCAGAATAGTCTTCTGAATAAATCCTGAGAGGGGAAATAATAAATAAATCAAAATTCTAGCATTGAGAACTAAACAAAAACTAGAAGAGAAGTTTCTGAAGAATAGGAAACTGACCAACCCATCCAGGATGCTTTTGCATGATGACAGCAAATGCTGTCATCTGCTCCAGAATAATAAAATCTATCATCGATGTATGGTTTGCAACAAATACCTGTTGTAATAATTAGAAGATTAATACAAGGGTATTAATTATACTGAGAAGTTTATAGTGATAAAGAAATGAATGTTATTTATAAGAACAACGTGGACCTGTAGATAGGATTTTAAACAAAAAAATTATGTATTCATGGCACAGAGCACACACATGTTCCACAATTAAAATTTAGAAGTATGCGATAGAAAAATATCTTGTGGCTTGTGCTACCTTTCCGTGTGGTATTTCATGGGAACAAGCCTTTAATTTAACAGCTGTTATGTTTATACACCTCAAAAGTGAAGGTGGTCACACTTCTCTTGTGTTCACAACCACACATGTACCTCAGATATTAGTAAACAAAGCAAACAAAGTTAACCTGATAAGGGCGTGAGCTTGGGCGTGGTCCATGGTACTTGATCACTCCAGTCCAAGAAGCAACAAAAACACTGCACATCATTTCAACCAGCTTTCTCTGCACAAAGCTCGAAACAAATTAATGAACTCGGAACCCAAGAAGTTTTAAAGAAAAACCACACTAATGTGAACAAAGTTGGCAAAACAAACATGAAGGTGCAAGACCAAAAGAAGTAATGGTGTCAGGCAGGACCAAACAGCTGACCTATATCTCAGTTTATATGACTCCAGAGTCTACACTAATGTGAACAAAGTTGGCAAAACAAACATGAAGGTGCAAGACCAAAAGAAGTAATGGTGTCAGGCAGGACCAAACAGCTGACCTATATCTCAGTTTATATGACTCCAGAGTCTAAATGCAATAGCAACAGTTTATGTGTACAAGTACATGTGAGTGCATAAGCCTAGTTAACTCAATAAGCTTTAAGGGTTATCTAACAAATAAACTTACTAGGATTCAAAGATACAATCACAATAAACTAACTTACAGTACAACATACGATATAACTGGATTGCTTGTAGGGGCTAAACCCCTAAAAGATGTCAAAAAGGGATTAACTGATGGAGTGCCAATTATCGTTATGTATTGGTATTCACTGGGAAAAGGGAAAGATCTTGATCCCCACGATTCAGCACCGGAAAAAGCGGAAACAAACTTGCCATAGTTTGTTATTAATTCATTCTTCCATTGAAATTTGAAGCAACACAGAAAGGTGCACAGATTTACCGCATTCACCCAACCACAAACCCAAAGAACCACGGACATGAATGCACACACACAGACATATAATTGACATTGAAACCAAGAGTACAGTTAAAGCTCCACGCCAGACCGCTCATGAGCTAGAAAGCATGGACACGGCAGGAATTGCCGATCTGCCGTTCTGATACGGCGGGATACGGCAGGATACGCGTGTCCCCCAGTATCCCCTGATTTTCGATTAAAAAGAAAGAAAAAAATGAGGGGATACGGTGGGATACGTCCGTGACACGGTTGGGATACGGCCTGGCCCAATACCAGGCCCAAAACGAAACCCTATGTTTTACATGAGTCGCACGCATCTCTTCCACACAAAAGCGATGTGCTCCCAGGTCGCAGCCTCTCCTGGATCGAAGCCACCGCCGCCTGGACTCAACGCCGCCGCCGGCGGCGACACCTGCACTCGACCGGCAACTGCTACCCCACAGCACCAGCAGGCAGCAGCCTCTCCTCACAACGGCAGGTAACCCTCCCCAATCTCCAAACCCAGTAGCCTCTCCTCAACTTCTTCATTTCTTTTATTCGGATTCCTTCCATTGAACTAATGGATGGTGTGCTTGCTGCTCTTTGAATGATTGTAGTAATCATGCTGCTATTTGAATGCTTGTGCTGCCGGCCTGCTGCCGCTGCTGCTGACTTGCTGTTGCCTGTTGCTACCCATGTCATGTTTGCTAGTTGCTAGTTGAATGCTTGTGCTGCTGTTGAACTTGAATGATGATTGATGAATACTTGCTCCTTGTACTGCTTGATGTTAGGTTGCATGGCATGGGAGGACGAGGATCAATCAAGGACTTGATAAAAAGAGACACCAAATGGAGCAGGATTCTCTATTTTGATTTCCTTCTCATTAATTTTCTGTCTTAACTCTATTACATGGCATATTTTTATTTTATTTTATATATACTTGCAGTATCCCCGAATGGCTGTTTCTGAAAAATGCCGTATCCCGTATCCCCGTATGCGTATCCCCGTCTTTCTGTCCTCGTGTCCGTGCTTTTTAGCTCATGAGGTCATATACACTGAATATGGACATATCCACAATAAGAGATAAACTGATTCATGAAAATAAAATAGCTCACCTCTATTTTACTTTTTAGCCTATTTTTCCCGTTCATTAGGAAACGCACAGGAAAAAAGGCAGTAAAGAAGGCCATCCATCCTAGTATAAGTGTTAAGAACCTGATACACAATTAACTTATCAGATGACTAGATTAGATATTTACGAAGAAATCAATGAAAGCAGAAGATACACTGGATGAATTAATTAGTAGTAGTAAACACTAGCATACAAAGAAAAGTACAGAGAAGACAAATGTTTCTCTTCAAAAATTTACATAAAATTCAATTATTTTCCAGTACATTACTTGTATTGAATTATTTTACAAGTTTTGGAGAAGAAAACTTACAGCCTCAAAGGGAACATGAAAAACATTCTAGGCATCAAAGGAACAAATGTAATTGCACACGTAACAATTTTACACCAATGGGGTTATGATCATTGTTTTCAAGACGTCCCTAAGGCGTCGCCTAGGCGACGCTTTGGCGTCAGGGTGCGCTCCCTGATGGCAAGACGTCGTCCTCGCCTTAGACTATTGAGTAAGGCATCCGCCTTGGCCTGTATGGCGTCTGAGTCGTCCGCTTTAGGGCCGCCTCACATGCCTTGGACCAAATCAGACGCTCTGGTCTGACAGGCAGGGAACAGAGATTCCAGGCAGGAAAAACTGAGCTGCGCGGGAACATTGGCTCACGAGCAAAACAGTTATGAGGAGGGGAAAGATACAGAGAGAATCAAACCAGAGCGTGCAAATCTCCAGGATTCCAGCGAGAGCTATAGAGCGAGAGGGTCTCTCCTCTGGCGACGGCTTCCTCCTCCCTGGCCACAACTCCCCACCCCTGTCCAGCTGCAGCTCCTCCCAATCCTCCTCCAGTGAAACCTCTTCCACAAGATCAACACCACAGCAAGGTATGGCTCCCGCCCTCTCTCCTCCCCCTTCCTCTCCTCTGCTCTTTCTTCCATCCAGCACCAAAGCTTGCCATGCTTTCCTGCTCTGCTCTGCTCTTTCTCCTCTGCATCTGTTTCCTCCCAAATCTGCTTCTCCATCCACAAGGCAGCAGCCCCACCACCGCTTCTCTCCTTCCCCATGCTTAATCTAGTTGCTCTAGTTATTTGACTCTTCTCTCTTTTTTTCTGGCCAGGTGTCCCTGCTCTGATGGATCCTTTGGCTGGTAATGCTTATGATCTATCCAATGACCCAGCTTGGAAGTATGGGTTCTGGCCAGATTTAGAGAGGAAAGATTTAATACATTGTGTGGCAAGATAGTCCATGCTGGAGTTAAAAGGCTGAAGCAGCACCTTTCTGGGGGTTTCAGTGATGCGGATAAGTGCCCTGAGGCATCCATAGAGATTAGGATAGAGATACGCAATTCCTTGAACACTGGAAAGTTTAAAGCTATGGAGCGATATATTGATGAGGAGGATGCATCTTAAGTTCAAAGGCACCGTTCTGTCATATACACAAGATGATGCCTATTCTTTGGTAACAGCTTATTATATCAATGCTAGTTGTTAAATCTCCAAATTGGCTGCCATTTATGTACACTCAATTATGTTAATGCTAGTTGTTGAATCTCCTAATTGTCTGCCATATATTATATATGTATGTGTCTAAGGCGTCGCCTCACCTTACGCTTTAGCGCTTAGGCAGTGAGGCGCCCCCCCAGCGCCTTGCCTCGCCTTACCACCTTAAAAACAATGGTTATGATAGGCTAAATAATACTTGCAGAAGGGCACAAAATGTGCAAACTGCAAAGCCTGGTTTAGTGCAGGTTGTACGACACACAGCACTCAAAAAGAAAAGGGCAAAGATTGAAACATCATTTGAAAGAGCTATAGCATGTAAACCTATTATTATTCTACTGCATTATCCTAGAACCAAACCAAATATATTTTCACAATAAATCAAGAAGGCAGAATAACAGAAGTGCTGATATCAAATCAAAAGAGGAAAAAGAAGTACAAATATTACATATGAGAATAAGCAATATCCCAAAAGCTCAGTATAAAATTCAGGTCATAGGACATAAGTACCTTAGCGGAAACAGTAGTCCATATCTTATGACTGCTCCCAAGCACCATAATGGGAACAAATAGATGTTCCAGTTCCATGGCTCCGGAGAATTTGACTTAAAGCAACGTGTGAATGAATCCTGCATAAGTGCAAACACAAGCAAGGTCATAACTAGGCACCTAACGCATAAAAAAGAATCATAGCACAGCTAAGACACATATACTTGGTGGTCAATGAGACATGGCATAAAGATGTCAGAACTGAAACTTTCAGAACAAGGTTTAGGCTAGGGTTGAAGATTCAGTGATTGGGCGCCCAAGGGAGATTCTGCGGTTAGGGCTAGAGACTAGAGAGCCCTACGCTCAGGAGAGAGAGTTGAGCAAGTAAAAGGATAATTTCATTCTAATTCTTTGCTGGTCTCATATCACGGGTCCCTCCCTCATTACATAGGCCCTGTTTGGTTCGGCTGTGGATTTCTAAAAGTAGCTGTGAAGAATCTGCTGTGGAAAAACAGCTGTGGAAAATCTGATGTGAAAAAGATGTAGGTCATTTGGCAAACCAACTGATACAGCTTTTTCGGATTTTGGCCCGCAGCGGAATCAGATTTTGGAAAGCACGTCCTGGGCTGCTTCCGCTTTTGGTTCAGATTTTGGCAGCGGATTTCTGAAATCGTATTCTGCTGGGTTCGCCCTTTGGTTCAGATTCTGCTGCGCGGAAGCGGAATCCGTCGATAAAAGCTGAACCAAACAGGGCCATAAAGGGGCTGCCTTACAAGTGAGAATCAAACTGAAAGAATAGGACTCTTTAACCTATTTGAACACAAACTGGACCCTGATAGACTTATAGTAATATACTAGGACAATGCCCGTGCGTCGCAACGTGATATAAATATTCTAGTATGTTAGCTTGTGATCAACCTGCCAATAAATGCGATTGTGTAAATAAATGTTTATCAAATCCTGCCCGTGATTTACCTTATATTTTGCTGAGAAGTTTGGTAAGTAAATTAAAGTGAATTCGTTCAAAAAGTAAGTAAATTAAGGTGATTGATTATCATATAAAGAAGGTTACACGAAGGGGTGGTGAGAAGAAAAGTGAAACATGGAACCTCACATTCTTTTTAAGCAGTAGAGATAATCCTCTCCCCGCCTCCACCTCCCCAAATATGAATAACCACTATTATTTTCTAATTTACAACCTGCTCAGACTTGCAGGTTTGGCTTCCTCTTATATTGGATAAGGCGAATATTATGCCATAAGACAGAAAACACAACACATTCAAATTATGTGCACCTCAAACAACAGGTATTTCATGTTCAAAATATAGAGGCTATGAACATATACATACACGAAAGATGCTCAAGTTCATATCCATGAAGGATGACAAAATGTTCAATGTTCTATTTTATACCTCCATTAAGGGGTTGCTTGGATACCTAGATTATAGAGAAGTAGTTTTTCTTAAACCTGATTTCTGGTGTAACAACCAGAAAATTGTTTGGATTATCTAACGAACTCGTGGATACACTAAACTGAGTATTCCAAAAGCCCCAAAACCCAGTTTATACAAAACGACTAATAGACGTTTTTATATAAATGACTTTTCTGTATGCATCAGGAGATCAATGAAGTCCGACGCGCTGATCATGGTACACTCCGACGGCCTTGACAGCAGCTTGACAAAGCCAAAAGCCGCCATTGCCGATCTCGGTCAGGCACCCAGGAGCAGGTTGCGATGCTCCACCTAGCCCAGCGCCTCCATGGTGGACGAGGACTGCGGCCAGCTGCCATTGTGTCCATCGGCAGCTTCACAATTACCGTCGTTGTCCATATGCTCCAGCTTGTGCGTCGTCGTCGCGCCTCCCTAGCATGTGCGTTGTGCTCTGCTGTTACCGGCGAATCAATCCAGCAGCTAGGTGGAACATGCGTGCCTGGCCTGAGAATCAATCAAGGTGCTTTACGCCATGTGCTTGTGTCTTGTCATATGTGAGCTGTATGTACGTGCATCTTCATGGCGGAAAGAATTCGTCACCGGAGCGACGTATGGGGACCTGGACCAGCATTCATGACACCGGCGAACGAAGCAGAGCACAACCAGGCGAGCAGCGCTACCACCCCGGCGGCCACGGTGATGGCCGCGCAACCCCGCCGGAGAGCCGTTTACGGTGTGGTTGTCCGCTGCTGTGCGTGTAGGTGCCAAGAGCGAGCCGAAGCACCGCACCTCCATGAATTGTTTTTCTATTCCCCCGAAAACGAAGAACTCAAAATCGTGTTTTTCTATTTTCCCATCCAAACAAGGTATTGTATGTACTTACCTTAACAGAATAACAAACCAAAACTGGTTTTCCTACAAATCCTCCAAAAACTCGTTTTCTAAAATCTCACATATAATTCCCTATATCCGAACAGCCACTAAGGGAGAGCTGTGACAGTACTAACTACTGACTTATCATCACTTCCTAAAAAGTTGACTTTATCGAGCAAAACAAAATGATCAGCAGTTAGACATTTTTCATCCGATCAAAAAGTTGAACTTAAAAATGGCAAGAACTTCTGTAATCTATAATGCAGTCACTATATCGAAGGAATACTCATCCAAGCACCACTCGTTCTAGCAAGAGAAACATGTTAGCCCTTTCAATTGGGTGTTCGCATAAGCTAAGTTAGTCTCAGCCAGACCGAAGCCTTCATAACAATATTTCAAAATTACATAATGGTGAATACTAACCACACAATTCCAAGAGTCAAAAAATTGGAAATTATAACAAAACCCCTCCTAAATAAACAGAAAAAACAAAAACAGTCTTTCGACTGACTGACCGTATTGCTTTCATCTAATCCAGGATCATTCACTATTTTAAGCCAAATATGTAAACTACAGCTGGAGATGTGTTGAATAGAATAGCCATATAGAGATAATAGTGGCAGTAAACAACAAGCTAACCCTCAAAAGTTCAAGAGGTCTTAAATCAAGGTGGCCAATGACAGGACATCCAGCTAATAGCAACATGCTAGAATCCTACACGAACTGAACCAAAAGCACACAAATTAAACATTTGTAAATCAAAATAATAATTCTTACACACCTTTCCACCAAATAGAAAAGCTGAAAGAGGCTCGTTTCCCCTTATCCTAAACCTTGCAGACCATAAGCCTAGAAACGACTACTGACCTCATACATTCCCACAGGAAACGAGAGAAGGTAAAAGGATCAGAAAAGGTACTCACATCGACGATGGCGCCCGCGGCCTCGGTGAGCACTGGCGAGATGTCCAGCAGATCGCGCCTGTAAAACCACATCAAACGCCTCAACAATCTAGCTGGAATCGATAATCAAGCGAGCGAGATCGAGAAGCAAGCAAGACGCAGCGGCAGGTGTTAGGGCTATTACAGGGTGAGACTCCTCGGGGGTTCCTGCGGGAGCGAGTCCGCGGTGAGGTAATCGTCGAGGTTGGGCGCGTCCAGCGACGACGCCATCTCCTCCCAGCGGCCGACGCCGGCGAGACGACGGCGACGGCGATAACGCCGAGGAAGGCTTGGCGATGGGGCAACGGGCGTGAGATTGGGCGCAATGAGTCGTGGTACGTCCAGCGAATTGATGATGCGTGGATCAGACGTACAGCGAGGGAGCGGCTCATAAACAAGTGGACACCACCGTTCTGCTGACATGTGGGGCCTGTATGCGAACATGGGCCAAAGTGCCGGTCATTTAGCGGCCAGGTCTTTTTGTAGTCCATCTCGGCCCACGTAGGATCCATATAGTCCAGGTCGTTCGTTACTCCGGCTACCCTCCATACCCTTCCTTGCACACCCTCGCCGCCCGCCGCCCGCCGCCACTGCACCCCTAGCAGCAGCCGCCATGGCGCCGACGGCCGACTCCGTCGACCTCAAGGGTCAAAAGAAGGCCAAGAAATCCAACTCCAAAGATGAGAGAAAGCACCGGAAGGATAAGCATGAGCGTCCCGCCGCGGACGAAGCGTCTCCCCGCAACGAGGCCAAGCGCAAGCACAAGGGCGGGCAGGAGGGTAAGGAGCACGGGAAGAAGCCCAAGAAGGAGAAGAAGGCTGGGGCTGAGGCCGAGGCTACGGGGGCGGGGGCTGCGGAGGTGAAGCGGGGAGACGAGAAGATGAAGCGGGCGATGGAGGACGAGAGGTTCGCGGCGGCGCGGACTGACCCGAGGTTCAGGCCGATGCGGCGGAAGGAGGCGAAGGTCGCCCTGGACTCGAGGTTCAACGGCATGCTGACCAACCCGATGTTCGCTTCGTCGGAGGCGCCGGTGGACAAGCGCGGCAGGCGCCGCAAGAAGGGCGCCAAGGAGAACCCCATGCTGCATTACTATCTCAAACAAGAGGAGGGGGATGAAAAGGAGAAAGAGAAGGAGAAAGTGAAGCTGGTCCAAAAAGATGATGACGATGAGGTGGAAGAAGAGGATGAGCAAGTTGAAGAAGAAAGTTCTAGTAGCGATGACGAAGAGGAGGAGGAGGAGGATGACGAGGTGACGTTTCCCATCCAATTCTATGATGTTTCGTTTGATTACCTTTCTCTGCTATTGTAAAGGTTGCATGCTTCTCCATTTTCGCCTATGCTCTCGCTTGTGAATTGGGAGAGAATAAAACTATAAAAGCACGTCCTTATGTTGATACGTATGTGCGATGTATGGTCTGGTTGGTAGTTAGTAATTATTTGATATGTGCTGCTTAATTCCATCTTCCATGTCGATTGCACAGATGCTGTTTTAATCCCAACTATGAAGGCTACAGACTTAACAGTTATGGGGATTTCTTCAACTTGTGGTGTATGTTTGTGCTTGCTGTAGTCTTCTTTTTTTCTTGTAGAACGTGGAGCTTATTGAGAGATGCTTATCAGAAACAGAAAAATGTGTGTTTCTGTAATCCACGCATCTCAATATGTGACTGCAAGAACCATTTCAAACTGCGCCTCTAGATCTTATATACTGATTTTTTTCTGCAACTTACTGCATAGTTGGTTTTATTGCCTGCCAATACGGGTCTCTTAGGTAGGTCATGTGTTTTTATTTCTAGGATTTCCATATGGTTACTAAATTATCTTGATGGGACACTTTACTAGCTGTTTTTTTTTTGTCGTCAAGAGAGACATGTTTCTTGCATTCCTTATAATTCCTGCTGTCTTTTTTCTGCAGTGCTCTGTCGGCAGTGACATTGCTCATTACTTGATGGCGAGGCATGATGATACACCTATGATTGATAAGGAAACTCATAGGCTTGCTGTTGTTAACATGGACTGGGATCACATTAAGGTGTGCGCACAAATTCATTAATTCTATTATCCTGATAAGTAATCCTCTGCACCTAAATTATTTTAGCCATGCTTTTGGTTATTTCCGTTGCTTGACCTCGAAAGTATTTTTTTAGGCCACTTGCATTTCTTTTCAGCTTTTGTATTTGCTTAATAAACCTCTTAAGGGCTCTGTGGATGGCAATTTTAAAAAATAGATGATGGTAAACAGGACTTCTGGAAAGAAAAAAACATGTTCTTTTGCTGGTTTGTTAGTTCTTTTAGATGGAATGCAAAAGCCTTGTGTCTCAATGCATTGATTCACCCTGTGCATTTCAAAACCGAACCGAAAAACCATACCGAAAATAAACCGAACCGAACCGATTTTATGGTTTTTATGGTTTCTGGTTTCGGTATGGTATGAACTTTTCATACCGATTTAAACTTTGGTTTTTATGGTATATACCGAAAAACCGAACGGTTAACTGAATAAACCGAAGTAAAAATAAATTTATATTTCTTGAGATGAACAACCATACAAGTTGTCATTTTTCTTGTACATGAGTCAAATTCACTAATAAGCATGTAAAATTTTCTTGTAACATAGTCACTTTTCTCTTTTTAAAATGCTAAGCATGTCGATAACCATCAACAGATGAATTAATGCATGCATATATACTTATATATATAGTCATATACTATTTGTGTAAAATAATATGTGTTTTGAGTCATAAATTTGCAAATTATTATTACATCATTTTCAAATTCGCGTCAACTTTGGTTTTTATGGTATATACCGAAACCATACCGAAATAATTTGGTATATACCGAAACCGAACCGTATTTTAATTTCATACCGTATTTACCGAAGTATTAATACCGTACAAACCGAAAAACCGTATAAACTGAACCATGTAAACCGAATAAACCGAACGCACAGGGTGAGCATTGATAGAAGAAGTTGTATGTACAAGCCTACGAGAGGCCACACCCCAAAGTACAACGCAACACACTAGGTGGTAGGCACTGCAGGCAAAATTGTCTAAGGTCCGTCACCACTGTCCCTGCGCACAATCTGACCTCAGCTTTGATTCTGTCAAGCAAACTGGCGACGCTAGGGATGGTTTCATTCATGGATTTTGAGTCGCTCGACTAGTCGCGACTAGTCGACGACTAGTCTATGAGTCGCAAAAATATGGTCGACTCAACTTAGTGTCGACTCGCGACTCTCAGTCGCGACTAGTCACAACGCAGGCTCGACTTCTTCCGAGTCGCTGCCCCAGAGCGACTCGCATGAGTCGCGACTCAAAAACCATGGTTTCATTGTGCTGCTTCCAGTCCACCTATTTTGGGACTGCCCTTTTGATCAAAACTGTTGACAGATGATCATTCCTAATAAGAACAGAGGAATATCATTCTTTGATGAGGCTCTTCTAGCCACTTGCCTAATACCTATGTTTTTAAGGCGGTAAGGCGATCTAAGGCGCTGGGGGGGCGCCTTATCGCCTAGGCGACGCCTAAGCGCCTAAGGCGGGCATATTTGTAAGGCGCTGGCGGGGCGCCTTATCGCCTAAGCGTCGCCTAAGCGTCCAAGGCGGGACGCCTTAAAAACAGAGCCTAATACAATTGCTCTTGAACTAGTAATCATGCGCTGCTGGAGCATATGTACTCTTATGGAATGACAAAAAAATCATAATGCTGCCCCACATGTTCAAGGGTGGTGCAACATCCTCAAGAAAGACCTCAAGATCAGAGCTAAGAGCAAATCATCACAATGCTGCAGAAATCAGGAATTGTATAGATGTATATCTTTAGGGATGTGTTCGGTTTCAGTAACGAAGTAGAATGTAATGGGTCTGTGATGTCCCTGACCTCGGTTCCTGCGTTTGGCTCGAGAGGAAAACAGAACGCATATACCCCCGAGATGCGGAACACACTCATTCCTCTCACCCTCTCTCGTCTCACCCCAACAAGCAGCCACTACCGGGGGAGACGCGCCCGATCCCGCGCGCTCAGCTGCCGGTTGGCCTCCCAACCACCGCCGGCGAAGCCAGCCGGCCTACGAGCCGCCCGTCCATCGCCCTCCTCCCTGCAGGCTCCCTCACAGGAGCTCCCAAACCCACTTCTACCTTGCTGCCCGGTCGCCATGGACGTCGCCCGCAGCGCCGTGCAGCAAAGCCGCCATCTCCTCGCGCCCGGCCGGCGTTGTGCCTCCCTGCCCGCATCTACTTCCTCTCGATCGTGCCTCCATGCACTCTGCGCACCTGACAGCCAATCCTCCATGACCTCGCCTCTGCACAGCTCTATCACCGGCTTCCGCAGGCGCCTCCTCCCTCACTGTCATTGCCATGCCAGCCTCCGCCACCGCCTCTTTCTGCACTACGGTTGACCCCAACAGCCACTGTCGTCAACCTCTGACCTACGCCCACCCGAGCTCTGACAAGCTGCTCCTCCACCTCCACCACGCCATGACCCGATGACCCCGCCTCCCGAGCACAGCTCTCCGTCGTCACCACCTACGCTGGTGCTGCCCACCAAGGAAGGCTGATTTGGACAGCGGGTTGACCAGGCGACGCCTTGACCTGAGTGAAGGTGCAAGGAATCAAATCCTCGGCGCTTCCTTCTATCCTGCTCGAAGATGTGTGTAGATGCACACGGTGATTTATTGCTTTTAGAAATGATGCTTAGTACCAGTACTAGTTGATATGAATTTAATACTAGTAGTTGCTAAATGATGTCTACTGTCAGCATTAGCATTGAATTTACAGGAAACCAAACACCGAGACGGAACCGTTCCATTCCATCTCATTAGCTCTATGAAACAAGGAGATGGAACCATTACATTGCATTCTACTTTGTTCTACAACCAAACACACCCTAGGTTTCTTTAGTTCTTTTCGTTACCTTTACTTGTACATATTTGAACTTTTCTTTAATAGAAAATTACCATAGAACAATTCCGGAGTAAAAAAAAACAAAAAAGAACACGACGTAAACATGATTGCCAATTAAGCCCCCTTACGTGTGGCAATGGGCATCTGGAGGATGGTTTGCTACCACCACTCCACAAAGTCATCCTGGGAATGGCGGACGAGCAGTCAGTCAGATTCAGTAGAGGACGTCGTGCCACGAAGTGTGTGACTGGTTTGTTAGGTTGAAGTACGATACATAGATTCTGTTTGTTTGGCTTAAAGATGTTTATGTTTCTATTCTTTTTTTTTGTTGAGAACAGGTGAAATATCTAGCAGTAAAACATCCCAAAGAAATCCCTAATCCCCATCACTCAAATGCACTTGTAATGATTGTATTTTCATTTAAAATATGTCCAATATTTAGTTAAGTATTAAAGCACTTCCTGTGATTTTTATGGCAACCCAACAAATGTCTTTGATACTTAATATTCTGATAACTGAATGAAATCCTGCTTTTACTAGAACTGAGGATACAAACGACCCATTGGGATTTACCTTCTTTTTGCTCGTAGCAATTTCTGTTTTGCTTCTTGAGTTCAGTGATATTATCCCTTTGTTTTGCCCCTTCCAACAGGCGGTGGACTTGTATATGGTGATGACATCTTGCATCCCAAAAGGTGGACGAGTTCTATCAGTCTCAATATATCCGTCAGAATTTGGACTGGAGTGCATGAACATTGAGACAACTCAAGGCCCGTCTACTCTTCTTGGTATTCATGGTGATAGTGATGGTGATGGTGGGGAAGATGACAATGATAATGGCAATGACAGTGACAGTGATGAAGAGGATGACGAAGAAGATCGTGAGCATGACTCTGAAGATGACAATGACGGTGATGAAGATGATGACAATGACAGTGATGAAGACAATGACGAAGAAGATGAGCATGACTCTGATTCTGAGAACAACAAGCTGCGTACTTATGAGCTAAACAGACTGAGGTTAGGAATAAAACATAGATATTTTTTGCTGATTGTCATCATGTTTATTTATCTGTTTGTCTGGGACTAACTGAGATGGGTTCGAACATGTATTTTAAAACCATGATCTGAATCTCCATATTATTAACTGAAATATTAAAATGTTCAAATCCTAATGTAATTGTAACTACGGCGGCTTCTACTTCACATGTTTGGGATTGTGTGCATATGTCCAAATAGCCTTGTCTGTCCATCTTTTATATGAACTATAGTCCATATACAGTTACTTTCCAATAGTTTCTTATTGTGTTCTCTTGTGATTATGTTTCTTGCTGCAGGTACTACTATGCAGTTGTGGTGTGTGATTCCAGTACAACTGCAAATCACCTATACACCACTCTTGATGGTACCGAGTTCTTGAAAACAGCAAATGTGTTCGATTTGCAGTTTATTTCGGACTCTATGGAGTTCAAACATCCTGCTCGCGATGTGGCTACAGAGGTATCTTGTAGCTGCACCCATATTTGTTGGTACTCATATTAAACTGTTCGCACTTGGCAGCATAAATGTTACCCTTTCCAGAAGTGGCTGAATAAGTTATGATGTTATTTAAGCACAACTTGCCTTCCCCTCGCGCTAAGTGGTATTTTCAGTTCATAATTTGTTTGACTCCATGCAGGCACCTCCGAATTACAAGGAGCCTGATTTTGAGACTCGTGCTTTGCAACACAGCAAAGTTAAGCTCACATGGGATGATGATGAGCCAGAGCGTAAGAAGAAACTGAGGCGGAAGTTCAACGATGAACAGGTTAGCTCTATTACTTAGCTAAAGGACAGACCCAGTGCATAGAAGCTCCCACACAAGGTGGGGTCTGGGGAGGGATTATAGGAACCTAGTCTTACCCCTGCAAAGTGCAATGCAGAGAGGCTGGTTCGAACCCAGGACCTCTTGGCACAAGTGGGGAGGACTTCACCACTGCGCCAGGCCTGCCCTCAGCTCTATTACTTAGCTCTTGTATTTTTTTTAATCTTCTTGGAACAGTTGTGAATTATGTTGATGACATGCATTTTCTACCCTTTCCTTCTCATGAAAACTTTCAATCTACTCCCTCCGTTCCAGAATATAAGGTGTATAGGTTTCCGTGCAAGTCAACCATTTGAAAGTTTGACCAAGATTATAGAACAAAATAGAAACATCTGCAATACCTAATAGATAAAATATGAAACTACCTTTCATGATCGATCAAATGATATAAATTTCATATTGTGGATATTGATATATTTTTCTAAAAACTTGGTCAAACTTGCACTCGTTTGACTTTTGAAAAAACAAATACACCTTATATAAAGGAACAGAGGGAGTATAAGTCTTTTTAGAGATTTCAAATGGACTACCACATACGGATGTATATAGACATATTTTAAAGTGTAGATTCACTCATTTTGCTCTGTATGTAGTCACTTGTTGAAATCTCTAGAAAGACCTATATTTAGGAACGGAGGGAGTATATGTCATTGTTTCTTGTCCTTCTATTTTTTTTCTTTGATTTGACATCTTATAACGTCTTCTCTTTTTTTTTTGACGCAGTTAGATGACCTTGGTGTATTTTTAGCGAGTGATAGTGAGTCAGATGATGATGTAGATGATTCTGGTGACGAGCCTCGACCAAATGGAGTAGCAAAAAGGAAGTTAACAAATAAGGAACGGTTGGCTCTTTTACTAGAAGGAGATAAATCGGATGAGGAACAAAGTGATGATCAGGACATGGAGATAACATTCAACACGGAACTTGAGGACCTTAGCAAACGTATCCTTGAGAGGAAGAGCAGCGAGAAGAAGACTGTCTGGGAGATGCACCAAGAAAAAATGAAGGAAAAGCGGAAAGCTAGGAAGAGGTCGTCGAAGGATGATGATGATGATGACAATAGCAACGAAGATGGTGCTGATGAAGATGATGATTTCTTTGAGGATGAAAAGTCTGATGAAGACGTTAAGCCAATGAAGAAGCAGAAGGTGAAGGCCAAAGGTAAAGAAAAAGGGAAAGGAAAGGACAAGCTTCCAGAGGAACATTTCGAACCAGAAGCAACTAAAGAAGAGTTGGAGCTCTTGGTTGCTGATCAGGATGCAGGCAATGGTGCAAAGGGCTTTAACATAAAACGCAAGAGTAAAAAGGGAAAGAAGGGCAAGGATTCTGTCGAGGACAAACATCCTCATATAGATCTTAGCAATGACAAGAGGTTTGATCCCATGTTCACGTCTCATCTGTTTGCGCTGGATCCTACTGATCCCCAGTACAAAAGGTACTACCAGCATCCATTACCTTGATTTACCCATCTTACTAATGTACAGTATAATATGCTTGACCTGAACTAGTGTAATTCATGCTGAATTTGAATGGTTTTGTACAGGAGTGCCGACTTCAAACGAAAGCAAGCTGGGAAGAAAGGCGTGCATGCAGGCACATTGGATAGTGAACCTCCTGTGGAGGAGTCAGCTCCGGGGAGTACATTGCCACCTGATGATGCATCGACTAGGAACATCAAGCAGAAACATGCCGGGGCGTCCACGGAGAAGCTACAAATGTTATCTGCTGTTAAGTCTCTCAAAAGGAACCTTACAGCGTTCAAGAAAGGAAGCAGCACGAGTGAACGATAGAGAAGATGATCGTCTTGGCCTGATATATTCCTATAGCTTTCCTGATGAAAGTGCCTCTGGAGCCTTCAGAATAGTTTGAAGGTTTGATGATATGCCATTTTTGGACTTTGATAGAACAATGATCCAGCTGGACAAAAAATCCCTGTTAGGCTAGATAAATACCCTGAAGATTTTCTCAGCCGTTCTTGTGCAACAGGCATGTTTGCAAGGGTCGTGTTTACTGACTGTTACGGTACTCAACTATAGTGAATGTTCGCTTTTTGCTAAAAAGATTATTTATCTTGTGGCACTCGCACGTGTTACAGCCGTGTGCACGCTGGAATCCAGAGATAGTCGAGTCCAAATATCTTCCAAGGTGGAAGCGTCTGTAAGGGTTAAATTGTCATGCCCGTGGACCGCAACCGCAATCCGTTTTAAACCCACCTTCCTGCCGATATCCACCTTTCATTCGCCGTCCAGCACTGGCATCTTGCCATGCCCGCGGCTGCTGACGCTATTGCGCCGGCCATCTCCTATGACGTTTGACGTGCCTCCTTTTTCCTACCCTAGTCTACGGCCCGGCGAGGTCACTGTCCTCGACCGGCCTCCATTGTCTGTCTCTTTGTAGCTCCTAGCACTAGCAGCCCCTAGCGCAAATCAACGTTCGCCAATTCTGAAGCCAAAGCCATTGCAGAATATCCTATGCGCTCCAAATACACTAGTTTTCTGAATCACCATAAAAATCTGGGCGCACTCGACGAACGAGTCGGACAAAACAAAAATGTTCTTATTGTTGACGTGATGCATAGCCCATCTTTCTCATCAGATTAAGCTTTTGGATGAATTTTTCTCTCTAAGAGAGTATGACTAGACGTACTCTAGGTTTATAGAAGGCAGAATTGCAAGTACAAAAATACTACCACTCGTTATGAACAATGAGGGTAGCACGAACAACACACTCAGATAAGACCAATACAACCACCAACAGCTAAACAAAACTACAAAGCAAAGGCACCTGCTCTAACTAAGACCAACGCCGCGTCTCGACCAACGCCAGGCTCCTCTGAAGACCACCAGCTCCCACTGAACTTTGCTTGTCAATGCACCATACCCTGAATGCCTAAGAGGAGATGGCAAGTGAATGGCAGGACTTGATCAGCTCCGAGGAAGTCACCGTCTTGGACACACTGGCGATGGTCGTACATAGCGCCACCGAAGATCAAAACAGGACCACGGCGAACACCGGAGGAAAGCAATGAGGAACCAAGCCGTGTATCCAAACACGATGCTCCCAACAGAGGAGCGACGTCGAGGACGCCGCCATCATGTCGGTCCTACCGAATCGAGGCTTTTGCCCGGAGACAACAACCAACTCCAGCCGAGCAAGGGAAATGTCAAACACACCGCGACAATGCCTCCAAGGAGGGAAACGACACCCACGGGTGGCATCACCGTCGGCCCGGCAAAAGCCATGCACGATTTTCATCCGATCATCGCACATCTCCGCACCTTGAAGAAATTGGGAAGTTGTAGGACTGAAAGTATGTCTAGAGGGGGGTGATTAGACTACTTGACCAAATAAAAATCTAGCATTTTCTCAATTTTAAGTCTTGGCAGATTTTAGCAACTTAAAACAAGTCAAGCAATCAACCTACACATGCAATTCTAAGAGTATAGCAACTGAATGTAAATCATTACATATGAGGGTAAGTGGAGGAGATTGGAGGGAGCAAACGCAATGTAGACACGGAGATGTTTGTCGCATTCCGATAGGTGGTGCTATCGTACATCCATGTGTTGGGGAACGTAGTAATTTCAAAAAATTTCCTACGCACATGCAAGATCATGGTGATGCATAGCAACGAGAGGGGAGAGTGTTGTTCACGTACCCTCGTAGACCGAAAGCGGAAGCGTTAGCACAACATGGTTGATGTAGTCGTACGTCTTCACGATCCGACCGATCCAAGTATCGAACGTACGGCACCTCCGAGTTCAGCACACGTTCAGCTCGATGACGTCCCACGAACTCCGATCCAGCAGAGCTTTGCGGGAGAGTTCCGTCAGCATAACGACATGATGACGGTGTTGATGATGCTACCAACGCAGGGCTTCGCCTAAGCACCGCTACGATATTACCGAGGTGGA